>NC_083648.1:22334041-22656541 GCF_963576545.1 Limanda limanda | reverse complement strand
AGGAAATCCAGTATCAGACATTGAAGATGCCATGTTTTTAATGAACCCTTGTATGCACATCTTAAAAGTGCAAGGCTTTTTGTCTTCAATGCGACTGTTACTGTAAAGAACGTCCATACAGTCTAAGTGAGATGCTGTAGATCTTATATTCTTAATTTAATAACTGGTGTCGGTAACCATTACTGGAGGGAAATATTCCCAGCATACAGGAAGTGGTAACTTGAAATTTGAGAGCAAAATAAACGGCAGCACATGAGTCATCCACAGATGTCTAGACTGTGTGGGAACTGTACAAATCTATGGATGAAAATATGATGTGCTTACCTCAGAAAAGTCAATGGTGTTAAAATTAATGTCTACCAAAGCTTGGCTTTGTACACATGCTGTCAGTCGAACAGGCACACACATCAATCAGAGCAGTAGTAAAAGGTGAGGTCAGAATAAACTATCAAAATTGTAAATCAGAAATGTCAAACAGTGAGATAAATGAAGGTAAACTATGAGATAGGGGCGACCTGGCAAAGAAGAAAGACCAGCAGAGTGGTTGGTAGAAAAAACATCTTTTATGAAGCAAACTTTTTAAAAGAAAGAAATAGTTACAGCTTGCTCGGATACAAGATTGTAGATATGTGTTTTCAGATCAGTCCCACCCCTACAAAGAATTGGCATTATACGTTTTACTTCAACAATCTGTCTTAACTCTTGGTTTGTTTTCAGCTGATCAGCCATGTCAGGGTTGTGATGCTGAATTTCTAGACAATTTACTTTGCTGAGGGAAAATTGTCCATAATCAGTGAACGGTGGCCAAAACAACCAGGGCTATTAACCTCAGCAATTAACCCCAAATGTATAGAAACCAGCATTTATAACCTCGAACCGACATAACCTTGCTCATATTGGTTAATTTGGTTAATACTTTCCCCAATGGCAGCATTCACGAACAATACTGCATGTCCTCCCTCCTCACTCCCACAAAGATCTGCCCTCACTTTACGTTTTAACAATAAACACCATCTCTAATCAGAAATAATTAGGACTTGAACCAGTCTGAAGTTTACTGTGTTTGTTGATTCGCTCAAGAGTTTATTCAAACACATTAAAAAAAGAGTCAAACATTTGGGACGTGACGGAATGATCCGCATTCATGATACGACACCATCGATTAATAACTAAATACATGTATGAGGAGCACACACACGCACACATGCACACACACACACACACACAAACGCACACACACACACACACACACACACACACACAGAACTACAGACAGGAGAAATGTTCTTCCCGCAGATAATGATACTTTAGCCTCTTTACACTGGCTTCCAGCAAGTTTATCTACCTTGTGAATATCTTGGAATTGTGACACTGAGTGACACTGTACAAAGTACAAATGTCTGGATCAAATACTATGCGTAACATGAGAAAAAACGTTTATATGTACGATTATCCAGTACATTTATAAATCGTGAATCTGCAGTCTAAATAATGAGAGGATGGAAAGATGTATTCTCGTCAACTTTGGTCCCAGGATTCCTGAATGACTTGAGGTACTGATTCATAGAAGTCATTGGTTTGTGAACCGTTGTGAATCAAACCACTGTTGAGACAAAGAGCTTCGGAGTAAACAAAACGAGTTCAACCAGGAGTCAATGGCAACAACAGACAAATGAGGGATGTCAGCTCTCAGACTGAAGATGAGTCACCACGCAGCGGAACAATCAACATTATGAAAAATGAGGTGGTTAATGTGAAACTTTGTCTGTTCACAGTCCTAGGTAATTGCTACGCTGTATTGATCTTCCATTAATGATCTGCCATGAAGTATTTCTGCAATCTGCCTTTTTAGAGGAGCAGTTACCTTTCCAGCTTTGATCTACTCCCGCCTTCAGCCTGGCTTCATTTCCCTCGGACTCTTTCGCCTGACTCCTTTTAATGAAGGTTGTCATGTGAAAATGATTTATATTTTCTGACACATAATTCTACAGTGGCATTTACAATGGCATTTACAAACAACGTCAAAAGTTCGCATTATATCATGGGAATTCAGAAGCTCAACTTGAGTCTTGGATTTGTTTAGTGCCCTGGTGACATTGTATGGTCTTACAAGGTTTTCCAATTTGGTCTCATCAGTCTACTAATTCCACAAATCTCTGCCTGTCTTTATGTGGTTTGTATATCTTGAGAATGTTTCCTCTCATAAGCCTTACACTTGACATCTGTATTTTGTAAGAGCCCAAGGAAGTACTGTGTGTAATTTAGCGTGACTTGGACATATGTGTGACGTGATATGTTCAATATTGATACAATTTGTATATACAGGCGAACAGCGCCTTGTAGTCTGCAGGGCTGAGGCAGCGTGCTGTCAGTCCAACCTGCACATGTCATCTCCTACAGCAGGGCTAACCAACAGCACACTGGGAATCCCCTTAACGCTCGGGACACACTGGCTGCAGTTGTGCTGTGCATGCACGTAACAGCTGAGCCGTGCGGTTGTCAATTGTCCACACTGGCAGCAGTTCTGCTCTTATATCAGCTGTATTTCCTTAAATAAATGGTTATGTACTCGATTAAATGCCAGGACAATACGGAATGAAGACGTGAAACTTCCCATCTTGCGAAAACGATTATAGCCTTGTTTAAATAAATTCCCAGAAACACTGAAGTGCTTTTACTTTGAAACGGGTACGTGGGTGGTGTTGCAAATATGTGTGTTTGTCGAATATGTCACAAACATAAAGATTTGCAACACTTCCTACACCCGTTTCCAAAGTTAAAGCATTCCAGCATTTTCTGTTGACTTATTACCATTAACTAGTTAAATACCATTCATTTGTTAAAAAAAGGTTGATGGCAGAAGATGAACGGCTTTATACTGTGTAATACTGGTATTTATTTGAGTACATAGGACTACTTTTATACAAGTATTCACAGTAATCACATTTATGGCCATTTTCAAGGCAACCCCTATGGAAATAATTAGCACTGGCAGTAGCAGCTCTGCGGAAGAACCTGTCGTCGGACTGAGAAGCTAACAATTTTGCATTGAACAGATGCTGTAATTATGAAGAATTTAAATTGAACAGTATTGAACAATATATTGAGCCTTTTGCAACTGAAATTGCCAAAATAATATTTCCTCCTACGTGGGTTTTTTGGAAGATATCTGGTTGGTAGAGCTCATCTTTCAAACTGAATTACAATGTGATCTTGGGCTTGAAAACAGTTGCATACAAATCATCAGTGGTGATAATGTCCTACACGTCATCATCTTTACTTCAGAAAGTCAATCAGAGATATGGCATTTAAAGTGCTCAACTGTATGAGAACAATAACAAACTCAAGGAAATGAAATTACCTCAGAGTAAATAGAAAATTAAAAGTGCAGACAGAAGTGCTCGGAATTCATTTTATAACTGCGCCCTTGAGCTGCATATTAAAGATTGAAAAACATTGTATACTTGAATTGAAATGACAACTTAAATAAATATTACTCCATTATTGTCTCATTTTATTTTGATAAAAGCTTAAGCTACGCATATTCAGTGCAGTTGCTGAAATGATTAATTCAAGTTCTTTACATCTGGCCTGGGGTCTGAACAGAACTAATGACATTTTAAATCACGTTTCCCTGAATTAATTTTAAAAGGTTTTTAAATTGGAGCTAAAGCCTTTGCAGTGGTGGTTTAAACTGATCTAATTGTCCCTAAAACATAATTTTGGGTACAACGTCTGTGTTTGTGTTATATGTGAACAATTCACTTTGATTGACTAACTGCTTTATTTACATTAAAACCACCAAAAGGGAGATATGGAATAAACTTGATAGACTGTATCTTGTGTGCTGCTGTTTGAGCTCCGCACCTTTCCTTCATCAACCTATTTTTCCTTTGTTACATTCCGCTCTATTTCCTTCTCTTCTTAAATCCCCCCCCATGCTTCTCTCCTCTCTCCCCTCCCGCGTTAGACGACTGAGTGCTCGTGTCTCTAAACAGCACCTCCTGTTGTGTCTCTCCTCACATCAGGCAGAAGAACTTCGCCCGGGGCATCGAGCAGCAGCTCCCAGACGGCATGGTGGTGGCATCGGTGCCAACTGAGGTTCAGTGCCACGAGGAGCTGTCAGACCCCGTGCCCGACCCAGAATACCTCACAGGTACGAGACAATATTTCATAGTTCAATGCGTCAGTTCACAGCTGTGCACTCGCACTTCATCACTGGCCTGCTTAAAAAAAAACGCATCTCTCTAGACAACAAATTAAAGCAAACTATGTTGAGGATAACAAGGCTCTGGTGGGGTTAAGATTGATCACATGGTGCGTTAAGATCATCAAAATGTGTTCTGCGATGCAAAGTGTTTCTATACTGATAATCACAAAATATGTTTTAAATGGGAGGGCCATTACAGTAATTACATCAGTGCTTGAATGTTTGAATTAATAAAGAAATAAAGTTGACAGGAGAAACTGTACAAAATCCATGACCCAGTGAGATGAAAGGGGATCAGCTACACACGCTGTGAAGCAGTGAGCAAATGACAGATTTAATTATGAACTGCATGTGTCATCCACACTTTTTATAAGACGTTTTGTGCTTGAAGTAAGACACAAATCATTTCCGTTGTAAAGGTCCCTTTCTGATCATTCATTTGAAGATGTGACATCCATAAGAAGATGTATAGTTTAAAAAACACCAGAACACAGTATTATGCAACCCCCTCTTTTTGGTCTGGTGCTCCAGTCGGAACAGGGCATTTTGTGTGTGTGTCTGTCTCTTGTGATTGGCTGACTCTGCTCTGAGTGACACATGGCTAATCCAACCACAGGTAACGGATTGGAAACTGCTGCTGCTGTTGCTTGAGACGGTCAATCATATCACTTAGTGATTCATATCATCTATCCACGGGATGCTCACATACCATTTTTATTCTAGTTTGCCAGCACAGTGATAAAATGATCACTTTAAATTGTAAATAACATTAAAACCACAAAAAACTAAAGTTAGAGTGGGTCAGATGATAGCACAACCATACAGAAATACTAATGTCTTGTTTTAAAGCACAGGTTCTGGGCATTTCTCCATGGGATTCATATTCTTAAGGTTTGAGCAAGAGCTGGACCCATAAGAAGACTCAGACTATAAAGGTGTTAAGTTGTTTGGATGAACATGGTGGCTCTACTGTTGGTGAAGGCCTGTGGGCAACCGGCAGGCAGGCAGTCATAAAATATTAAAACTGATTTATTTTCATTCCTGTGATATTTACTGTTGGATAATCATCAAATTGCATCAAATGTCTTAAATTGTAGAACAAAGCTTGTTAGTTCTGATTAATTTATTCATTACATTTGGATTGTTTTGTACAAACACTGCCTCAGTGCAAACATGACCGTGTTGTCAGTGGCACTGAGCAGCCACACAGAGACACTGTGCCTCCTCCAGCATCTCACCAGTCACCTGCCCCAAAACCTGCCCTCCTCCACTGTGGAGATGACACCTGTATGATCAAGTTAAATATGGTTTTAATCAGTGTTGTTTTACTCACAATGTGGTGTCTTTATTTATGTATGTGTCCGTGAACATAACAGACAACAAGAGGTGAGCTCTCCTCTGCCTCAGTCCATACTAATGATGGTGTTCAGGAAAGGGAAATTAATCCTCCTCCATGTCTGACGTCTTGGATTGATTTTAGAAATTGTCATGTTTATTTTGCATCAACTGCTGCTGCTATAATACAACAATGTATGTATGAGTATTCATGAGGGATTTGAATTGACCACATCATACACCATCTCTTGCTCGTTGCCATGTTAACCAGTGGCGTGCAGAAATTGGTTAATGACACTCTGATTTACTGTCACGTTGCCATAGCTCTATCTGACAGCAGTTGTTGATGGGGACCAGAGTATGTAGCGGTATCTCTGCTAGTCAGGGCACATGGGAGAAGGGAGGGGAGGGCTCTTGTCTTGTATAATAATGCGTGCAAGATACCTGATCTCAGAGCAGTGGAGTGAGTCCAGGGCAGCGTGACTCAGCTACTCGCAGGTTTGATCCTCAATGTGCAGAAGTCCAAAACAAGCTGCTCTCACCAGCCTGTCAAGCCCCATGGTCTCACCCATAAAAAGGACACAAAACGATAAGTAACTTTGGCAGCTACACAGTCTAGCTTCCAGTGATAATAGCCTGCTGCAAGGGGGCAGTTCGTTATGAAAACATATCAAAACATATACTAACAGGAAACATCCGGTGGTCTTTTTTAGGGATAAACGCTGCTTTGCGATCAGACGTTAGAAGGAGATGTTGCTTCTACTTTCATATTGTCTGAAAGTAGACGCAACATGTCTATTTAAGCTGGAAAAGGTGAAGCACTGCTTGAGCTGACGGCACCTAACTGATGTAAACGTACGGCCCAGACGGCCCAGACCCAAATATTAAGAAGTGAGGCTGTCACGTGTCTGACTTTAAACTTTCACTGAACAACTGCATGTCATTACATGGACAAACATACGACTTTGATTTGTTACCATCTTACCCGTGCTAGCAAAGTTTTACTATGCCTTCTTCACTCTAACTCCAAACTAAAAATGCCTGCCACCTTGTGGTCTGTATATGTCAGTGCACACAATATGTGAAACAAATTTTACATATCATTGATTTCACATTTTTTATATTTTACTGTTTTTACCTGTACATTTTTGACTATAAATCAATAACTATCAAAGAATTAAGGATACAAGACTTGCCCTTTATAGCTACATATCTGTACTAATCACATTTATTAATCATTACTTGACTGCAAATGGTAATGTTTTTACTCCAGTGTCTGCTTTTCCAATGCAAATTCTGCGTGTAGCATATGAAGCATCATTCAAATTTGTTATGGTTCTGTTTACAAGCTCATGGCGCCTGGCCGGAGGCCGTGGGCTAGTTCGAAAAACAGCGACTTGAATACCAAGATGAGACTTTAATCAATCAATATAACCAACCAAGGGCTTTCTGTGGCATAAAGGGCTGGACTGTTCCACAGCTGTGCGATTTTGTTAGTCTGTGCCGTCAGAAGCCACCTCGTTGCTCCCTTCATTACCAGTGCGGCCCTGTGTTTGAGCTCAGCGATTTTTGAACAGCAAAAATCCTTTTAGTGTGAAACAGCTGCCATTAACACTGACACAGGCAGAGGAAAGAGGAGAGAAAGTCCTTGGCTTGCTGTAAATCAAGCGACTCCTGAATGCCAAAGATTCGTAGCGTCCATCTGGATGCATCATTATCGACTGAGTTTGACCTAACTTTCCTCTTTGCTTTTTCTAGTTCCACCCTAAATGTTTGAAATTATTCCGACTAGTCTTGGGTCTGGCTGTTTGATTGACTCACTTAATAGGACGGAAATCAGTTTAATGGAAAAGTTTTGTGTAAATTGATCTCATTATTTCCTCACTGCTGGTATTTAAATTGTAGAACATGCTGGAATTTAATAAAGAGCCTGTAAAGGGGAGGATACCCTCCAGCTCGGCCAGCAAGGGAAATTACCTTTTTCTTTATGTCAAGAGCACAGTGCTATATTATAGGGTATAGAATTAATAATTATATTTCAGCATAATTCCAGGAAATGTTTCATTCATGTTACCTGCTGGCGATGCTTATTCCACACACTTGTGTAACTGTCTGTGAATTGCCTTACAGTAGACAGGAGCAGATTGGCCTTGTATCTCTGCTGTTATGTCAACAACAAGCAATTAAACTGTCACACAGTCATTGCAGCAGTTCGAAACGTCAGAGGTGACGGACGATGAAAGGACAGCAGAACAGCGGTGGTTCCAACGGTCGTTTATTGGGAAGTTCAGAGGATATTAAAACTGCCTAATCTAAATGAATCCTCTGCTGTCACGTCACAGAGCTCCTGCTGCCCCCCCCCCCCCCATTGTCCCTCATCTGTCCTCCCCTCTGCATGCACAGCTCAAACCTTTTTATCCCTACATCGCCCCTGGGCTCTCAGTTCACACAGGCCAGAACAGAGCTCGCACTTCTCCTCTCGTGGCTCAGGGTTGGGCCTCTGCTGCTGCAGCCGTGGGCTTTAGTGAAGAGTAATATCATGAAATGAGATATCATTTCAAAGCATCCAGCTGGGCGCCACAGAAGCACACAGTGTGCTCTGGGGCACAGTGGTGCAGTTTTTTCTTCTTGCACTGTCTCCAACCGATGCTGGGAGAGAACTGAAGCGTGATGCTTGAAGTTGTGTGGAAAGTACAATGTAGTCGTCTAGAGATGGGGATTTGGAACAAAAATGAAAATTCATCAGACAGAGAAGTAAAGTTCTGACATCACATGGGTTAGTCCCTGGTCCTCTAGATTCTGTCTGTTCCTGAAACATGTATGTGGAGTGTATTGTTCATAATCTAAAATGAATTAGTACTACAGCACTTAGTATTCAAAGTTTAAATCTCTTTTGATTCCGTAAAATTAGAACGCAGGAAGTGACCTGATAGCATAATGGTCGGGGTGTGTACCACATGTCTTGAGCAGCAGGTCCCTGGTTTGACTACTAAGCCCTAAGCCACTTGGGTCTGGACCTTTTCCGGAGTTTGCTTTTCACATAATCTACAAACAGCATGAGATTTTCCGGTCACACAGGTTCACAACAACATCAGAGCATTCAGGTGACAGGGTGCAGCAGGCAGGACGTAATGAATTTAGTAAGTGGCTTCTATGTGGATGGTTCCTCTTTTTCATCCAGAGAAACTCCAGAGAAACTCCAGGGCCTCTCACTGGCACATTTGCGTTTTCTCACATGCATCCGGGTCATGTCAGGAGAATATCCTGAGTTCAGAGCATGTCTGAAAGCAGCTGGACTCCCACTCCCTTTCCCGTCTCCCCCTCACGCTCCCATTCAAATGAAAGGGAAAAAACTGCCTCAACAAAACTAAAGCTCCTATTATTTGTTTCCAGAGCAGCTGTACAAGTATTAGACGTTATTGTAATAATTCATCCAATATTTACTATAGCCATACACATGTCCCTCTTGTGGCTGTAGATTATGCCATCTACAACAACTGACCTTAGTCTGTCAATCTGCTGCAAAGGTCTTGCTCATGTGGAAATGTCTTTATGAAAGATATAGTTTGTTGAATATTATAACCCCTCATGTCTTCATGCTTAGTACAAAGCTAGAACAACAGTCACTTAACTCAGCCTCCTGACATGATCAATGTTTGGCATCCTTACAAAAACAACATTATCATGATCCTGTTTAATTATTTAATTGTGTTTATTGTAATGGACGACCACATATGTACGATTAAGTGACATGCACTTGTATTAACACAGACTGATATCAATTATATGAAAAGACATGTGTTCCCTATTACAGCTGCAAAATATGGAAATCAAAAACCATATCAAATAAATGGCCTAAAGGAGACGTACTATGCAAAATAAACATTCATACATCAACATCAATACATTCCCTGGTTTGTCTACATACCCTCTAACCCCCAGACCCCCACCCACCCACCTCCCATACACATACACACACACAAACACATACACACACACACACCTTACACACACACACACACACACACACACCCCTAGCTGTTTGCCATTGATGTGTTGCGCTAATGTCAGTTCTGATAACTTTAACATCTTTAAAATCTGACAATTTAATTAAAATTTGTATTTATATCAAAAACTACTTTAACAAGCATTTAACACTTTTAAAAAGATACAGTGGAATCAAATAAAGTTATCCATTTGCAGTGGATGTATAAATCTGGTCATGTTTGTTGCCATTAATAATTAGGAAATGATAATATGTCAGTGTTGTGCTTGCAGTTATTTTGTGCTGCCACCAAGTGGCCCAAAAATAATCAAATGCAGATTCAAGTGAATAGTCTTCCCCATTGTCATTACAGAATTAGGATGTGGATGTGTTTAAACAGTATAGAGCTGGGTGACACCTACTCATAGGTTACTATGGGGGAAATGAAAGCTGGAAACTAATACTCTAGGATTTAGTTTTACCTATTTAACAAAGTAACATGTGAGTTATGCAGTTTTTTTCTTAGCAATAGGAAGGAGTTGCAACAATGCCAGGTAAGATATGCAAATAAATACAAGTCATCTGGTTGCAATGACTGAAAGGATTAGATACAAACAATGGAAGTGTTCAGATGTTCCTTCTGTGCCTCTGCATATCTCCATACAGAGAAATATATACATATATTGGAAAGTAGTCTCTAACTTTTCAAACTAGTCAGTTTTGGCACGTGGAATGGAAAAAGAACATTTTTTTGTACCAAGGTTTTTTGAATGCCAACAATTCACCAGCTGGTAGCATCATCATTCAGTTCCTGGTACTTGCCAACAATCTTGTCACCCCCCTACCTGGATGTATCATGGTTATTATGTTGTGCAGGGCAGTAACAATCTTACTTATTGGCCCCTTTAAAACAGATGGCCAATCACTCGCTCATTGAATTCGTTCTTAAGAACATTTGCTGCCTCTCCGCTGCGTGACAGCGAGTTGTGTGAAGGCGAAGGAAAAACTTGTTTCAGCTTAGAAATCTTGGCCGAGAACGCGGTGGCACCATCCCCACCAAGTCACCTGGGGCATCTTCTCACCTTACTGCACCTGTTCTCTTGGCCTCAACATTTCCAGAGTGCACAAACACAAGCGTCCCGACACAGCGGTCTTCGGCCCCAGCTAGCTGGCATACTGCCTCTCCCCCCCCCATCTCCTGGCAGGCATTCAGCAATATTGCTGTGCCGGCAGTTAATTGCGAGGCTCAGGTAATTGTCCGTAGGGAAGACAGACGTGCAGAGGCGGCGGTGGCCAGCGGAACGTCTGTTGAGCTGCGATGAAGGCATGCTTCCCCTCTGTCCCTTGCTAATGTAGCTGGGTACGGCTGCCATGGTCAGTGTATTTGTCACAATGTCAGCATTCCTTGTTCCAGCCCATTCTGGCCCTCGCAGGGGTGAAATCATTCATCTTCCTATTCATGTACCGGCTTGAAAGCCATTCATCATAAGGCCGGAGACCTCCATCAATTATTCCGATGGGGGAAAGGGGAGGTTTTTGAAAGGCAAATACATCTTGACTTAATTGGAAACCAAGTATGCTCAAGGGTGCTAAGCAGATTTCCCACAAGATGAAAGTTGGGAGATAACGGTGCAAAAGAAAGGTAATAGAGAAAAATAACTTAGTAGAAATAAAAGACAATAGAGTGAGAAAGATAAGAGATGGATAAGAGATGGATAAAAGAAGAGAAAAGTCAAAGATAACGGGAAGAAAGACAAAGGAAATGTATCAATCAATCATCAATCAAATTGTTATTGTATAGACCATATTCACAAATCATAATTTTTCTCATAGGGCTTTAACATGGTGTGACATCCTCTGACCCTCAACACGAAGTGCAATAGATGTGTCAAGTGTAGGAAAACATCATCAAGATAAAGGTTTTAGAAGCAATGATGAGGGTAAACCTTTTTGAAGGATAACTTCAATACTATATGTCAAGCAGTCCTCCTGCAATCATAGTCTATGGTCAGCTGTATGTATAGGAAAGATAGAGGAAAGATAGAAAGAAAAGAGCAAAAATAGGACCAAGTGAGTGAATGAACAACAGACATTTCTTCTCCGTGCAGAGAAAGAGCAGCGCTGGTGTGATGGCATTCATTTGTGAAGGTCAAAAGGCCAGCGAGGGGTGGGAGGAGAGGGTGACCTGTTCTTATTCTCCACCTGCAGCAATATAATGACACTACCTCTGCTTTCTGCTACACACACACACATCATACCTACAGCAGAGTCTGAAATTCTAAGAGCCATTCAGCTGAATGGGTAAGTAGTGACATGTGGACCCCACAGTATGTCATTGCCGTGCATTCAGATGGATGTAACACAACACAGAATGCCAAAGGTGAAATAGCCACCCCTGGCTCCGCAGCCGTTCCCCTCTCGTTTGTCTTCAAAGCTGCAGATTTATGCTCAGAGGTTTGGAGAAAAAGCTGACACAAGAGTTTAGGTGTTCAGAAGAGAAGTTTCACAAGGGAAAGGCAGAAGTAGAGAGTGCTGCCGAGGATTTTTTCTTTTTCTGAGAGATTTCCTTTAAGAAGTCTGAGGTGTCTTCATGACTTTGTAAAAGTGACACAGGATCCTACCTGGAGTCACCTTCAAGGAGGCTGACTGTCTTCACAGCAAAAGCTGAAACGGTTGTTTCTGCATTTTTGTTTGTTTCGTGAGTTTCAACCAGATCCATCGATCCGTCTGCGATACTGTTTATCTTTTCGGGGTCGCTGCAGGTGTCACTACGCCTTGCACAGGTTACCAGTCCATTCCAGGACTGACTAATGTAGGTGTAGGTAGAACATTACGGGTTAACTCTTCTGTGGAGGTCACTTGTTTTTGTTTTGCACATTGACACCTGTGTTGCCTGTAATTGGCAGGAACTCTTTTGAACCCTCACTACAGCCCCTCATGGTGAATCCTGCATAGGATCTTCTGCTGTCTCGTCACACCCGGCTCCTCTGGAGTCTCTGCCAACTTTATACTATGGGGAGCCGAAAATCCAGAGGCTTTCACTCGGACATTTGTTCACACATCCACCTCCTGCAGAGTTCAGTGCATGTCCCAAAGCAGCTATGGGGAGAGCTCCAGAAAGGCTCTGCAGTGAAGCAGCCACCCTAGTAGCTCTTTTATTTGTCAGCTGATATTACGCTCACACTTTGTTCACGCTTCAAAAACAATTTGCGCTCCAATTATTGCACGACTTTTTGACTCATCACAGTAGGAAAGCACAGGTAGGAAACAGAGCCATTGTTAATGTTATAAAGAAAACCTGGGACCTGCTGTGACTGTTAGCCCAGAAGGGAAACTGGGGCTCTGAGTGGGTGGGTGTGTCACAAGGCCTGCACTCAGAGCTCTTTATTAACTGTAATAATACATCTACATTTTATTATATATTTACAATACCCATAGACACTTTACATTAGTCATACAAACAGACAAACAAATTAATAGTAATATAATACATACATATCTATATCTATATCTATATATATACAAATCATTAATCATGCATAATCATAACATTTCCCAAACCATATACTACATATATTATATAACATTTGTATTAAAATAAGAAATGTATGTTTCATTCTATCACTATTCATTGAGTAAGGATAGAGTGATGAGAGACCTCTTTTTACCCCTGATATGCCCCAAATAGCATGTGTGACCTACATGTTGATAACAGAACCTCATATGGGATTCAGGTAAAATTTAATTTTCATGAAGTAACGCTCTTTTTTTTGACACAATGTGTCTACTTGTATTGCCACGCTTCGTGCCACAGGAACTTTTTCACAGTTCACAGTGTTTGTTATTCAGTCGTGTGTGTCTGAGACAAAGTGAAGGCGAGACGTGAAAGGCATCAAACTCTTTCTATCATCCCTGATCTTCGTTCACGCCACGTTTCTGCCTTTAAATATACAGTGAGTCTGGGACCACCTTCGGAGAGCGGGCTGCACGAGGGCCCAGGAATTCATTTGAGCCAAAATGTATGAAATCACTTGTTGGATGAGCTTGAAACTTATTTCCTTTTACAATTTGACTTGACATTCATGCTGAAACTGGCATTTAACACAAAGTTAAATGCCAGTTTGTTTTTTTCAGAACTCCCATCCATTAATGATACATGGTTATTGGTCAAGCTTGCAGTTTAGAGTAATGAGTATCTTTGCAATCAGTGTGTTTTAATATTAAGAGCCTTGATTAGATTTGAATTGATCACACACTCCTGTGGAAATAAGCCTCTTAATTTATTTCATTCTCTCTTCTCAGCCGGAGCAGGTTGCCTTTTCCTCATCAAGGTCATCCTTTGTGTTACCGTATTCTCCTCATCTAGTCACACTCAACCTGACTTCTCCTTGAGTTCTGCCCATGCCCCCCCTCCCCTCCGCGCACTCCCCGTGCTATGAGCCTTTCGATATGTCAGCACTGAGATGGCACATAATCTATATTTTATAAGGCCTTGATATAATTGGTGGCAGTGAGGGAAGGTCATGCCTTCAAGGGCCCTGAACACCCCCCTCCCCTCTTGGTTTTTAAGGCAAAAATCCTCAAAGAGCCGCCCTCTAGTCAAGATGTGAATTGGACACGATGAGGCAGATGAGGCTGTGAGTGTGGTGTCGCTGGTTTAAGGAGGCTGGAGATGCAGCATGTGCTGGAGCGCAGCAATTATTCAGCATGTGTGTACTTTGAAAACGTGCGGGGGCCATAATGTATTCAGCACCGAGACACATTTGGGAATGAATTCTTCAACGCAACAACAGTCGTGTCTCTTAGGGCTGATTTGGTGTCAGAATTGTGAGAATTCGTCATAAATTTTGTGAGATCGAATGCGAAAAAGTTCTACAGGAGGCATTCAAGTTATTATTTTTAAAAATATCTGTACACGGTTTGATATTCCTGGTAAGAGAAATGGTAAACAGCACAACTTTATTTGTTGTGTTTAAGGTGGCAGACATGCTCTCTGCAACAGATCTGTCATCTTTCAAAACCTTTTCTCTTTAGAGGCCCCATAGATATTTCTGCGGCTCTCATTTCTTCTATTCTTGATGCCAGTTTAGCAGTTCCACTCATCTATTATCACTTTATAGTTGCAAATCGTACATTCTTTGCATAATCATATCAAATCATTTGGCTCATCAGCCATTTGAATGCAGTGATGTCTAATTTGAAGATGTAACTCATTAGCTGCTTATTGTTGCATATAGATTAAACTACAGAAATGCCAGATCCTGATATTACATTAACAAAGTGAAGATTGGAAAATGAGTAAATAAAATGAAGTCACAGTCTGACACACTGGCATTTTCAATTTCAGCTCACTACAACTTCCATTCAACTTTATTTTCTAAATACGGTAACCACTGAATCCTAATGCGAACATGAAGCTGGCATTAATCCTGAGAAATGCACACTATGAAAGGCCTCAGCCGATGTAGAGTAAACGCATACTGTGAGTCCAAAATGTCTTCTGTGGGGCAACCATGCAGGCAGAGTCTCCTTATTGTAAGTCGCTTTGGATAAAAGCATCAGCTAAATGTAATGTAATGTAATCACACAAGCTGGGCGCTTTCAGTTTGGAGTTTGCATGTTCTCCCTGTGTCTAGGTGGGATTTCTGCAGGTTCCTCCTTCAGTACAAACACATGCAGACTGTTTAACTTTAGGTTCATCAGAGACTCTCTGATGCGCTGGTGACTTGTCCACGGTGTCCCCCTCCTTCTCGCCCACTGTCAGTTAGGATTGGCTCAAGCCCCCCCCACCCATGAGCTTCAAAAGGATAAGTGGTATAGATGATGGATGGATGGAGTTATTCCATTTTTATCATCATGCAATGATTAGGATTTTGTGTCTGTTCACTCAGGGGTGAGAATATTCAAATGGCAGCTTTTCAGCTATTTGCACCCGAGGGGAACGCCCAGTAGTTCCCTGAGCCACGGGGGTTATTGGGGTCTGCCACCATCGCACACTTATTAAAAGGCACTTTCTCACAGCAAATGATTGGGAAGAAGTTGTGGTGGATGAATGGGTCAAGCCCTTGACTGTTATTAGAGACTGGGTTCAACTCCATCTTGAAATCACTCATACAGTTTACCTCCTGTGGCACACAGAGCAATTTACCTGGCTGTTAATTTAAGTGATCAGGATGTGAGTGTGTGAGTGTGTGAGTGAGTGTGTGTCCTGTGTGCAAAGAGACATGGATTTTGTGTAAGATTGTGTTTGTATAGACACAAAAAAGTAACCATCAGTGAAACCTGCCGTTCTAATTCAGGGCAGATGGAGGACAAACGATGAAATACCTTTCTGATCCTCGGCAGAGCACGTCTCTTTATCATCAGCTCCCGGTCAGAGCTGTTCATCTTCAGAGGTCGCGGAAGGGCATCTGCACGCAATCATTTATCCAGCGTCGCCATCACCTCCTTCCACTCCCCTTCCCTCCCTCCCCCGGGGAAAAACAAAAGTAGTAGCAGAAGTTAATGCTGACACAGTGGCTCTACCTCCATCTTCTGTGTGATCAGTCAGCGTTACATGCAAACAGCGTCGTCGGACACGAGCGCAAACATGAACACTTTATTTCACACAAGAGCACAAATGCGAAATCACTACAAACAACTGTGCTTATCGCACCTTGCCTCTGACCCGTTGATGTTAGTGCACTTCAGCCACACTTGCCTGCCAAGGGGGATGCAGCGATGGAACACTTCCTGTCACCTCGCTTTGTACACTGGACTAGTTTTATACAGTCTCCATGGGTCTCTCCTCCTAAGTGCTTCTCAGTCTTTCACTCCCGCTTTTTCGCTGTCAGTCTGGGTTAGGGTTTCTCCACTGCGACATTGTTGCTCAGCATTCAGCCGACATCATCACGACAAAATATTAATAAATGCACAGACTGCATAGAAGCAAAACTCTTGTATTATTGAGGAATTTATTAAATACTATCACATTTTCACTGTTGAGATGGCAAAAATAAGATGGATTCATGTTTTTCACCGACTGCCAAACTGCTAAAGATATAACATCATGTATTTAGATTTCATACATACTCACAATGGAACATTCTCCATGAGTCAGTATTTTTCTCCCACAAATATGGTCAAATGCTGTAATTATTCACAGCTTCAGGGGTAATTAGCCTACTTTTCACAAAATTGCTCCCAGAATGTAATCTCAAGACAAAACTAGGACCATAAAGTCCCTTTAAACGGAGTGCATTTATACAGCACTGTTCCAGTCTCATCGCCCACTCAAAGTACTTTACAGCACAAGACACATTCACCTATTCATGCACACATTCATACAGCGCTTCCACACAGCGCTTGTGCCATCAACATCCATTCAGTCGGCACAGCCATCTGGGGCAATTTGATGTTCAGTATCTTGCCCCAAGGACACTTTGGAATGCAGGAGCTGGGGATTGAATCACCGACCTTCTGGTTAGTGCACGGCCCTCTCGACCTCCTGAGCCACAATCAACTGCCTGATTGTGTAGGAGAACATGTATTGCTGCCTGCATTTGTTTTGCTTTCAGTATCTTTTTCTGTCAAGGTAATTTAGTTCTTCTGCTAGTACACATATGTTAAAGTAAAGGAAAGATCAGGGTCTTGACCACATTACAAAGTAAATGGCTTATATATAAATATGTATTTAATCTTATATATAAAGTCTGTTGACTTTCAATATTTCAAACAAAAAAAAATGCTTTTGTAATTTTGTGAATCTCAGAATCACGTCAGGTAAGGTTTAATACTCTGTTTTCAAATGAATGCACATGCTATCTATCTCCCTATAAGACTTACATGAATAGCACCCTCAGTTTTGTTCACATGGTTATAAACTTTAGCTCCAACTGAATAAATGTCCAGATGTATATTTGTTCCATATATTGAACAAATATGGAACAAATATAGGGAAAAAGCAGTTTTGAAAATGTTTTATTGATATAATTTAATTTAATATATGTCCTCCTGGTCACAGCTGCACTAACATATATTTAATGCTTGGAGGATTTGCTAACTGTATGACTAATGGTAATATTATACATACATCTCTTGGAGCTGTGTGTTATACATGAGTGGGAAATGGAATTTAAATGCAGTGTTCTTTCCTTCAATGAGTGTATTTTCACAGAATTAAGAGTAGTAACAGCCACTTGGATGTGAAAAGAAAAGGAAAGTGCTCAGTGAGTTTAGGGAAAACTGTTAAACAGGGCTGGAGTCTCATGCCAAGGATCTCTACACAGAAATAGAACCAATTAGGACAGCAAAAATGGCTGATGTAGAAAACAGTGACAAGACCCATACACCACTTGCCAAGGCTTGATCAGGACTTCAAGGTGGACTAAAATAGACTCAAATTTGAAATCAGGGCCTTACATATTCCTCAGCTGTGCTCCATCACAAATAAGTCTTCGAGAGTGCTTATAAGGCCCGAGCAGCTGTTATTAGTTAGCGGCAGGTAGGTGAATGTGAAAAGCCCTCGCTGTGTCCCCTGCTGTTCCTGTGCAGCTGGGGAAAAAAAGGCTCGAAAACTCACAATCAGCCTAATGTAGGGTGAAAATCGTTGGTACTGTACAGGTTTAAATGAGTTATTGGGTTGTATTGTAACTATTCAGATTGTTATTGTGGGTAAATGAAAGCAAATGATTAATTTAATTGATCTGATCTAAATGTATTAGCGTTCTCAGAGATCAGGTGAGCAAAGTGCACAAGTGATCACAATAAGTGAGCAGGAAGCTTCTGTAATAAATAAGGTATCTCGCCTAGAGTTTGATGTTTTAAGCTCTTATAGGTGGCACACGCCTGGAGTGTGTAGCAGTTACATAAATCAAAGCAAAATCAAATCAATATTCCAGCTCTGTGAGGGACTGTGTGAAGTAGCCCAGTGGGAAGTAAACTCTTCAGTCCTGCTATGAAGCCCCCGATGAGGAGCAGAGTTCAATTCCCAACTGCTGTTGTCTTTTTTGCTTTGTGATCCATCTTTGTTAGCCTGTCTGCTTTTTCATTGTCCAAACAGAAAGATGAAACAGCCATGTTAAGCTGCACAAAGGTCCATTGTTCTGTCAACGTACCTGATTGTCACATGGAAATAACTTTGATCTGCAAGAATAGAACCCTTTGCATAAATCCCTCCTCAAAATCTCATAAAACTGTAAGAAGTTCAACCTAATGGATTAATAAAAAATATAGTGTGGTATTTTAACCTAAAGCACCCAAGTTAAAACCTGACTTTGTTTGAAACCTCTCAGTTCTCTTTCAAGGAGCCTCAATGGTCAAAGGACAAACCTACAACTAATAAGATTACCAATATGTAGTAATGACGTAGTGTGACAGAAATAATAAACAACATTTTGAGGAAATATGTAGTCCATTTGGGTAATTGTTTCTTGAAAGTGTATTGTATAGATGTCTGGACATCTGCGACAGCAATCTTAGTTTTAAAGAATGTGTTAATTCATGGATAAACTGCTGCGATTGGCCTGACCAGTGCCAGGGCTGATGGATCGTTCTAAATGGGAGGGAGGCCAGAACCCTTTTGTGAGATTGAAAAGACATTATCTCACTGGTTGGTTTGGTTCCCAGTTTACTAAATTAAAGCCGACAGGACATGACAGGATGTTGTTATCTCGGTGGAAATCTGATCTTTTTTGCTGTGTTGAAAACAGAGGTCTGAAGATCAGGTCTTATAAAAGGAATAGTTCACCCAGAAATGAAAAATTCCGACATTATCTACTCACCACTATGCTGATGGGGGGTGGGTGAAGTGTTTGAGTGCAAAACAACCTTTAGGAGTCTCAGTGGTAAACAGTGTTAGAGCAGAATCCTTGCGGACACTACGATGACACCACAGGAGCAGTATGGAGGCAGCTTAGGTTTTTTCTGTTTCAGTACGTCTAAAGAAGGAGTCAACACTTACTTAAATTGTATTGGATTCTGCTCTAACACTGTTTACCCCTGAGACTCCTAAAGGATTTTTTGCACTCAAACACTTCACTTACCGCTCCATCGGCATAGATGTCAGTGAATTTTCATTTCCTTTAACACTTCACTCCTTTTTTTTTACATAGGACAAGATGTTGAATATCACTTGTATTTCTGAAGGTGTTCTGCACAATTAGGTTACCAGCTAACAGTAGATGTTAGCAGGTGTTAGTCGCCACCAGCAGATGTTAACTGGCATAACGGACATAACTTCAGTTGTCCACCTTCAAAAATAATTTCAAGCAGAAAGTGTTGCCCAAAGGTATTTTGCCGAATTTTGTATGTACCCCTGGTCAAGATAAACATAGTAAAGTCTGAAAACACAGGGTGTGCTTTTTTATATATAGCCAATACATGCGCTCAAATGATCGACAGTGATTACTTAAGCATTAGTCTTTTAAAGGGAAATGAATGGCTGAGAAGGCAGTGAACAATCACCAAATTTGCAGACTAAAACCTTGAATGAGTGCTGGGTTGTTGGACTTGTGTTTTGAAAAAATGGCACTAAGGGAAGTAAAAACAGAGTTCAGGTGTCAGCCCAAGCATCAGTGGCCAGGCCCGTCTCATGTGGCTTTTCATCTTACAACATGTTCAGAGAGAAATAGGCAGAGGGCAGTCTGTCATATTACATGAGCAGCACAGGTAATGAGACTTACTATTCCCCAAACCCAGAGCACATTATAAATAGCCCAGTTTCTAGATAGAGAAAATATCACTAAAGACCATTCGTGATTTCCATCGAGAAAAGGGGAAAAGAAACGTCTGTCTTTGTTCCAGCTGTAATTTGATGGCTAAGGGAATGTAAATTGAGTTCTCTTGTTAACATTTGTGACTGCTTCGCATTGGTAAAATGGGCAGGGACTCTCTAACCTGACCCAACAGCAAGAGCACAGGGCTGATGGAAACCACATCCCATCCAAACACCCAACAATTCGCCGCCAACTAATGACCTGTATATGGGGAGTGACAAAATCGTGTGTGGTATGTTCTGCCATTTTGTCACAACCCTTCTTCTATGACACACAGGTTTAAAAAAGACACACCAGGTTTTCAAATAGCACATTCAATTTAATTTCGATGCTCTTTTGTCTTTTTTTATTCTGTAAAGGAATGCAAAATGAGTATCATTTGGAATGCCCAAGTGACGTCATGAGGGACCCCTTATCTCCTTTTAGATATTAATCAAAGACAAAATAATTTTTACTTTGCTGGTTTCCTTCTGTGTTATGTTTTAGCAATTTGCTGGCAATGATGATGCCAGCTGTGACAATTGACTAAATTGTTAGAATAGCATGCTAGCGTTTCCTGCTTAACAAATCCATTGGACCAATTATGCTGGTTAATGATCACAATTGTTTTTTTCGTCATTTGATGTGATAGGTAAATATTTGTATAAATGGTCAAGCCCTTTTTTTGTAGGCATGGAGGCATTGTGCACTATCCAAAACCACTCTGTTATTTGAAGCTATATTCTTTGTTGCTGTTTTACCAGTCTCCAAGTGCCGGATTAGCAATCCCACATGTGACTAGATGGAATAGACATGTAGGTGGACTTGTTCGACCACGGTTTAGGGTTGTCTGCCATAGGTGGGCTTGATTCTGTTTAAGCCTGTCAACTGTCACCCAACCAAACAATAAAAAAGAGATTTTGCCAGGTACAACCACATGAAATATTGGCAAATAAACAAAAACATCTGAATGCAGTGTAAGTTTTGTTTTGCCGTATAACTTTCCATGAAGTCAGTGGATATTGTTTTGTAGAGGCTTTGTAGTTACAACCCTATTTTGTGAACAGGATGAATAATGTAGTGGGTTCCTGATTTGTGTCAAGCTACATGGGGCAGCTCAAAAAAATTGCTGAAGCAAAGCAACAACTTTTCTTTCTCTTAAAATACATGAACTAAAAGCACTGTCGTTACTGGTTAGGTTTTATTAGATATTTAATATATTCTGTAGGAGACAACAAGGGCCATGACAAAGTGGTGGAATTTGTCGCTCCTAGAAAGAGAGTGGGTTGGCATGAAAGAGGGATGTATTTAGATTACAAAACATTACTTGTTACAGTTCAACTAGGTGGTAATCCGAATACATTCATTGAATCAATAACTGAAATAAAAGGGATTGCATGAAGTCTGTATTATCACTCAGACATTTGTAAGTAGTTGAGCATGTAGGGTAGCTGGATACTTGCTGGTCAATTTGCCTAACTGGATACTGGCCAAATTGGTAGCTACTAGATCAACCTGCATTACAGTTTTTCCAGACAGCTCACTAACTTGCTCTCTGCAACCCTGCAAATTTACAATATTGTTAATTATATGGTTTTCACCCATTGGATTTTGTGGGTAAACAGAAGGTATTAAAGGTCAAGGAAAGAAACTCCTAGGTTTAGGTCACAATATTGTGTCAATGCCCTATTCATTCCCAGTATAACATATTGTTAGACAATGCTGAAATAGTCCAAATGATTTTTGAAAATCCAACAGAGTACTTAACAAGTTACATTTGAGAGCATGGAATAGATTTTTCAAGTAACTCTCCCAACACTGCTTATGACTAAAAAAGGTTTGTTAGTGTAGTCGCTTCTCTAAGGAAGATTCATAGGAACGAGCTCAGGTAGGAAAGTAATCTTATGCCTCATAGAACCCCATTAACTAGCCTGGCCTGTGCTCCATTTCACTCTTGGATAAGTCTGGCAATGAATGATTTAGTGGGGAAGAGCGGGGGTAGAGTGAATGAGGAGTAAGAAGTAAAGAAGTTGGGGTGGGTGTGGGGGGCTGGTTGGCAGTGGGAGTTATCCAGCAAGCCCATTTTCTAATCTAATGGGAAACTAAATGTAATACAGCACAGTCCTGATTATTTCCCCTCCAGATGAATGTGATAATGAAAAAAAAATTGCAGGAACAAAATGTGGCCCTCAGAAACGATGAGCGGACTCAATGGGGATGGCTAGGTTAGAGCCAAGGCCAAATGCTTTCCATAATTCCAAGCCAAGGCAGATTACTGCGAAGAATTATCATAATACATACCTATATACCACTTTGGCTCATCTTCTTTCGTGCAGGTATTCTTCAACAAATGCTTATGTTAATCCCATAATATGACGGTTCCTGGGGATCATGTTCAACTGGAAAATGTACTTGGTGATCTCAAAAGAAACATTAGACCATGACCAAAGTCAAAATTAGTGTTGCTGTGATCTATGTCCTTTGAAGCCTCTTATTTCTTTTGGCAGTGTGGTCCCTGTAGACACTTGCGACCTTCTTCCCTGTGGCCATTTCTATGCCAGACCCATCAAATACCAATCATGTGATACTGGACCTAAACTGTTCCTGTTAAAGGGTACCAGCCATATTATCCAATCTGTCCTGAGGAGATATCGTGAGTCAGTTCACCTTCTTGTCATTAATTTTGTCACCAGAAAGTCGAATTTTAAACCAGTGAACATATTACAGTTTCTATTTAACAGATTTACCTCAAATCAGTTCCCAACAGTTGATTCTTCATTCAAAGTAAAATGCCTTGGTCACTATTATTGAAAGAATTTGGTTAAGAGATGAATGTTTCCTAAGTAAAATCCCAGTTCTCTCATTTATAAACTGCAGTGACCCTCATAATATATTTTAACTGAAATCTTTTGCATATTGTGGTCCAATGTAAGTCTTCCAAACTCAACGGCCAATTAAAGTGAATACCATTGCATTTATATTCATAATTTACTTACAATAGTATCTTCAAATTCTATTGAATACACAAATTACGTTTTATGTTTCCAACACTCAATTCCAACACTCAATTCTACCAAATGTAAAAGTGTTTGGTAGAAGATTTAGGGGGAATTTAGTAAACAGTGTATACTTTGATATTTTCTCCGAGGTAATGTCAACATTTACCTATGTAACCCTCATGTTGAACCCATTTATAATACAACAACACTTGAGATTCTGTAGCTCTGCCAAATTCATTCAGTAGTCCACACTAAAATCCATTGATTATTTAGAGGAATTAACTTAATAGATGATGGAGCCGGAATCCCACAGTTTGTTCCATCAAACATTTAAATGTATTTATTCAGCTGTAATCTGTTGGGGACAAAGTGCTGGAGATAGTAAAAGTGATGATGATGAAAATGTATATCAAAAAAATATGATTAAAGTTTTTGTTGTTGTGCATTTGAAAAAATATCCAAGTCTCATATATTTTACATCTCATATAAGAATCAGAATCAGAATCAGAATTCTTTTATTTGCCAGGTATGTTTGCACATATAGGAAATTGACTTGGTGTCGTTGGTGCACTGAACATAAAAACAACAATATAAGAAAAACAACAATATATAAGAAATAGAATAAAATAAAATAAAATAAAATAGAATAAAGTAGGTTTAAGGTTGGTTTGAGCGCATATTTTATGGACTATATTCCATATAGTAAATTGATAAAAATCTACTTTTTAAACAATTATGACTACATGCAGCCTTGATTCAAAAATCACGTAAAGACAATCTGGTTTTGAACTCTTTTCTGTCTCATCTTTGCATGTTGCTCATGATAGATAGATATCTTGATAGATATGTGAATAGAAATTCACAATGTGACGGCTATAATAGGAATGTCCCATCAGTGCGACCAATCACACCATCAGGGAAAATTATTCATTTGTGTAAAGCTTCAAGCAAATTATCTATATTAATTGATTATTTATACCCACAGTCATTAGTAACGTAATGTATGGCAAGTGGGAACTGATTGAAATCCAGACAGTTGAATCACTGTGTTATGAAGATGGACAGTGAATAGATTTTACTCTCAGCCCAGGATGAAGCCATGATTTGTAATGACTGCACGTAAAAGATCACTGCCTCCCTTCATGCATATGATTATGATCAGGAAATATTCGGATTGATTGAAGATGTAATGCTAATAAAGACTGGTCTTGTGTGTGTTCAAGTGGGGTTTTGATCTTCTCCTGACATAAGTCTTGGCAGATGAATGTGCTCTGATATGGACTGTATGGCATGAGGAATGGAAGCTTGGCAGGGAGAGATGGGGAGAGAGGGACCATGAGAGTTATTCAGTCTTTCTGGTGAAGAAAACCTGCTGGCGAGCAATTATGTTCACCTGTAATTGACCTGGAGTTAAAGGGATCTCTGTAACTGGACTGGGAGTTTCCCACAAATAGGGTTAACGAACTACCAGTATGAAATCAAATCTTCTAACTGAACTTTACCCCAGAGTAGAGCAAAAACAAAAATTTCAGGTTTGATGTATATTATTTAAATTAATTTATATCTTAAAAAATTATCCTGATAAGAAAAATTAAAAAATGGCTTTCAAATGAGGCAATAATGGCACTTTTACTGTTTATGTTAAGTAGAGTTTGTTCAGTGTAGCAGAATATTTCCTCCAGTCATTTCCTTATAATAAATGATCATGTTGAAGATTTTATCGGCAGATACTCTGCCTCCTCTTACCTTGATGAAGACATGTTTTATGTTTGTTGATGCACCTCATTAAAATATTTTACTATAACCCTGTGACATTTCCATCAGCCTCGGCTCTGCTTTGTGTTTTGTGCTCATTATAGTAACAGATTTTGCCAAACACTGCTGTACCTGCTATTCATCAGCATGTAAGCCTTTTCATTGTGAGCATGTTGCTTCGCTGCCACAGCCTGGCTGAGCTAGCTGACCATTACATTATACCTGATGGCGCCCTTATCATATCATTTCATCATATCATTTTTAGATAGTTTTGAGTTTGTCCATCACTAATGCATCATTCTTATTCAAAATGATCCACTGAGCCTCCCAGACAGTGTCTAGCTTTGGACGTTTGATAAACAAATTCAGCATGATATCAAAACTAAAGAAAACACTGTGTGTGTCTGACAAAAAGGGCACGGCTGAATCATAAATTTGGAGACTGATCCCTGAAAGTAACAGTCACTGTGATAATGGAGTACAGCTGTTGCGACCTTGTCCATTTTCTTTCTGACAAATACCTTACACATACACTGCAAACTGTGCTGCCAAACACTTTACCAATGAGTCTCAACCATGTGGTAATTAAGGCGGCACATCTGGCACGTGACAGCTCAAAGTGACAGGCCTTTTATTTCCGCTGCGCTGAGGGAAGACTGAAGGGGCCGTGGTCGGCGGCATCGGTGAAAATGAGATGTCAGGATACCTCTGTGCAAGCACGGACACAGGGCCATATGCTTCAGCTTTAATTATGAGGGACTTGGGGAGAGAGGGACTCTGGGTTGAACTATGAATCATTGCCACTCTGCCTGCCTCCTAAGCCTCGTTCCACTGGAATTCAACACTGCCCACACAGGTCTCCCCTTTCTATAAATAAACCCCTCCTGTCCTGATGAATGTGTTCAACAGACGGCCGACACCACAGTTTGCTTCATTGACACCCTTTTCCAGGCCCAATTAAAATGTGAAAATATAAAACATTGACTAGTGTGACTAAATGGGAAGAAATTAATGATGCCGCTGAACCCAGCCAGCCCTGTTCTAGGCAGAACCACTGAAGTGTTTCATGGACCCAAGTCCATTTTAAACTCAACCAGGGTTTAAAAACGACTCCCGCTCAGTGGAGACACTTATGATGATCACAGTTACCGGGATCAGCTTTGTACTTGGATCCAAAAGCTTGGGACCGAATCATTTCTATACAAATACTGTTTAAAACAAGTACGCTGTTTACAGGGTTCATTTTGGGTCTTTTCATACAAAAATGACGTAAATATATATAAACATTACATGGGTCATACATTTTGCCTAAGTTCTCTTCTAAGGTTTGTATAGGTGCAGCCCAAAGTTTTTGACGACTTCTATCCCCCATATACTGTATGTCAATGGTGTGCGTGTATATTTAACACATTCAAAAAGTGTTATTCAATCCCTTAATCCAGGGAAATTATAAGACTTATTACCCAAAGTATTTTTGGCTAATGCCTGGACTGTACTCAATGTGTGAGCAGGGTCTGTGCATTGTCTTTTTAAACAAAAATATAGTGCCCATGTTTTCAGGTTGGAGTCTTGCATAGTTTATCTGTGTGCCACACGTGGTTCATAATTAAATAGACAATGAAAATAATCCCTCAGCATAGTATCGATATCTCAATGTATATAAAATATCGATATATATATATCACAAACAAATATTTAGAGCACTTCCTCTACCTGTTTCAAACTAAAAGCACTATCGCATTGGCTGAATCCATTCATTTTATTTTGCAAGGCTTTTATCCTGAAACATTTACAGTGCCCTAAGATGAATGACTTCATACCGTTGTGTCTAGGCATTTAGTTGAGTACATAGGATACCTTTTGTAAGTAAATACTTCACATCGCAGCTCCGCACCAGGCACACACAGGGAGCATGCCTGCTGAGCAACAGATGTATGCAGCCATGTGCCTCACACGGATCCAGTTTGGTGGTTGTAAATCTAAAAAATACTTTGAAAACTGGATTTGGGCAGTTCTTCCTGATAAAACCTGTCAGGCATTATTAGATTGGCTGTGCAACTTAAGTGCAGTCCGAGACTTGTCTCAAAACCACTCTGATGTATTCTTGGCTGTTTGCTTTGGGTCATTGTTCGGCTGAATGCTGAATCTTCAGTCCACTCTTGTTTGCATGTACTCCACAGCCTGTTATCTTTTTAAGGACCTCTATTTGGCTGCACTGACTCTCCCTTCACTTGCCAGTCTTCCTGTCCTTGCTGCTCCATAGTATGATTCACCAGCATGCTTCATCATAGGGATGGTATTAGCCAGTTGATGAGAAGTGCCTGGTGTTTACCAGACAGAATATTTGGAGTTCTGCCCAAAGAGTTAAATGTTTGCCTCATCACAACAGAGAATCTTTTCCTCCATGCTCTCAGAGTCCTTTAAATGCCATTTGGCAAACTCTAAACAGGCTGTCATCCGCCTTTTACTGAGAGTAGCTTCTTGTCTAGTTACTCTAATATAAAGGCCTGATTGAAAAGCCAGGTGTACTTGCAATTTGGCAGATTGCTAGTTTAACGGTGGATTCGCCAGATTGTGAGCAAGAACGCTGATCTGCAGAGGAAACAGATCTGCTTGTGTGTGAAGTAAAAGCGCTCCGGCAGACCATCTGTGTGTTGTGTGTGTGTGTGTGTGTAACAAGCAGAGTGTTTGTGCTTTGTGCACTGATGCAGGTGCATATTAATATCTTGCTAATTCGCTCTCAAAATAACAGTAACAAATACTGACTTCAGATCAGGTTTTTGTGCCTGACCACACATCTTTTTTAAGATACAACGTGCTCATAGGTTATCAGATGGTCGGATGTTCATTTGGTCTGTAATGAATTGGGTGATGGAAAGTGAAATAGAATAACCGCACTGTGGTTGTATGCTTCCATCAACCAGTGCAGTTTCCCTGTTCATATTTCTACACATTTCTTTTTATCCAGATTCACATGAGGTCACTGTGACTTTGACCACTGAACCGTTATCACTTTATCTGATAATCTTAGTGCAGTTGACCTCTGATCACAAGTTGAGAGAAAATCCTCTCAAGTGGATTCAACATGTACTGGATGCCTAAATTTCCCTCAGGATCAATAAAGTATGTATCTATCAATATATGTATGTTTTTTTGAGGTCACCATGACATTGACCTTTGTCCACCAAAATCTATCCTGTTAATCAGTGAGTCCAGGTGAATTGTACCAGATGTAATGACATTCCATACAGGAAGTATTGTAAGATAAATTAACCTTTGACCTTTAACCTCCAAGCACCAAAATCGAATCACTTCATCCACAAATGAAGATTCTTAACAAATTTGAAGAAACCCTCCTGAGGTATTTGAGATATTGTGTTCACGGGAATGGGACAGAGGACAACCTGAAAACATTAAGCCTCCGGCCATTGGCTCTCGCCGGCACAGAGGAAAAATGACAACAATGGTCTGAAACCGAAAAGACACTTGCGTTGCCCTGGGCGTTATTTTAAGTCTTGTGAGAGATAGAACCCATAGTGATCAATGAATGACAGTCACCTTTTCCCCTGATGATCACAGGGGTCATTAATCATTTTTCCCTGTGTCGTCCTAAAGCACAAGATTAACGTTTAAAACCTGGAGCCCTTTCTTGAGACATTTTCTGACTCTAACCTCAAACTGGCTACAAGGCAGGGCAGGCAGGTCCGACTACAGACTTGTAGCCGTGTCAGCAGGATCGGCGGCCCCCACTGCACCCTCCCCCCCACTCCAGCCTCCCACAGTGCCAGGCTCTGACCCGCAGCTGTATTTATTATTGTTGTCAGCCACTGTAATTAACTGACGTTTAACCCAGGAAATGGCAGGAGCAATTCCACTCAATTAATCAGCGTCGAGGAATAATTTAAAACCCTTCCTCCACCTGATTACCACTGAGAGTCTGCATTCAAAATTGAATTTTAATTGGGCTTTAAATGTTGTATTGGAGTTACGGTAGAAAACTGAAATGGCTGCAGGAGCAGCTCATGTATTTACACTGCAAGCTTTTTCTCATGGAATTATATCAACATTTTATGCGAGCATCGTGTGCATGTCCATACAACATGAACATAAACAAAAGAAACTTATAATCGGAAAAGTTTGAAGCATTAATGGACCAATAAGTCAGTGTTGCATAATTTAATTTGCTCTATCATTATGATTAAGGTCAGCTCGTTAACACAGCAGGAACTTTTCCCACAGGCTCTGGGAAACAGGGTCTAGATAGTTCCTCAGCTGCGGGTTCGGTCTGGGGGTTGGTTCTTCCAAAGGCCTAAAGATATTACTCTGCTGATTGATAAAATCTTACCCAACACAACCCATAAAGGGAGCACATTGAAACTAAAACCTGTTGTAAAATTTCAAGTCTTTCAAGTCAAACAGTGCATTAAATTTACGAACGTATTTTATGTTGCAGTTTGTCACTATTATTTCCATCTGGAATAAGTGGGATATAGAAAATGCCAAAGGTGTAGCTAGGTGTTTGCCATCACGCGTCATCATTTGTGATGTCTTGTGATATGTGAAAAGCTTACTTATGGGCTGTACTTGAGTAAATGTATTCAGTTCATTTCCACCTCTGATCTAAACCATGAGCCCGAAGCCAGAGCTTTACACAAATTCAGTCAGGGCAATGGCAGTATTGTATAGAACAGCCTTGTTTCCCAAACACTGTGCACTTTAAAGCGAGTCATATTTATTAATTTGTTGGCTTTTCAAAGCATGTCTTCTCCAGAGTGGTTTTGTTATGAGAGACGCTTTCTACACCTTGCATTTGTACAAAGGGAATGGGCGGCGGCACGCGGCACAGCCCTGACCGAGCTGCTGCTCTGAAGGCTCCTGGCAGAGCCCGCGCGTGGAGAGAGAGAGACTGTGAACTTGGGATGTTTGCAAAGTGAAGTTCACTCAAATTAATCATTCTGTCAGACAATGAGAGCAGAGCACCCCAGGGCTAAAAGGGAGACAAGGCCTTTCAGCAAGAAGAAGAATACGCTGCACTACTATATATGTTTTTGAGCTTGTTATTCATTTTCACCAAGGGAGGCAGGGGGGCCGGCTGGGGACGGGGGGGAGGTTATGTAGTGGTGTGCTCTCCCTCTCTCTTGGTGCCGGGGAATATATCTATCGTTCCGGGGAGCCATTTCCCATAAGAGGGGATAAATGGATGCAGCTGAAGGTGAGGACAATGCAGGAACATCACATTTAGTGGCTTATTCGTCAAGTTCATAGTGGGTGTCAGGCCGCTGCCAAATGTTTCTGCAGGAGGCTCATAAAGAAAAAGGCCTTGCACACGTCCCGACACTCGTCATACTTCATATCTAATTTCTGTCTCCATTTTAGTGCCCCAAATAGACGATGCAGGGCCACGTTTTTCCCTTGGCTTTAATTTTATTTTAATATAATTTTTCAAAGCTGCATTTATTTGGATCAGGACCAACACTATCCAGACCTCGTCTTAGTTAAAAGTAAATGGCTTTGCAGACTGTAATAGCCTGTCTGTAGCTGAAGCTTCATGTTTTTATGTTTTGATGTTGTGTGCCTTGTCTGAAGCAGCTTTCAGACATGCACCTGGGTGCATAAGTAATATCCGGATTTAACACGTCTGTTTCATGTCTAAATGAGCTTCTAAATGAGCCACTTTTAGAAGTCACAGCAACAGAGTCACTGGGTACAACCAATTTCCATAATACTATCAACAAAGCACAAGTCGGAAATTAGTAATTTTCAAGAAAGAGTATTTTCTGAAAATGTCCAACTTTTATTCAAGTCAGCTCCCTACAGTGTGAATGTCTCACAAAACACAGACTGAACTCTGTTTGCACTGTAAGATGAAACATATAGTATTCTCTGTAATCCTATTGAATAAATATTGAGATAGAAGTGAAATGTTTGAAGGTTTTTCAGTTGGTCAGACAAGAGAGAGGCACCTTTTTGTTATTAATAAAGCAACAGGTGTAAAAGTTCAATAATAAAAGATCAATAATAAATAATGAACATGGTTATTGTCTAAATCACAGCCGTCCTCCAGCAGTTTGCCGCTGCAGTGAGGAGGACAGGGGTCCGTCTCTGGTCATGTGTGCAAGGTCCAAAACAATGCACTTTAGTGTTGAGGCCCCAAAGTTACATGTGAGGGAGAAATAAAGTTACAAATTTATTCCATATTCCATATTTGGAAGGGGCCTACACAGAATTTTGTAGGGACAAACTAAATATCATACAATAACTGACCGTCTTTGCTTATTTGCAGCACTTTAGATTTTTATGGGGAGTTTAGAGAGTTTTTATACAAATGTTTCTGTGCTTGTTTAAAGCATTCATTTTACCATCACGAGACAAAAAACACAATATATAATCTGTTACCTCAACACATTGTTTTCAAGTAGTGTTTGCTTACAACTGCAGTGAACAATGCGCTCACAGAGTAACATATTTATGCTTTTGTAATACTATTAAACGATTGTGCTGCAACGGTGAATTACATTTCTTTTGTTAAAGGCTACAATGCTGAAAGTCTTTTTTAATAATTGGCATAAACAAAACAAAACCTCAAGACACAGCCTCACATCCTAATGTATACCCATACCCACCCAAGCCTATCCTCACCTAGAAAACGATGTAACTGTAATAAACTTAATCTATATCTATGTCATTGTTAAAAGGGTTTTTAGTAGTATGTCCTTACTCTTGTTGAGGGTTAAGGACAGAGAATGTCACACCATGTTAAAGCCCTATGTGACAAATTGTGATTTGTGAATATGGGCTATACAAATCAAATTTGATTGATTGATTGATTGTTTCATTTGATTTTCCAAATCTTTACACACCATCATCTTGTCCATAACATGTCGTGACAAAGCACCCTGCTTGAAATAATTCAAAATTAGTCTTCAGTCATTGAAGGATAAGAATAGCATGTTGATGTGATAATAGAAAGAAAAGAAAAAAACATTAAATCAGATGTCAACGATTATCTGTTCAAATAACCCAGAAGTTGATTTCTTGACATCTAAAAACATGAATGAACTTCATCCTCTGGCAACATCGTCTCCTACAAAATTCACACTGAACCACAACAATTAATATTAAATACAGTAAATATGAAGAAAACGTAACTTGATGTTACCAAATTACATTATATGAATATATTTGTCCTGTCACAGGTACGTTCATAGACATAATTAATTTTTCTGGCTGAAAATCAAACGTGACATAATGTATGGCCATGTTAAGTTGTGAGTTAATGTTGGGGAAAGGCTGTGACTGTGTTTAATACAGAAAAGTAGTACAGTCACTTGAGACTTAACAACTTCATGAACATTCAACCGAAACCCACCATCTTTCCCTCACCTCAACCAAACTACTTGTGTTGATGGCAAACCACAGCATCTGGTGTGACAGTCCTGCACGTTCACACTGGTGCAGTTTATAAATGTTGCACTTCATTAAAAAAATAATCATGTCAACATAATCCAGCCACCACGACGCAACCGAGAAAACAATATATATGATAATATATATTGTTTTTTATGTATAATATAATGGGTGATAGTCAGTGTCCGAGGAAGTCTTCAATTCTGAATATGCATCACAAAATTCTCATGTTTATTTCCTCATAGCTGCACAATACAACCGAACCACCGCCCTCCACTGGAGATGACAGTGATGCTTTCCTTAATCCATATTCTACTGCTGCCCCCCCCCTTCCCTCATCCACACAGTTGATACACCTCTGCTGCCTTCGCCTTTCATATTGTCCTCCTCTCATGCCTCAATTTATCTCTCACCCGCTAAAACCTAATCTCCGCCGCTCGCGTTCCCCCGCACGTTTCCTCTCATTTCCCCTCGCTCTCGTCTCCCTTTCTCTTTCCTCTCCTCCACGCCTGCGTCTGCGGGAAACGCGTCTCAGTCACCAAGCCTTATCCAGATACCTTCTGGATGTGCTTGTGAACACAGTGGGAGCAGTCACATTGATGTATGGCTGTAATCCCACCGGTGCAGCATGACACGGCTCTGAGTTGCCATGGGAGATGAGATGATTTATATTCTGCACCTCTGCTATGGACAAAATAAGTGATGTTAATGTTAAAGCCTGATCCTGCTTGCTAAAAAGATAGAGAGGTCTTGCCACTGATTGAAATATTGCAGACAAATGTAATTATAATGAATGCATCTTATTTATATAGGTTGTTTTAATAAAATACTTCATTATTTAATGTAAAAGGATACAGGATTGAGAAGGATGCTGTCACTTTCTGTGAACACAAAGAATCTGCTTTCCCCTCATGCTCTTAAAATAGACGCTGATTGGTCCTTTAACACTTGACTCGGAACAGCAGAGGGTCTCTCCCCCTGCGGCGAATGATTTATGTATTTCCTCTTCCCTCATGTGTCTCATTGCTGTTTCATTTACATGTCCGTCAGGCTTTATGTGCTCCTGACTGTTTGCTGCCGTAGATAAGATGACAGGTCATTGGTCAGCGCGCGTGCATGACATCTGATAGACCGTGCAGTGAGTCAACATGAGAAATCGTATGGATCTCAGCAACTGAAGGATTGGTAAATGAGACAAAATCAATATGGATAATATACTGAGCTGTAAAGGAACTCTGTTTAAAACCCACATGAAAAGATATGGTGGCAGTATATTGGACAGCTGCACCGACGTGTTAAAGTGGTGTGATTGCAGAATAAAGATTTACAGTGACTGAGAAACGGAATCTCGGATGTTGACTCGAAATATTGAAACTATTGTTACTTTGAATCAATTTATGTTCAAGTCCCAAATTTACAACCGCAGCTGAAAATGTGCAAAATTCTAATATTTCTTTGAGATTCTTTGGAGAGTCCGCCAACATGTACCAAGACTGACAGATAACGACTCACTTTTCACAATTTATCAAAAAAACATTCCTGCTTCCAGCTTTCACTGCATTTAGATTTTCTTTGTGATTTTCTCTGCGAATAACTGTCCTTCTCTTAACAGAAATCATGATAATACATGAATTTTGTTGAACTTTGACATTTCATAAGTGAATATAGAATATTTCCTGCGAGGGGTTGTAGCAGTTGTTGTGTAGGTGGTGATTTGCGAATGTTCTCTCTCCCCAGGCCGATATTGTGATAATTAACTTAAGTAAATAATAACAATTACTGGAGTCTGACTGACATTTTGATGATACACTAAGGGTCATACATACATTGTTTTTCTACTCAATAGTTTTTATTAGACATGGAAAACAACACTGAGTTGTTAAAAGCCTTTTTTTCTCATTTGTACATCATTTAAATTCTCAGCATTATTCAGAAACGTTGTGCGGTAAAGAGAGCACGTTTAAGAAATGTATGAAATTTTGTTTTGGAGGTTTTGAGGGAAACGTTAGAAGAATCTGTGTGAAACTGATATGAAAATATTCTCCTTTAATATGAACGTGCTGTATTATTAAGTGAGATACTAGTCTCACTTTCAACACCCTGCCTTCTACTAAATCACTATCTGTGAACACATTTTACATTAATGTTACCATTCCCTGTGTATTTATGTTTCTGGTGGGGTTGAGCTGCAGTTCAGGCTCCACTTTAATCCTACATGGCAGACTTCCCTTGTGTCTCTCTACTGTCATCTTTTAAAATGTTAATATTTGTTGAATATTCTTTCCTGATTCCTTAGGTAGAGTAAACAAGAATGAGATATAGGGCCACACTTGATCCCACTGAGAACTATAACCTTCTCTTCAGTAAATATTGCATTAATATGTATCTGTATGTTTTTCAGAGGTGAGGTGTTGAAGTACCCTGAGCCAGGATTTATTCTGGCACCAAGGACTGTATTCATGTTAATAACCATGTGTGTGTGTGTGTGTGTGTGTGTGTGTGTGTGTGTGTTTATGCAGGTATGGTGAACTACAGTGAGGTGTCTGGCTATCCCCTTGTCCAGCACTGGAGTCTCCGCTCTGTGCTCTACCACGTCAAACTCAATCAGTGGGTCCTCTCTCAAGGTAAGTCAGCCTGTGCTTCTGGAAATCAATTATAAATATCATTTGTCATCGCTGATTGCTTATTTAAGCCGGAGGAGACAATGCCCTGGTCTCTGTAGCTTAGAATCCCGCATGTTTACTTGGAAGAAAAAAACATCTCTGGCTATCAGTTATTTATAATATTATAATTAATATGACACGTCAAAGTTTGCAGCTCATAGTGACAGCTTGAGTACTTAGTGTTTAATTTAGTATTTATGTGATTAACATCTTAAATTCCACATTTAAAAATATACCATTCACCTAATTGATGCACCAGAATGACAAAACCTATAACTATCATCAAAGATCTCTGCAAATGTGCTTGTTGAGTATGGAACAAATACACAACCAAAGCAACATCAGGTGACACAAAACAATATTTTTTATTAACTGCCAAATTCCTTCTACGTCTTGTCAAAAGCACTTAAAATGTTGTGCCTCCAAATAAGAGTATTTTGCTTTGTGGTGCCACTGTTGTCACAATAACAATGCCAGTCAAAAGGCTGTGCTAAACCCATTAAGACCCAAGGTGCTGAGTTGTCAACGTTAACAAAAACTTTAATATATCAGCCTCTGAAGCAGATATTAACATGAAATAAATACAAACTTTTTAATATCATCAGTGATCTTCTTCATTGCTATTTGCATTGTTGTTTTTGTCAGTGAAACACTGCTGTAATCTGCTGTAATCTCTCCCATCCCTTAGCCATCATCTAAACGCCTTTTTAATAACTCTTTAGAGCACCAACAAACAAATTAACTACATTTCACATAATGCATTTTGACTCTCCCATTTTGACTTTTGAGAGTCAAAATGTGGCTGATTTCATCAACCACATTTCTTGTAAATGATGACATCTATAGGGAGGACCATGCAAACATTTCAACCGGTTTTAAAGGTATAGATAAGCAGATGTTGCACGTGGTCTTTATGGATTAAGATAGCATGACTGACAAAGCTAATAGCCGATAATACTCCTCTTAGTGTATTTGCTGTCTTAACTCGTGCTTCCTGGCAGGGAGCTTTACAATCATTGAATGTCAGATTGAGTTGTGCTCATGGTTTAGTATAAAATGAACTGAATTGTTGAATCGAAGAGATGTAATGGATCTAAAGGTGTGTAACATTAAATACTTTGTGCGTACAGAAGAAGAAAATGAAGTCTAATGCGTGAACTGCCTGCAGAAAAAATATGCACATTTGTGAATCTCTTCTAAGTAGCACCAGAAGTAGTTTTATGATAATAAAACTCTTGAACATTTAAAGAACATCACCACAGGGTGCGTTGCTGCCAGTTTTGTAAAGTAGTGCTAAATGGTTTGAGTTGGGTCCATCGTATCCAATTAAACTTGTGTTGAAGCCGTTCACTATCGACTGATCTTGGTGGTGCTTCAGCTGTGGTGCTTGGAGGGAACCCTGCAGGGCGATAAATGGGTGAGAGTCAACTCCCCTTTAATCACAAATAAGCAAAATGTCGCTTCTAAAGGGCACAAGCTAAAAACCTACTCAAACAAGCCCAGCTTAACAAGAGGGACAAAGAGCTGTAACATAAAGCATGCAATGGCTATTTTAAAATGCAACCTCAACTCCTACATTGATTGTTAAATATATTTAAATATCCAATAGTATCCAGAGTCACCATTAGTCAGGGTGCTCATGAAGACGGATGTATCCAAACAAGATAAAAAACTGTGTTTTGCTCTCACTCTACAACAAGACTGTATATGACAGAGTGTTATAATGAAAATAATTACAAGTTGCGAGTTAAAAATGCTATTCCTGTAAAAAATAAGTTCTGAGTAGTGATTTAAAGATCAGTAGTGAGTTGGTGAGCTAAGTTCCAGAGCCTCGGGGCCTGACAGAGAAAGCGTGGTTACCTTGAGAAGCCAGCCTTGACCTAGGGACAGCCAACAGGGACAGACTGGCCCATCTCAGGTTACGATCAGGATAATAGCGAGTCAAAAGCTGCAAAATGTGTGTGGTGACCAGCCAATGTTGACCTATAAAAGTTATTAAGAAAATCTTAAAATCAATCCTGAATTTAACTGGGAACCAGTGAAGGGACGCAAGAATTGGCGTGACAAGCCCTACGGTTTGTTTTCGTTAAAATACGAGCAGCAGTTTTTTGAACAACCTGCAAATGAGTTATTACTGTTTGCTTGAGGCATGTACAGTATACAGGGTGTTGCAATAATCCAGGTGGGAGAAAACAAAGGCATGTATTTGTTTTTCTAAGCCCTGGAGAGATAGAATTTAAGAATGTTTCGTAGATGGAAGATCAAGAAATGATAGGGCTCTGCCTGCTAGCTGGTCGGGACTTATTATTTCAGTTTTACTTGAATTTTACTGAAGGAAGTTAAGTTATTCCTTAATGGCGGACAGGCACTCGGTTAGGAGACTCACGCGGCTGACGTTATCTGGCTTGTAGGACATGTATATTTGTGTGTTATCGGCATATGAATGATATGATAACCCATTAGAATGGCTAATGACATTTCCTAATGGGAGCATCAGTGGGGCAAAGGATTAGGTGTTATTGCATGATTGTTGTCAACATTTTTTTTCACTAGAAGTTTCATTGATAGAAACGTATGCACAAGGATTAGTAAGACTTTCAAGGACTGACGTCCTATAAAGTGTTCACTATTCATACAAATGATACACACGGTGTGTCCTATTAAGCACCAAAGTTTATACATGTACTTATACACATACAAATAATAGCAAATATATTATTCACCAGAAGCATGTGTGCAAAACCATTAATTTGTGTATCTGTATGGCATTGTGTCATTGAGCCTGTTTCTGAGAAATACAGGTTAGGACAATATATTTATTATGAACGGTAGAATGTGACACCAGTGGATTTGGCAGCAGGCAAACAGAGCAGCCTTGATATTCCGGATATTCACATCAGTTCCGTCTTTCTCTCATTTATTTAAAAAAAAAGAAAAATCAAGAGGTTCTTGAATTCACAGGAGGGTTTTTCTTAAATAGGAGCATTTTCAGAGATAAAAAGTTGATGTCACATGCAAATGGGATGACAGATATGTATGGATAGGTTGACGGATGGATAGAAAAGAGGTCAGCTCACAGAAATGTGTATCTCGTTTTATTTCCCTGGGCTTCGTCTTTGTCTCTGTGATAGCCTGTCACATATCACAAGCTTTGTATCCATAGCAAGACCAAGGCAATCTGACAGCGCCTGCCATGGAAACTTCACAGAATAAGATAACTGTGGATAGGTATTAGTCAAGCAGCACTTCTTCTGAAGGCTGCTCCTGGCTGCTGACACATCATGGATTATACTGAATATTTGCTGATGGCTTTCTCCCTACTAACTGTATTGTTAAATAAAAAAATATGTCTGACTTCTTTCTTTTCAATTTGCCTCAATACGTAACTTCTTCTGTTGGCAGTGTTTCAGGATATTGTAAAAACGTGTTGAAATATTGCACTCGATCATTCTCCTTGGCTGGGGGTAGTGTATTGTTAATGAATTTAGATTCTTGGTCCTGTTTTATGCACATGCATTATTCAGAAACGCATCATAAATAGTTTTCATTCTGATGAGTGCAGCCCCCCCCCCTACTGTAAATACAGCCATGACACCTCTAATGCATTTCCAGTGGCGCTGCTGCGGTTTGAAAGTGGCTGCCGTGTCTGCTGAGGATACAGTTTCTATTTTTCTCTTCACTCAGAAGAGACACGGCAGCCTCCGTCTTTTTTTTCTTCCTCCTATTTCCCACTTTAGCTCATCATTTTTCAGCAGCCACCGGAGGGGGGGAGGCCTCTGATTTTTACATCTGATAGCAAAGCCCATCGCTCATCCTCACTGCGCTCTCTGTCTCTCACTTCAGTAGCCTCCTAATTTAATTTTAGAGGAGAAGTAAGAGCGAGCGGAGCGTGAGTGCTGAGATATTAATACTGCTTCTCCTGGAAATGATAATGATAAACTGCTATTGCACTTTTGCTTTCCGGTGTTTGCCAAGAGAGAATCGCAGTGAGCACACAGTCATTTTGTTACAGTGTGGTCAGCGTATCATGTCAAACATGCTTTCTTGTGCACTTTATTTTCCTGCTCTGCAGCCCAGTCAGTGAAATCACTAGAATTAAATAAATATAATAATTTCTTGTATTCAATATGTCATTACAAATAAAAAAACTCGGACAGAATTAGTTTCATTAGTTTCAAAGTCCTTTGATTCCACTGGCGTTGGTGAAAACCTGTCATTCCAGCTCTGGTTCCTCATGGGACACACATTTCAGATCAAGGCAATCTTTAAAAAAACAATCTCTAAACCACAGGATTCATTTTTATTTTCATTTTAGAAGTGGTTAAAGTACGAGGCTTGTTTAATTTCAAGATAATATCGGTAATAAAACTGATTTCAGCTTGAGCGCTGATTCTTGACAATGGTCAAATCAGTTGGCAAAAACATTATCAAGTCCAAGTTCTCTTACCTGCTTGTTCAGGTGCTTTCAACCACATCACACCATCCTCTTCAGCAGATTGAGTTGCTCAGTTGCCATGGAAATGTCAATGATGAAACTGTCTCGGACTCTAAACCCATTTCGTAAAATGGAGTTATTCAGACGTTGATCATGACAATCGATTCTCAAGCACATAACACAACAACTCAAGGTCCACCTACTAGCTTGCCTAAGAGCTTTTGGACTTTTCAACTTCATGTGGTCATTTTTATATTTGTTCAGTGAGGAGCAGTGAGCAACAAACCACATTGTCAAGTGAAATGTTAAAGCGCTAATTTAAAAACTTCTGAACATTAAAGCTTAATATTCATACACCTTGAATCCATCTTTACTCAGTACCTATTGTGTCTCTGGTCACCAAAGTGTTGTCTGACATTTATGACCTTACTGAGTGAGTTTCCTGAATTCATAACTCTTCTGTTTTTTGTGATACCACTGAAATATTTACCATTATCATTGCCACAATCAGATGCTCACAGCTCATTTTTGTTTCTGGTTTCCCTGTGGTCAACTGGTCCAGTTCAAAACATAGCACCCACTGTGAAGACAAGACAACTCATAATAGAGAAAAAAGGAGAAATGCTGACAACAAGATTAAAGTTGCAGTAGAGAAGAAGCAGAGAAGAGTAAATGTGAAAGTTTCTGTATTCTGTTTGAAACTACAAAACAAAACTCCTCTCTGTCTCGGGCCCCCCATGATGCATTTTTTATGTATTTATACCAAACTTTGTCAGCATCTGATGCTTCATACAGATAGGGTACTATCAAAAAGACCCAGGAAGGTATTGGGACTATGTTGTTTCTTTTGAGCAAGCATGTCATATTTATGCCATTTGATTTAATATTTAAATATTTGACAAAAACAATTTAAATTTTCCAATTTAAGATGCCTCTGACTACTGAAAGCGACATGGCTCTAGAGATGGTTGTCAGCCAGTCAGACTTCTGCTTTGATCCAGACTGAAATATTTCATGAACTATTTGATTTATAAGCTAAAAAGATTTCTCCTGGAGACTTTAGCAACCCCTGACTTGATCCACCAGCAGTTGTTACGTTTTCACCTGTCCCGTGAAATAGCTCAACAGCTATAAGATGTATAGGCACATGGGGAAATTCATAACCCCACGAAAATGTATCCTGATCTCAGTGATCTACGCATACTTCCTCCAGCACTCCTATGAATTTGACATTAATGGTTTTGAGTAACATTTCTTGACAATATTGGATGGATTGTTGTGTAATGTGGTGCAACTAATGTTTTTACAAGTGATTATTTGTCATTTTAATTTCATTGACGACCAAATACCTGTCAGACTAATGGTGCTAGCTCGCTTAACCATTGCTAACTTGTCGAAATAAGATAGTGGCTGCATCCACAATCACTCACTAATCTCTATACGATCCATAATATAATCACTTTGTGGAAATTGAGATAAAGCACATCACAACTTCCATCCAGTCTGGAACACGAGTGGTGCTCCGTTTATTTAGCATCAGTTAGCATCCTATCAAAACAAACAAGATGGCGTTAAATACCCCCCAGCATGCCCCGGGGTCCCGGACGTCATTACGTTCCCGTCGCGCCGGGCCCCTGACGTCATCACGCCACCCGGCATGCACTGGGGTCGGCGTCATCACCCACGCAGGAGCCTGACGCCGACCGCATTAAGTAAACAATGGTGCGAACACAAACTGAGCGCGGAGGTTGAATTATGTAAGTCCCCCACTCACTACACACGTCCCCCCAGAATTCAACATAGCAGACAAAAAATATCACCACACAGGTGGTTGTATTAACCGGCCAAAACGACTGCGTTTTACAGGGGGTGGAGGAGACACTACCGTGGTAGGTATCCCGCCTTGACAGGAGTGTGGGGCATGGAGTGTGGGAGGTTTGATAAGGGGAACAGGGGGTGGATGCCTAACTGGAGGCCGCCCGCGTCGTGGGGGCTGGGCTACTTCAACGGGCTTAGCCACGTCCAGATGAGCTGGTTTGAGGCGGTCAATGGAGAGTCGCTCCGGCTTGCCTCCCATGTCCACCACAAAATGTTTGTCCCCCTTCTCCAACACGCGAAATGGGCCCTCGTAGGGCGGCCTTAGTGGTCCCCTATGAGCGTCGTGGCGAACAAAAACGTATTCAGCCTTCTGAAGCCCAGCGGTGTGCGACTGAGGGAGGCCGTGCCGGGAAGTAGGGACAGGTGCGAAAAGCCTCGCGTTGTCCAGTAGCGTGGCCCGCTGGGGAGCCGCAGCCCAAGGAACGTTGGAGGTAGGAACAAAATCCCCTGGAACCCGCAGAGGCTGGCCATAGACAAGCTCCGCGGATGAGGATTGCAGGTCTTCCTTTGGTGCAGTTCTGATGCCCAGCATCACCCACGGGAGCTTGTCGACCCAGTTGCAGTCTTTGAGGCCAGCCCGAAGTGAAGCCTTCATCGACCTGTGAAACCGCTCACAGAGTCCGTTAGCCTGCGGGTGATATGCAGTCGTGCGGTGGAGTTTCACTCCGAGGCTCTGGGCCACCGTGTTCCACAGCTCAGACGTGAACTGCGCACCCCGGTCAGAGGATATGTCCGGAGGGGTGCCGAAGCGGGCAACCCAGGTGCCGATAAATGCCCGTGTCATCTCCACGGATGTCAGTGATGTCAGTGGCACAGCCTCAGGCCAACGGGTGGTCCTGTCAACCATGGTGAACAGGTAGGTGAAACCATGAGAGGAGGGCAGCGGGCCAACCAGATCCACGTTGACATGATCAAACCGCCTCTCTGGCACCGGAAACAACTCTAACGGGGCTTTAGTGTGTCGGTGCACTTTGGCCCGTTGGCACTCCAGACAAGTGGCAGCCCAGTCTCTAACGTCCTTTTTGAGGCCGTGCCAAACAAACTTCGCCGCCACCAGTCTCTGCGACGCTTTTGACCCAGGATGGGAGAGGCCATGGATGGCATCAAAAACGCGGCGTCTCCATCCCGTGGGCACGATCGGCCGAGGCCTGCCTGTGGAGACGTCACACAGGAGCGTGGTGTCAGCCTCCCCAAACACGACGTCCTCTATCCTCAAACCTGTAGTCGAGGTCATCAGGGTGTGTAAGTCTGGGTCTGTGGTCTGGTCCGCTGCCATGCGGCCGTAATCCAGGCCAAGATGGACTGCTCCTGCCACAGCCCGTGGGGGGCAGTCCGCCACCTGGTTGTCCTTACCGGCCACGTGCTGTAAATCCGTGGTGAACTCGGAGATGTAGGACAGGTGACGTTGCTGGCGGGCGGACCACGGCTCAGCCACTTTGGCCATGGCGAAAACCAGCGGCTTGTGGTCAACGAAAGCGGTGAAGTGTCGACCTTCCAGCAGGAAACGGAAGTGTCTGATGGCGAGGTAGAGACCCAACAGCTCCCGATCGAACGTGCTGTATTTCCGCTCGTTGGTGCGCAGTTGTCGACTGAAGAAAGCAAGCGGCTGCCAGGCCCCGCCTACCCACTGCTCGTAGACAGCCCCGACAGCGTAATCCGAGGCGTCTGAGGTGATGGCGATGGAGGCTGTGGCAGAAGGATGTGCCAGCATAGCGGCGTGCGCAAGGGCTGCCTTAGTGTCAGCAAAAGCCTTATCCCTGCCCTCAGTCCAGGCCACAGCGTGCATGGGCTTGCCTTTCAAGGCCTCGTGCAGGGGCTGCATGAGCTGAGCGGCTCGAGGGATGAACCGATGATAAAAGTTCACCATGCCAAGGAATTCCTGCAGGGCTTTCACGGTGAGCGGGCGTGGAAAACGTGTGACCGCCTCCACCTTTGATGGGAGAGGGACTGCGCCGTCCTTAGTGACTCTGTGTCCCAGGAAATCAATGGTGGAGCGACCAAACTGGCACTTAGCAGGGTTAACAATCAGGCCATGTTGGTTGAGCCGCTCAAAAAGCATTCGGAGGTGCGACCGGTGCTGAGATTCGGACGTGCTTGCCACCAGAATGTCATCCAAATACACAAAAAGAAAAGGCAGGTCACGTAAAACAGAGTCCATGAGGCGTTGAAAAGCTTGGGCTGCGTTTTTAAGTCCGAACGGCATCCTTAGGAACTCAAAAAGCCCGAACGGCGTAATCACCGCTGTTTTTGGAATGTCCAGTGAGTGCATAGGCACCTGATGATAGCCCCGGACGAGGTCTACCTTAGAAAAAATCACCATCCCGGCCAGGTGTGCTGAAAAATCCTGTATGTGCGGGACTGGGTATCGGTCAGGCGTTGTTGCCTCATTAAGCCGCCTGTAGTCGCCACATGGGCGCCAGCCACCACCAGGCTTGGGGACGATGTGAAGGGGTGACGCCCACGGGCTGTCGGATCGGCGGACTATTCCCAGGCGTTCCATGTTGGAAAACTCGGCCTTAGCCACGGCAAGCTTGGTCGGGTCGAGGCGGCGAGCACGGGCGTAGACGGGTGGACCAGTAGTGGCGATGTGGTGCTCCACACCATGCTTCACGGCAGACGCGGAGAAAGTGGGCTGAGTGAGTGATGGAAAACTAGCCAGTAAACGGTGGAAGTCATCCGGTGTGGACAGCATGCTAGACAGTCCTATGGAGCCAGCCCCGCCGAGTGTGCACGTATAAGAACAGAACGTGACGGCGTCGATCAAACGGCGGTTCTTTACATCCACCAACAGTCCATGCGCACACAAAAAATCAGCGCCAAGGAGGGGAATGGCGACCTTTGCCGTGACAAACTCCCAGCCAAACCGATGCCCCCCGAAACACAACTCAACGTACCTCAGTCCATAGGTGCGGATGGGGGTCCCATTAGCCGCTTCCATAGGGGGCCCGTGGCTGTCGGTCACCATATCCAAACGGGATGCAGGCAGGACGCTCCTCTGTGCTCCCGTGTCGCACAGGAAACGTTGTCCGGAGATGTTGTCCCGGATAAACAGCAGCCTGCCGATGTGGCCGACACTCATGGCCACTACTGAGCGCCGGCCCTGGCATTTCCCGACCCGCCGAACCTGCAGGGCGGCCGACATCTATAAGCCTTCGGTCCAAACTTCTCGTGGTAGAAGCACAAGCCTAAAGAAGACTGCTGGGGGCCTGAAGGTTGCTGCCGACCTGAAGACTGCTGGTAGCCTGAAGGTAGCTGCCGACGAGAAGAGGTTGCTGCGATGAGTGTGGAATCCTCCATTGTCACTGGATCGCCGTGCTGTGCCAGAAACGCGGCCATTACATAGCGCTCTTGACTCGCCACAAAAAATTTATCAGCCTCTTCAGCCAGTTGTCTACAGTCTGTGATTGTGGTGTTGGCCAACGCAGCTCTGACTTGGGAAGGCAGCTGACGCAGGAAAAGCTGGGTGAAAAGAAAATGGGGGCTGTGCTCCCCCAGGAGATCCAGCATATGGTCCATGAGCTCAGATGGTTTGCTATCACCCAGTCCTTGGAGGGAGAAAAGCCTGCTGGCTCTCTCAGCATCTGACAGTTCAAAAGTCTTTAACAGGTGAGCTTTGAGTGCCTCATACTTGTCCGTAGCTGGAGGGTGTTTCAGCAGACTCACCACCCGGGATGCTGTTGAACTTCCAAGAGCTGACACAACGTAGTAGAAACGTGTTGTGTCAGCTGTTATGTCCCGCAGGGCAAACTGCGCCTCCGTCTGGGCAAACCATGCTGACGCTGATGCTTCCCAGAATTCGGGGAGTTTGAGGGCCACAGCGTGCACAGCCATGGTCAGGTCCCGTTTGTGAAAAACGTCAATCAAACGAACGTCAGGGTCACCAGTGTGGAAATTGAGATAAAGCACATCACAACTTCCATCCAGTCTGGAACACGAGTGGTGCTCCGTTTATTTAGCATCAGTTAGCATCCTATCAAAACAAACAAGATGGCGTTAAATACCCCCCAGCATGCCCCGGGGTCCCGGACGTCATTACGTTCCCGTCGCGCCGGGCCCCTGACGTCATCACGCCACCCGGCATGCACTGGGGTCGGCGTCATCACCCACGCAGGAGCCTGACGCCGACCGCATTAAGTAAACAATGGTGCGAACACAAACTGAGCGCGGAGGTTGAATTATGTAAGTCCCCCACTCACTACAACTTCACCTTTTTATACTGCTGTCCGAATGTTTATTGAATTATTAATAGAATAGTAAAGTCTTGACATTCCCATCCCCCTCAACGGTTGTGTTCAACACCATTTAGCCAATGTTACCATATTAATTAACTAACAGATATGGTTAATCTGGTTAACATGACATGTGCTAAATATCATCATGCTAGCAAACTCATTTTGAGCATGTTAGCATTCTGATGTGAGCCCAGTTAAAGTTGGCGTGCTGTCACAAACCACTATCACTCTTTGTCTGATCCGTGCTCAGTCTGTGAGGTGCTGCAGCTTTGTGGGGTGTGAGACAAATCAAAAAATGTTTGGCTGTTCAGGAAAACAAGGAGTGACCAAACAAACAGAGAAAACAGATTTTCTATTTTCCCTGTAACAACAAACTCTGATTCATCTACTCTTCATGAATCTCATCCAGGTTTTTTTGTTTGATTCTTTTTCCTTCCATCTTCCCAGCCTTCAGCTCAGCCATCCATTCTCTGGACGGGGCGACGCAGCGGAGTGACTTTGTCTCCATCCTCAGGGAGTTCGGGAACCACTACGTACAGGAGGCGGTGTACGGCTTCAAGGAGTCCTGCACCATTTGGTACCCCAACAAGCAGGTCCAGAGGCAGCTGTGGCTGGAGTACCAGGATATTAGCAAAGGTAGGAAGCACACACTCGCAAGCTGGGTGGTTATGATGAAGATTTTTTTTTAGATAGGAACAAAAATGGCCTGAGCATCAAAGATATTGTGAACAGTTTAATTCAGGCAGTTTGTTATGCACCCACTGATTTTACCGATTCATACACTTTCACCACCATAAAATATTTGGCTTGTGATGCTAAATGTGTGTGTTGGGGAAACTGGATGATTATATTGAAAAGAGTTAATGCTCGTCAAGAGAAATATTTATACCTCACATGGGGCCTCTTTCCACAAAGTTCTTCTCCTTTTCTTTTCTTAGTTGTACCCTTTTTTAGAGAAAAGTAATGGGCTCCCAGGGTGGAAGCCTATCAGTTATCCTCTGGAGGCCCATGATTCAACCTTCACTTTTTATACTTTCTTCATCTTCTACGGAAGTTGGCCTTTTTAATTGTTTTGGTTGGGGTGTGGGTTGTATTGTGGGCACCATAAACACAAACACATGCATTTCTCATCTCACAATGTGTCATTTGGAAGAGACCAAAATGTAATACCCAAGTATCAAACATTGTCAAGTACCAAAGGCTGGTATCAAATGTCTGAACAGAATTAAAACGGTGCTTGGTTGGTGTTTTGTTTATTTCATTTGATTACGCCAATGTTATACTTCATCACAAGATGTAATTTCCACCCATGGCAACTTAACATGGCAGCCTTCCACACCAACCTCATTTCCATGTGCAACGTTTGAGGTAAAAATCTGATTAAAAGTCTTACATTTTATAGTTATGACATTTACAATAAATAAGGAAATTAGGGAAATGCTGTTTGTTTCAAATGTACTGAAAATAAGAGTAAAAACTGAGGAAATGATGCAAAACCCTTAGCCCCTTCACAGGGAACCCCACACCTCCAGTGCCACTGATTTAAGTTAAAGTTTACAGACAGCTGCTTTTGTTTATATAAAAAAAATAAACATAAAAATATTGTTTTTATCTTGCTAGTAAAAACAATACTTAACTATGTTTATACAGTTCTGAGGTATGCATAGTGCACTTGAGTACTATCATGTTATATAACATATTAACTCACTTCACTTCATATTGTACTTTTCACTCTACTACATTTGTTCCTATAGCTTTTAGCACAGTTTCAGTTTTTAATAGATTGGTGCGTTAGCATTTTTATGCATCAAATACATCTGATGGTTGGACTGCGATTTGTTTGCACTGTTTTTTCAATTTTAGATTATTGCTTGCAACGGTATTTTAACACTGTAGTATATCCACTTCCACTAAATTAGAACATTCGAATACTTCTACCTCCACCACCTGTATACACCGATTAAACTCAACAAAAGTACAAACACAGTATATTTAAATCTATTTATATTTTAAATATAGGTCAGGCTGTTGATGATACTGTTAGTAGCTGAGCAGGTGTTGCCTTTTAATTACACATGTCCAGGTAAAAGCTTTAGTAAACGTACACGAATAGCAGCAGTTCTGTCATCTGTTCACTCTTCAAACGATGTTGCCATGTTACATTACCACACTATTGTGTAGCTCACATGACAAACAATGTAACATCTGTTAGAGTCCCACATTGAAGTAGAGCGCGTGCTGTAGATCAGAGTGTGGCTTTGCAGCATCTCGAGCAATTACACGAAAGCACAAGCACCTTTCAGCAGCGCTTCTATTTAAATGAACAATCACAGAGCCAATGTCTTTTGTTCCGTTCCCCAAAACGCCGGCGTGTGTCAGCCATCCGTCTTCCTGTTACCTCTGCTTGTTCTCTCAGTAAGTCACACCACAGATAAGTAATAGCCTGTCTCTCGCCACCATTTCACCTCAGCGCCTCCAAACTGTCCACAATCATTTTCTTCTTTTCCCTCTGCCTCAGCCACTTTTCTTCTCTTCCCCTGCTTTGGCCGATGACCCCCCCCCCCCATTCCCCACCTGCCGTGCTGCACTGTTTACTCCCATTTACCTCTTCACTGACAGATGGCATTAGTAGACTGAGTTTTCACGCCGTTATGAAAAGTGCATTTTTCTTCATTTTCAGCTTCTGGCAAACTGGTTGCACGCACCGTTAAATGATTCAATACAATCCCAACAAAAAATGCCACGGTTCTTCTTTTCAGCTGCGTCTTTGTAAATCATGAAGTTTTCCCCCATGATCACAGCAAGGTACTTTCTCTTTCTTTGATTGGTGTCAGTTCACCTGCAACTTTCAGCAGTTCTTGGGCATTGTTGAAGTTCACCTATACATGAGTATGCACATGTTTTTAGATTTTTGTAGGATTTGCACAGGGATATGGTGGTAAATTGTTTAATCCAGTAACATTCATAGTTCCTGAAAAAACACAACAATAATTGCAGTTGTTCAGTTTTGAATTATTTCCCTGTTACCCCTTTTCAAAGAAATATGTGTAAGTCTGAAAAAAGCATGAACAATTTTATGTTTATTCATTACACTTAGAGTTAATTCCGATATTTTAAATTGCCTTCTTATAAATAAGTATTTTCTTATTTATTTGTATATGAATTATAAACATCCCACCATATTATTGGGCCAAATTAATAAAAACATGAACAATTTCCAATAGAACATAATTTTGCAGGGCCCATAGTTTGTTGTGATCTTCCAGAGGAAATTATTTGTCTCTGTAATTGAGGGAATTACCTTAAAGGTATTTGATTAATACACTGCCAATTGATGAGTTCCCTTTAATTTCAAGAGCAACCTGCATAGAAAGACAGCTCTACTTAAAAAAAATGCATGGCAAGGCCACAAACTGTGTGAGAATCAAGTAGCTCAGTGTTGCATATCTCTGTCAGGAGCCTACTTACTGACTTACAGCCTACTTGTGTAACTGACCTTACTGAGTCAATTGACTGAATCCGTGACTCCTCTGTATTTTGTGATACCAGTTATATAACATTTTAGCCTTGACCATTATCATGACCACAGTCAGATGCTCATAGCCACTTAACTGTGAGGACAGGAAAACTCATTCTAGAGACAAGGGAAAGATGTCGAGAAGAAGGTTCAGTACAAAGTATTTTTATATTTATCTTTGAATATATAGGTATAAAACTAAGAGGTTATTTGTACTGATGAGTATCAGACACCAAGGCTGTCACCCACTTCACTTCATTCTCATGATAAAACTACTTAATACTCTACTCATAACTACCACTTCCTTTCACTTGCCTCTTGATGTAATCAGCAACAGAAGAACATTTTGTCTGCAGCCTATACATTCCTGTCGTTATCAGCAGTGGTGGGTAATTTAATTTCATCATAGGTGAAATTAAATAGGATTACTTCGTAGTATACTGCAAAACAACTACTCCCAGTGGTACAATTTATTGAAAATCTAGTCAACTACATGTAACGAAGTAAATGTAATGCGTTACCACCCACCTCTGGGGGTCAGTGCCCATGTTAAAGCAACAATGAAAACATCCCAGTTGATCATCGTGGGACTGAAAAATCCGACGCTCCAAACTGGTGCGAAATCTAACAGAGATTTATTTCTCCTCATCAAACGGAGAACATGGTGATTACGTTGGTGCAGTGAAAATGTGAAATGATCCAATCTAAGTGGGCAACCGTTCCAACGTGGCCCGGCACCATCAGTTTCTCCGAAAATAAATAGATTCCACTGGGCAAAAAAAACGTGAAAATCAGAGTCATCTTTCTTAATCTCTTCCTGGCTTCTTGGAAACGTCCTGGCCTTTTGGAGGGAGTAATGAGCTCACAGGAGAGTTTAATGATCCATGTCCTCAGCCTTTGCTCCAAATACAAGATGTGCCCCACTGCAGCCTCCCTCCATATTCAGTAAGGAGCTGAGCTGATCATTTTCTGCATCTTAGTTGCCTGGGGTAGAGCTGCTGTAAGCTCTTTGAAAGCTTATTTATGTTTATGATTAATCAAACGTAAACAGAATTTTAAAAAAACGAAAAGAACACATCCTGGAAGTTTTTCCAGTATTTCACACAATATTTGTTCTGTGTATGAATTACAGTTATCTGGATTATATGATGTTAGATTCATTCAACTACTATGTGGGCTGAAAAGCAAACAGCGATTGTAACTTCTCATAAGTATAGAAATTGGACCGCTACCTAGGACAACCAATTCTCTAGGTTATATTTTCACCTCTATACAAAATCAATGATAGGCGTTGCAGGAACTGTGATATTTTGTGGCAAATTGTGCACAAACACTCAGAAGACTGCAGCTCGGGTGAAAGAAGCCCATAGTACGCTGCAGTCTGTAAAGTAATTGAGTGAGGCCAATTGTTTCCGAATGACACAGCAGCTCGGAAACAACACACACACACACACACACACACCCACCCACACACACACACACACACACACACACACACACACACACACACACACACACATTCAGATATATTTACACATTTACCAACCATCGGCTATATTTTTGTAGAGATGTGACCATAGCCTATTAACTGCTTTCTGTGTTTGAGTGTGCGTGCGTGTTCTTGTGTGAGTTTGTGTACGTGTATCAGTGTTTGGGCATGATCCCTTGTCCGGGTGATTAATAGCACTTTCTTCTCAGCACTAGCTTGTGATATGAGTTTCCTATTGTCAGACACATGACCTCAATTACCACGCCACAGATCAGACAAGAGCAGCGGGAAAGCGGCCGCGGCTCTGCTCATGTTGCAGCGCCTTATCGCATCGGGGAAAAACATTTGATTGGAAAGTTAAAGCCCTTAAAAGACTGTTGGAAGTGGCTTTAGTTATCTTCTGCTTTGCAAAGTGATAGTGTGCGTGCTGCCGTCTGTGTGTGTAACAGGCGTACGTGTGTTGTGCACCTGCCTTTGTAGGCACACATCTTGATAATGCACTGTTAAGATAACAACTGACCGAGTTTCAAGGTTACCTTTTAATGTCATTCATACTCTTCCTAATTACACTGCTAAAATTGTATGTCTTTTCATGCAAATTGTAACAACGTATGCGACAGAACATTAGTTATGACGAAACGGAAAAAACTATGAAGGTGGGAATGTGTGCGCACCTACAAAAGAACCTTGGCAGAATAAATAATTTATAATAAACAACAACAATAGTATACAATACAGTAAAACAGCAACCAGGTATGAAACCACATATTTTAAAACCAACTATGGGCAAATATGGGCACGAATTCAAACCAACTGGATTAGTGGAATACACATTTTACAGGCCGCCCAAAGAAAACAATAGAGAGACTCCAGCTCATTCAGAATTCTGCAGCTCGGCTGTTGACCACAACCAAGAGGAGAGAACACACAAGTCCAGTTTTAGCAGTTTGTTAAACAAAGGACTGACTGTAAAGTTCTCCTCCTTACATACAAGGCTGTGAATGGGAGATGACTCAGTTATGTAGCTGACACTCTAGATAACAATGCTCCCTCTAGAACACTGAGATCACCTGCAGCAAGTCTATCAGAGGTTCCCAACAACAAGCAGAAGAATATCAGAAACGTAGCTTTTGTACAAGATGCTCCGAAGTTGTGGAACAGACTGCCGCTAGATATCAAAGAAACTAGTTCAGGGAATGACTTCAAAAAAAATATTTCTCTTTGTTTTCAGCCTTAAACTAAATCTTATTTAAAATGTGCCCGCACTCCCACACTCTTATATTTGTATCAATTCCATTCTTTTCCCATTTTATGCATTTTGCTGATTTAATTTAATTTATTTATTTCCTGTTTGTAATCATTTAAACATGTTCCCTAGTGACGTCAATTGAGGGAATTTACCAGACTTTGCGCTGCTGCCTCTGGAGCCACACATACAGTAAGACTGCTAAAGAGATTACATAAAAGGTGCAACAACATAACCAGAATAAAATTGGTTTCCGTACGATTGACTGTAACTGAATAATTTGAAGCTGCACTAATATTTGTGGCTTAGTAGAAATCTTTAGACTATTTGTTATAAAAGAGCTGATGAACCAGCAAAGAATGATCAACCAGATTTGTTTGTTTGTCAATTAATTATAAAATGTTTAAATGTTGCATTCGTTTGTTTTCTATTTGACAAAGTTAGTGATTTCAGTTCACTTTTGCCCATTTGGTGTACACTCATTTTAGCCGCAGGCAACAGCTTCAACACAAAGCCTTGATAAATTCACTGTTTGCAACCTGTTTAGCAATGAGCAGACTCAGAGTTTGCAACTAGCTAATGACCATAGTGGGGTTTAGTAAGTGGAGGAAACTAAAGCAGAGCTATATAGAGAGTTAATAATGGTCTTTAAATACTTTCTAATGTTGATACAGACACTGATGAATTCATGGGAAGCCCTGATTTATTGGGAGGAAAAGCAGTTATAGACATTTTCATTTATAGCACACGAGTAGTGATGATGATTTTTAGCAAATAATTCTCATTCTATGCATTGGGAGTCACCAGGTCAAAAGACAATGCCCCGTCGACTTTCCAAGGAACAAATCCACAGCTTTACATTAATATTCTCTTTGAGGTTTCATCCATTCTTCAATTGTTTCAACTATTTGTTTGCTATAAAGTGTTGGTTTGCCAACAAATACTTCAAGAGGCTGGACCATACTAGCATCTCAAGTGTAGGAAATCTTTAAACGTAGTATTTGATGACTAATATCAAATATGTTTAAATAGCTGCCTCCGAATTATACATTTTGAAATTCATAAAATAAAATACACAGGCTGGATGTGAATTAAATTTTGCCCTATTCAGCTGCGTTCTTCTCTCCTTCACTCAGTGACCTGGCACAGGAAAAATGTGTGAAGTCCAGTTTGCTTGAAAACGGCTTCAAAATTAATTAGATGCCTTGGAGTTTCTGTCAAAACATTCCAACAGCAATGAAAATTCAAATTTGCTTCAAACGCCCCTAAAGGTGACATTACAGAGCTTGTTAAATTGTGAAATGTCAGATGAAATTGAAAACAGCTTTTACAGAAGGGTAATTTCAGACCCAAGGAAAGGCGTGTCTGCAGCAAACCGACCACAAGCAGTGTTGCTGTGAATTTACTATCTTACTATTGTTTCCTCCATCGGTCTTCCTCTCTTACTCCGCTCCTCATCCTCCTCTCTTTACTTTGTCTCACTGTCATGGACTCCCCCGGTTGTCCTCGCTACATTCTCTCTCAATTACATGACCTCCTTCCTCGACCTCAGCCCCCTCCGCGGCTGTGTCAGGTGTCAGCTCTTTACCGAGCTCCGGAGCAGCGCACTCCTAAGTGTGTAAGTGTGATCGACCCTGCCAGCAGCCAGGTAAAAATAGGTGCCTTATTTATTCTATTAGAGCCTGTCATTTTAACAAAGAAGCAGCAGAGGAAGTCTCACTCCCGGGGCCAGACAATGGAGCTGAGGAGGAGGGGGAAGGAGAGCAGCAAGAAAGACCTGGCAGAATTGATCCACAACTGACCCTGACCTCTGTGACCCCTTCACACCCACACACACCTCCTGTCCTGCTGGTAATGACAGAATGCTCACTGCTTATACCAGCAACGTTGTAGTATCTCTACATCAAGTCCACACATGGTCCAACCTTCCAAAGCTATACTCTCTCAAATCTGTATCCGTTATTAGATATATCTACATCTAAATGTAACATTACATGTAAGAGCACATCATATTTCCTTTGTTGTACTGCAATACTTACATGTGATTGTCCAAAGTAGTTGTTTTGACCAGTTCAATATTATTTACTGTCATCAAACTGAATTTTGTTGCGGATTTCTTTATTGACAAGAAATGCTCAATATTTATGACACTGAATATATACATAACACAGTACCATTCTATAGTCATATGTAGTACAACTAAATACAAATGCATGTTGAAATATATAAGAATTAAAGTGAAAGTAGAAAGAAAATCTGAATAAGTGAGGTGCAAATACAAATACAGGCATAGTTCCAAATGAAAAACAATGATTCAGACTGAAATTAAAATAAAACTATCATAAACTAATGTACACAAAACTCCACACAGTTGTATGGTGCCTGTACCTGTTATATTACAGAGTATATATATCAGAAATACTTAATGTACTATCATTAACCATAGAAAGTAAGAAAAAATGAATTGTGTAAAGGGTACATTTGCATAGATTAGCGGTCGAAAGAATTACGGCTTCATATATTTATCTTTTTTTAATAGAGAGGGTAACAGTGGTCTTTGGGGAGAGTTGGCTTTAGAGTTGTTTTTACAACAATCAAAAGGAATTTCTGAAAGATCTGTGTGTTGACCCTATACATGCATCTTTATATACAGTCTTTATACGGTGAGAATGATCTCACCATTTCAATGGAAGCATTTTTGTTGCCATTTTTCTGATTTTCCAGAGGATGTTGACATTGTTGATTCCACATGAAAAGCTCAGTTTGTCTGGGTAATGTTTCCTGCAGGGAAAACAACGATCAATGAGCAAAACATCAGAGCTGCTGGAATTACCATGTTTGATACAGGGAGCAATTTAGACGTTTAGAACCAACTAATAAATTTGATCTGCCTGGACTTGAGCTGCATTAGGTTGTTTAAATGTTGATGATTGTTGCAGCTATTCTTGGTTTAATGATAGGGCATTGGGGCTTTAATGTGCAAACTGCATTGACACTAAATTGAGGTAATCAAGAGATTGACAATGTTGGTTATCAAATTGATTAAATGTTATATAAATTATCGATTAATACTTCAAATACATTCCAGATTACTTATTATGGCTGTGTTCAGTGTGTACAATGAATGCACCTCCAAAATACTGTACATTCATTGACATTCTTCCTGTGTGTGGCTCCATTTTGTTCCCTCCATGTGCTCACTGTTCCTTTATCAAGACAGATGCTCACAAAGTAGGAAATGTCATCCAGCAGCCCTTTAGCCTGAGGCTGTACAGTATTCTATAAATATTCTGCAGGTACAATAGGTCTCGGTCTCGCTGATCCTACTAAGGCCATCACCTGACACCTTATACAGAGAGTTTTTATTTTTTGTTGAATATTCTATCCCACAATATGGCTGCCTGTAGCCATTAATTAGAAAAGCAAATGTCATGTGTTGTACCCTTGATGGGTTTTCTTTTCTTTTATGTCATATCTTACATAGTATGTGCATTGAAATGCGCTTCACAGGATTGGTTTGGTGGTTTTGCATGTTAACTGGTGGATGCTAAGCTGGTATTAGTTAGTATGTTATGTTGTGTTCAGTTGTGGAGAGATTTAGTGTTTTTCTTTGGCCAGGCTCAGTTGTGTTGTGTTTCTAACTTGCTGTTGTACTTCATTAATCACTGCCAATATAGTAGTAGCTCTTAATCTCCCTGAACTGTTAAGTGTGATGTAGCTCTTAGTGAAGTAATTCCACAACTTTTCAATTTTGTCCAAATCAAATAACAAGTTTGGACGAGATGCTGTAAGTTGTTTAGCAGTGTCCTAATCACTGTAAATGAGAATAAGGCCTGAGTAAATGAACTTAACTCTCTAGTACTGATAAAATGATTGATAAAGCAACATTCAGTTTTTCCTCCCCTACAGTGAACTGCTCCATGGGCCAGTCAGAGATGATTAACTTAGCTCACTTACTCATTCGAGGTACTTTACTTCAATATAAACGCTATATTACATCATATTTTAGCCTATACTGCTGTGGCGTGTTAAGAATTTAAATACACAATATATTGATGGGCTTAATATGAGGAAACATTGTACATTAAACTGCCCAAGAGGAGGCCTACATTAAGTACTCAAAATTATAATGTTGTACAACATTTAATTTATAGCTTACAAGTTAAGTGGGCTTTAAAAATTGAAGTAGTTGAGTTTGAAATTTCACACTTAAATTGAAGTTTCTCGTTTAAATTTCACATTTACAGAATGAATAACAATGACTCTTTTATTGATGTTTCTCTGTCTTAATGTACATTTTTGCAATAGATCCTCAATCAACAACAAATCTTTTACCGGGCATTGTGAGGCAAAATCCTCCTAAAGTTGTGGAACCATTCACCACTTTTATCTGACAAGTTTATTTGGGAACACCCAATCTCTGCTCAAGATCTGTCTTTTCTGACCTATTTCCTCTCTCTTGACAAACCGTAGGCGCCAGAGACAAGTTAGGTCAAGGAGTGACAGAAAGCAGGAGTCCATTCAACCCCGCAGGAGAAGAAGTGATGTGAGGGTGTGGAGGGCAGAGAATAAGGCGGAAGAGGGGAGAGAAATGTTGACGTGATTAGACAAAAAGATGGACTGACGAATTGGAGGAAGAAAGAGGAGATTTCTCAAAATAGGGATTTGTAGGAGGTTGGTGAGACATTCAGAAGTGAATAGGAGTTTTTTATAAAAAGGAAAAATAGCAGCATGGTAGGGGAGAGGAGCAGATTAAAAAGAGCGAGGACTGATTATGACGAGGAGGAGGAGGAGGAACAAAGGAGATTTGGTGGGGAGGAGATGCACAGTGGAGCAGCCAAGATACAGAGAAGACAGTGAGGAGGTGTGGATGGAGGTGTGGAGGAGATGTCATCTGTCTCTCCGCGGAGGAGGAAGAGGAGGAGGAGGCAAGGTGATAAATGTTCAGCTTGTTCCGACACCCGACAAGTACAGACAGACATGTAGCAGATGTTGGCAGGTGTGTGTGTACCCCAATGCAATTTTGTTCAGTTCATATGCAACAGAAATAAACAAATCATAATAGCACAGAACTACTTAAAAGGATTTTATACTGGTGCTATTCTACATACAGTAAACATGCAAATATCAACTAAAAATGTAGTGTCCATGAAAGTAATGCAACATTTGGTTGTATTAGGGTCAAATTGTATTTTATAGATATTTGAAATATACAGCAACAGGCCCTGTTTCATTGGTGTCATGAAAAATGTAACATGAGGGGAAACATCACAGTTTAAGTTCTCTGGCAAATGCCAATCGAGCGGTACAGTGCTGGGTTCTGAGCACAGATCCCTCTAGAGGACGTCTGGCCCTCATGCCACCCTCTTGGAGTCTATCTCTGACAGTTTGGTCAGAAACATGCACACTATTCTGCTGGATGTGATTTTGTAGGGCTCTGACAGTGCTCCTCCTGTTCCTCCTCGCACAAAGGAGCAGATACTGGTCCTGCCGCTGGGTTGATGCCTTTCTACGGTGCATGTCCAGTTCTCCTTGTGTAACAGCTGGTCTCCTGGTATCTCCTCCATGCTCCTGAGTCTGAGCTTGGAGACACAGCAAACCTTCTTGTGACCGCACGTATGAATGTGCCATCCTGGAGGAGCTGGACTACATGTGCAGCCTGATCGGGCTGCAGGTACCACCTCATGCTACCAGTGGTGGCAAGGAAACTATCATAACACAAAACTAGGGAATAATCAGTCAGAGAGAATGAGGAGAGAGCAACTGCCTGTGGCCACCACATGTAAACTATTCCCTGTTGGGGGGTTGTCTTGCTTTTTGCCTCTATTTCCCTTGTTGTCACTTTAATTTGCACCAAATCAGGTGAAATTGATTCAGAATCTTGCACTACCTAAAGGGACAGATTGATTTCCCTGCAGTTTAACTGACTTGGTTTTGTACTGTGACAATTAAGTGCTCCCTTCATTTGTTTTGAGCAGTTGTATATAGAAAATAAACATATTTTATATGGGTTTTCATATCGTTGAACATCAGCTTATATCTCCACTGATATGTCTGTAAAAGGCTCACATCAGCCAATATTATTGGTCAGCTGATAATTATATCGGGCTTTAGTTTCAATGCTCTAATGAAGGAGGATTCAAGGGGATGATTGCAAACCATGTGGTGCCTTTTTCATAACTGTAAGATTTGTATCTCACAACTATAAGATGCAGATGTATATCAAATCCTGAGTCATAATTATAAGCTACAGCAACATAATTACTAGAATAAAAGACAGTAGCAGCTTAATTATCTAATTAAAAGAGTCATCCTCAAGCACTTGTCTTATTATTATTTACTGTTGTATACATTCAGTTTGTACTTTTGTAAAACCAAGCATAAATGCAAGATAAGTTGAATAAATACCACAGCATGCATGGATTTCCTTGTTTAACTTTATTATATGCACTGTGACAGCTATGTCATTTACACAACTGACAAACAGAATGTGATTTTCTTATGTACACATGGAATATTTCTCAAAGTAAACTCGCGAACATGAAGAAGCCAATCATTAGGAACATAAATATACATAATGTCACTGTAGGGCACTGGGAAAAAAGGGCAAGAGAAAAATTATTGTAATTAATTGTGTTTGCTCTTCAGTAATTGAGTCTCCCGCCTCAGGTCTGAGTGTTCAGTAAAGCTGCTAGACAAACATGTCTTTCAATACGTATTGTTTCTCAAAGCAGAATCCTAATGAACAAATCACAGAATCCTTACAGACTCCTTTTTTTGCATTTATTTTTTAGATAAATACATTTTATATTTGAGTTCAGTATCCACCTTGTCATTGTGAAACCAAATTAATATATTGAGTCAAAGTCACAGAAAAGCTTAAATCAAATTGTCACAAAATGTTTCATCCAGACTGTGAAATCCACATTAGATATTCTCAGTCACGTCAGACAAGCACAGATACTTACCCCACATGCTCGTGTGAACACGCAGACGTGTGCGTTTACAACGAGACGCTTGAAAAAAAGACAGCTTTAAATCTGCTATCTACCAGACAGCTGTGAGTCATCCTGCTTGCTCAGCAAAATCAGCCAGTTTAGACAGTTTTATTCCATCTAAAGTGAGAGCTGAAACGATATCATCAGGAATGAATCGTCCGTCTGAGTCAGCTCAGTGTGTGATAACTTGGGGCCTTTTAATTTGAAAGGAAAGGGTAGGGCGAGTAGAAAGCTGAATACTGAACACTGAGACGTATAAGATTGTTTCCTAAATTATATTTCATATGAGACAGTAATGCATCACAGCTTTTATTTTAATTGAAGCATTTTCATACATCAAGCTTCGGTTAAAAAATAAATAAACGACTGTGGACATCATTTGCATTAGTCAGTCACTGTGTCCTTTTTTGAAAGCATTCAATTGAGAAAATCCTCACTAGAAGAAAATATGATCACTGGTTATTTGTTCAAATGGTTACCAAGACGCCGTGTTGCCATGCAAACTGCCTCTCTGAAGCTCAGTTTCCAGACGTTTCACAACACTGCTACTGCACCAGAAACAGTCAAGATCAGGGTGTGTGGTCGGAACAATAAAGCCTGGGACTGGACTTCAGGAGATCGCTGTTTGCATCATATTCCCTTAAGAGTCACCATGAAACATCATCTACCTGCTACGGTCTGTGTGTCTGTATGTGGAATTAATATCTAAGAACCGTTCATCTTTTCGGCTTCGCATTTGACATGTGTCTTATTAATGACCGGAGGAAGAGCAGTGTTTAGTCTGGAGCATTTTGGACGCACAATATGTTCAACATTAATAAACAGCGTGTTTACAATACCAGGTGCATTTGTGACGACAACTGATTCTCAAGTTCTCGGTCCTGCATACTGAGTCAAGCCTCACTGAACTTTGAATTAACAGGTGAACACCTCTTTGTGTTCCACAGCAGGTCTTTACTGCAGGTCAGTTTTACAGTTTTCAGAAATAAAATTGGAACCACCTTTACCACAGGACAAGCAGTACTAGTTTGAACCCACATATTGTTCCCTTCAATACATATTTGCTGCAGCAGTATAGTCGTGAAGTCCAAATCCATCTTTAATATAGAAATAAAAAGGAGCACCTTCATCCAGGGAGTCTTAGTCTTTGTACCTAAGCCTGACCAAATCTGAACTACTTGAAACATTTATATCCAGGTGACAGATCAGTTATTGCTTCAATATCATAATCTCTAATAGTGTTTTTTGTATTTGCACAGAATCTGTCGTTTAGGTTTGTAGAGTTATTGAACAAGATTATTCATCTGAATCTCTAGTTCAAAGCAAAAGGTGTACAAGGTCGCGTTAATTAGCATTGTGTGCTTTGGACTGACTCACAATACGCTACAGTAAAAGAAATTCTGACATTTTATATTAGAAAGAATGAATTCACTACACCATTGGCAATGATTCAAGCTGGCAGGGTAGACATAGAGAATATAGAAATACACTGCTGCAATGTTGAGTGTTGATGTTTTTGTGCTGACCTTATACTGAACTCCAGTTAATGGTTGAATCATCTTCAATTCAACTCTAATGTGCGTCTAATGTGTTTCTTATTGTTGTTTTACTGACAACATAATCATCTATAAATTGAGCTTTACATGCTTATAATTACACTTGAGCAAATTACCCACTGAGACAAAGTGCTACGACCCTTCACCTTCACCTCTTATCTTAAATACACTGTTCACTGAAGTACGGGCTGCAAGCCAGTTGTGATTCACTTTGTGTTGGAGACCCCTGTGTGTCATTCATTACTTTCCAATCATGTCCTACACGACGTGTTGTGGTCGAGCCACTTGAATTTCCTCCCTTCTCCACAGAAATGTAATTCCACTCCGAGGCAGTCAAGGTCGACCCACAAAAGAAATTTAAACATTTTATTCTCCTTGACGGGAAGATGTGGAGGAGTAGATGCAGGAGTTGAGGGGCAACTGGCCTGGCATCGTAATCGTTTTACCTCCTTCCAACAATGTCTTTCTTGTTTTTCTCGTTTTTTGCTCTTGCAAGAAAAAAGCAAGCGTGTTGACCTGTTTGCTTCTTCTTCTTTTTTTCAAGTACTGAGTTTTTTGCCATTTCTTTCCCTGTCTTTTCATTTTCTCATCTGTCCTCCTTCCCTCTTTAAGGCCTGCCTGCAGGGAATTTATTGTTAAATGTTCACAATCTTGCTATTTTTTTTTCCCACCCTCTAGCATTTTTTGAGCATCTTTTGTCTGCCTGTTTCAATCTTTTTCTCCTTCTCTCCGTTGGTTATGACAGATTAGACAGTAATATCTACTGTCTGTCTGCTGCCAAAGCGTTTTGTATTCCGACCTGAGCTGTGTTGGTCTTTTTCTTTTCTTGCAGTTGAAGCAGCAAACTTTGAGGAATTTCTGGCAACAATTGCTCATTTGAAAGTGTGATTTTGATTATTCAGATTTGGTTTCATACTTTATTGCAATATGTTTGATATTTGATATTTTTTGTGCATCAAGATCGTATCAGCCTTTTATGAGAGACACAATAGCACTAGACACCAAAAACTAGAAAATGGAGCCACATCCCCCTATGAACTTTATTGGAAATGAGTCCAGTCGTTTTTCAGTAATCCTGCTCAAAGACAGACAGACAAACAAACGGCAATAAGCATCTTGGCAGGGGGTGATGAGACAGAGGGGACACAGTTGACATTTCATAATAGGTAAGAAATTGTACAAAAAAATGAACATTTCTAGACTTATTGGCATCAAACTGAACCCCAAACTTCTCCATGGCATTTTCAAACCCTAAACGTGTGACAGTAACCTTGACAAAAGGTTGTATGGTGTTGCTACTGTGTCACAAATGAAGAGTAAAGGTTCCAAGTGAAGCCCTTTCACTGACTGAGATAATGGAGCTGAAATAACAGTGCAGAGAACTGTGAAAACGTACAAACTTTTTAGATTAACACCAAATGTGAGTAAACATATACTCTGGCGAGTAAAATAAATGCTCTCACTCACTCACCATTTGTGCAAAATTGTTGAAATAGGCCCACACCGCTGCATACTTTCATCTTTACCACAGGTTATATATCGAAAGACTAAGTTTCACAATTTTTCGGTTGTGCCTCAAGAGACAGGAAAAAACTAAATGAAAAACAATCAAACCAAACACTTAATCATCTATCCAGCACCTTGGTGATTCACCCAGACCAGTTGGGTTGGTTGAATCTCTATAAACAGATTATGCATATCCAAATGCAAGATTTTGGGGCTGGACGACTCCTGGTTTCCATTTCCAGTTGACCAATCACGTCTGTACAGGCTTTGGTCACCGCATGTCAACAGTCTGCGTACAGAGCAACAGAGGCAGAGCACATTGACTAAAATGCATTGGCTTTCATCTTTTTCTATTTATCTGCATTCATTTGCAGAAAGCAATAGAGATTAGTTCAAACGTTGTCTCGACCTAAAACACAAAAATTATCACTGTTTGTGCGGAGAGAGTATTTGACTCGTATGATAAAAGAAACTTGAGGGACTGTAAGTAGTTTACATTAAACCGAAGACAGAGTCTTGGCCCAGATTTCTGCTGTCTATACCAAAGACCCAAAATATTGGCCGTTGCTCCAAATTCATCATCAGACGATAGTGACGATGCCGCTCTTCTCCCTCTCTCTTAGGTCCATGTAGGGTTAGCTTAGCTTTTGTCGCAGATTTCTTTCATTAATAGCCACTAGTTTGTCTTAACATATATTAACCAAAGAGACTTTTCTCACACACTGGGATAGACTTTTTTAACAAAGCCACTATTTTACTTTGGGTCACACTTCCGCGGGTGCATTTCAGCTTATGTTCCCTTTTTGAGTGAAGTACTGGAGACCGGTGAATTGTCTCCAGTGCCTTTCCAATTGTCACAAAGAATAAAACAGCTTTATTTATTCATAACCTTATCAAATCTTTGTTTACCTTCATTGACGGAGAAGGAAATTTCATTAGGAAGTTAGGGAGGGATAGATGAGAAGAAAGAGGAGGCGAGAAGAAACATAAACAAACTCCAACTCGAAACGTAATAAGTCAACTGGTGAGTTTCACACACAAAGTTGCAGTGGAAAAAAAAAATGTATCCAAAAATAAATATACAGTAGATTCAAATATTCTTCAGGAATCTATGCATCATATATCAGCCCTCTCCAGAGCACTCCTGCGTATTTAAATTAAATATGAATCTGCTACTGTGTGGACTTTCCTTGCTACTGAATTAAACTTTGTCAGTCGCGCCGTTCCCACCTCCATCACCACAAACCCCACAGTGCCACACCCTGTCCTATCTGTCAGCCCAATTTTCTCGACCAGATGACCACCAGCTTTCTGCAGGACAGTCCGATGTGTTGACACTAATGAGCGGCCGGGCCGATTGTCCTCTGCAGCTTGTCCTTCTGCTGCTCTCAGCTCCAAACTGCAGCATTTATCACTTCTTTTGCTATTTATAAACCATTCTCTCTTCGTGTGTGTGTGTGTGTGTGTGTGTGTGTGTGTGTGTGTGTGTGTGTGTGTGTGTGTGTGTGTGTGTGTGTGTGTGTGTGTGTGTGTGTGTGTGTGTGTGTGTGTGTGTGTCTTAGCACTTTGTCATGCATATTTACAGGGAAACTAATGAGCAAAGGGGAAAAACAAACCCAAGGGGTTTTCTATGTTTTATTGCCCCAGTCACAGATGGAAACAGGCTTTTCAGACCTGAATGACACTTCATTGATTTCACTTGAAAAACACCATCCACACTAGTTGTGCTCTCACAATGGCTTCTCACAGTATTTAAAAGTAAATGTGTGATCTAACACATTTCTTTTTTATAGTTAGCACTATTTTTACAGTGGATTTATAGATGATGGCAAACTGCAAGAGTTTGTCGGACGCAGCCTTCTCTTCCTTCATTAACTAGGGATTAGGTGAAAGCCTTGTCTGTGTGCTGTGCTGGGTACAATGTTCGTTAATTTACGATAGTGTGTGTGGGTGTGCATGTGTGCTTTGAAGGCATTTTCCCAACTTCCAGTTTAGCTGGTCTATGATTTAATGAGGACGTGTGACAGAAATATCCTTCCTGTAGAGAGACAAATAGCAAGGGGTAGAGAGATGCAGATAAAGAGAGAGAGAGAGCGAGAGATATCAAGGACATCTGGAGAAAATATCTTAAAAGACAGCCGGGATGTCCAACATCTGGGCCACAGACTGGCAATCCACAGCAGAATAGATCATCAGAATGATCTTTCAGCACAGTGTCAATCTCTCTGTGAAATATATCACACACATAAATATTTGCAAAGCTACCCTTATAAAATAAAAGCACTCAAGCCTTTCCGTTGACTGAGTTAATTAATTTTTTTATATTCTTAATTGTGAAGTATTTGCAGGAGCAGAAGATTCCCAGATTCATACTGTATCGTATTGGTATTTGAGTACCTAAGACTACTTTTAAACAAGGATACAGTAGTCATACAAGAAACCTAACAAAGGTTTTATTAAAAGTTAAAACCTAAATTACTTCAGGTATGCGTAGTAATCTTCCACTCTCCCTCTTTCTCCCTTTCACACACACACACACACACATTTATGGCCTTTTCAAGTCAAACCCTACATAAAAACATAGCACTGTTAATAGCAGCTCCACTGCAGAAACACAGCTAATCGCAGCCGGTGTGAACAACTGACGGCCAGGACACGCAGCAGAACCCTAGTGCAGCCGTCCCGCAGTGCAACCACAGCCAGTGTGGCCCGGGAGTCAGTGGGTAATCTATCAGCTTCCCTGCAGTGTCTTCACAAATGTCTAAATGCAGCAGCTTAGGCAGCTTTGTAATCTTCTGCCTGATTTGAGTCCATTTTAATTTGGAATCAAGGCACGTTACTGAGCTGTGTGTGTAGTGTTTGTGTGTTTTCATGTTGCAAAATCTGCCTTTCTGATGGGATTTGTGCATATCAGTGCACAAGTGGATCCTGTTAATATCATTGCTTCTCATTGTGAGAACCCCCATCACAGACACACAGCCACATGCTGGTCTCTGTTCATAAAACTACATGAGGATTATGAACGTAACCAACATTTAAAGGACAAAAAAATGTTTTGTTCATAAACAAAAACAAACCCATGTATATGCTCAGGGGTTTGGCTGCTTTAGCTCTACATATTCTGGTATCACCAGTTACCAGTTTATCTTAGCAACATTCAGATAGATGCTGTTCCTGTTAGCTGACGTCATGACTCTTCTCTGGTAGCTACTGGTACCCCATGTTTGAACATTTGTAATTATCCTAAAGCTGTCTCTAGTTGTCACAAGGACCACTGTTATATAATTGACCAAAATCAAACTCAAATTTATATTTTTTCTTTGTGTTTTTCTATGAATCAATAAATAACATATGTGCTATTCTCATTTGTAAAATAATTAGTAACCAGCAGGAAAAAAGTACCACATTATATACATTGTCTTGATGATGGAGCTCTTTGTCTTTCCATAAATCATTGGGTATAGCCTGGATTTGTGTCGAGCCAATGACTTTATTCAGTTTAAATCTTAATTTTCCATCATTAAGTGAGGTCACTGTTCAGTCCACATACTTTATATGAAGATTGATGAAGCTTCTCTACTTCCTCCTATTATCCAGAAATATCCTTCAAAAATATCCTGGACACAAACGCTGGCATCTTGCACCATTGACACCACTTAGAGCCAGTCTGCACAGTAGTGATCATGAAGTGGAGCCGCAGTATGGGAGGCCCCGCCGATACACATTCAACCAATTGGTGGACAGTCTCAGCTGTCAATCATGATGATTCACCCCCCATTTGTATTACATCATAACTAACAAACATTATTGTAATAATAGCTACCTAAAATGACAGAAGCCATATTCGAGAAAAATTAAATTGACCCACATATTTTGACTTCTTAGTTCTGCCAATGTCCCATCCACTAAAATGGAGGAGGCGTGTTTATGACCTACACTGCAGCCAGCCACCAGGTGATGATCGAGAGGCTTTCGCTTTACTTTGGGAGCTGCTCTTTCCTTGATGTTTATTTGCCGTCTAAAGTAAACACTATGTGACACCAGCCTAGTTCAATTTTCACTTTAAACAAAAGATAAACGATCCTCTACTTTATGTATTTCAAAAGCATGTAATTGAATCTATGCAGTGGCAAACAGTAATGATGTTTACTTGTACGCTACACTCTGAAAAGCTCAAGAACATCTAGTTTCTGCTTGGTTAGAGATGAGATAAAATAAATATATATAATACACACACAGCTTCAGTACTAAAGAGTGAAATCCCATGTTCCAATTCCTTTACTTGATAATATACTAATATATGTCACCAAATGGAAGAACATCCCAGAATAAGAGGGCTCTGCAGATTATTTGATATTTAAAGGCCACAGATACATAAACATAATCAATTCATCAGAATATTTATTATTGAACTTGAGTAAAGTGTTTGGCAAAACAATAAATTCTACACTATGACTGACCAATGTCGAATTGCCATGTTATGCAAAAAAAACATATTTCCCTATGGTGCTGTTTCTGTGGTTCAGAAACAGGCAAACTCTGGAGGTCATGTCTGAACTTTACAAATAATCAATTCAAAAGTTTCTCTTTTGAGACACTTTAAATAATTAGCATTTGGCATGGGGCTGAGGTTAGGTTTTAGCATTCATCCCCCTCTCAGTTCACAGCATGCATGAGGACCTCGGCCCGTTGTTCAGCACATTCCTCACTTAATGCTTTAAACCTGGTAGTGATTAGACAGAAGACCTCACAGACACAGGGAAATGCAGACAAATTCTTAACAGAAATTAATTAGACTGTGTTCCACATTCTGCATGTTGATTGGAGACATTGCTTATCAGAGCCGTTTCCAGGGTGAACTTGCTTCTGTCTGATTTGAATCCTGACTTAGTTTGAGCCTGGCTGTCAGAATGTGATGGTTAACAAGTGGAGCTGGTAAGTGACAAACAAGGAGACTGGTACTGAGAGACATGCTGTTCAGCTTTTACTCAGAGTCTAAACTTTGATATAGACTCTTCACAATATACCAGTGGAGAAATATTTCTTTGTTAACCACTGCATCTATAGAGGAGCATTCTTTTGGCTGATTCATCAAATCAGCTGTCATACTTTAAATGTAGAACAGCATCATTCCTCAGCCTTTTCGCTCCATGTTGCATAATATAATTAGATTCGTGCAGCTCTTTTCATAATCAGCACTTGGTGTGTTTCATAGTTGAAAATAATGCCAAGTCAGTGTTCTGCCCACACCCAGCACGTCTAGTCTGGCCCCATGCTTAAACTACAATCTGTCATTTCATTTCAATCTTTCAAACAGGGAGGGTAAATGAAGTTAGTTTGTTCTATCCTTTAAGTGTCGGAGTTTCAGCCCACAGTTGATCATTTTTGATTTAACATTGGAATAAATATATAAATAATGAAAAGATATTGAGTCTGATGACATTTGAAGCACAATTAATCTCTCCAGGCAATTTCTGTGCCAAAACAAATGCCTGTGATTTATTTATACAGTCATATATCCTGCATTTATGGGAGGATGCATAAATAACGAGAAGATAATATAAAGACAATGTTTTATTGCAATGTTGCTGGATCTGCAGAAGACCAGTGGGTTTCCTGAGGGTCAGTTTTGTTTGGAAAATTCTCCACTTAGAAATAGCTGCTTCCCTATAGAAACATAATTGCCGCTGAAGAGATGTGCCAAATGAGTCCTACACTAAAGATGGACAGGGACTGTGAGGTCATTAACCCTGAAAACTAAGCCATGAGCAAGCGTTTTAAAGAAATGTAGTATTTCTTTTCAAGTATTCTTTTCACTTTGACATTTCAGCAAAAAATATATAGTTGAATCACTAAACCATATGTTGGCATGTTTTCTTTCTGTTTTTTCACCATTTTGGTCTTGTGTGAAACTACTGGATGGATTGCCATTAAACTTGTCACAGGCTGTACCAAGGATAGACTGTAATGGATAACCTGTCATGTAGCACAATCCAGTTACTCAACAGTAAGAATACTTTAATTAAGTCTTTGTTCCTAATTTGCATGTCAGCAAATGATGATCAATCTGTCTGTCCATCCGTCCACTATCTATAGCAATTATTGTTCGAGGGTCGTGGATGTGCTTGAGCTACTCCCAGGTGACGTAGTGTGACGGTGTATCACAGTGCTGATATGCAAAAGCAAACAATCAATCACACGTACACACATTCTTGAGTCTCCAATTAACTTAACCTCAATCTGCATGTCCTGGGTGTGTGGGAGGCAGCCGAAGTGTAGTTGTTGCCCGAACCTAACCCTAGGACTCCAGTCTATTGTGTGAAAACTATGCATTTTGTACTCAGACTATCTTCTCCCCCGCCCCAACTATTACCCTCGCAACTCCACTGCTATCAATAAATGTAGTGCTTCATTCACTCTATCCAAAAAGTAGCATTTCAACATAATCCCACCTGTAATTATGTTGACACCTCAGTAGGTTTTTGGGAAAGTAGTTCAGAAGGTAACTTCTAGGGGACGAGGATAGATGTTTACCTGTAATGCAACGGTGTATTAATATTGTCAGTTAGAATCATTAGCATTTTGAAATTGATTTCACCATGACTTACAGGGATCCAACTTCATGGCATTCCACTTGAAAATGTGCATAAAAACATATGGATGGAAATGTAGTCCTGCAGCTGCGAGCTTGGCTGTTCAGAGTCTGCCTGGTGTTAATGTATGTACCTGTCAGCCAGGCTCAGTCACAGACTGTGTAATTGCATGCTGCCAGAGTAAATCAGATGTTAATTACCGGTGCACAGATTGAATGAGAGGCTTGAACATATAAAACTGCCTGTGATACTTAGCGATTCTGTTCCATAGTCTTTGTAAATCTTCTCAATGGTTATTATCATGTTTATAAAAGAAATATGCGCTACATATAACATGTCACCTCTGGATACATTTTAGTGTGGAAAAAGTTCTAAACTTCTGATTCTCATTTCCTGCAACTCCTGCAACCGTTATTTTGTGGAGAACTCATTGTCCTTCCCACATTAAAGAGCATGTTTCCCATATGGAAATGTATAAAGATGTATTTACATTAGCTTCTGTCTTCTCAAGTCTATATGCAAGTTGTTACCATTTTTCCCATTAGGAACAAACTTATGTGTAACTTTAATGTCCAAAATTATGAGTCCTAACTATATGTCTGCTCCCGGTCAACTGAAATATTGAAATATTAACACAAGATCAGGTGAAAAGATTGTAAACTCAAACCGAACTGTCAAAATGTAATCTTTGTTGGAGAAGGCCCTGCTAATTAAAGAGAGAATGGAACCTTTTTGCTCGCATTTTAACAAAGTTTGGGGCGGCTGATTGGTTCTTTAAGTATTTTAATTACCGCTCATATGGGGAAGACTTCACGCTCCAGCAGCGTTTTTGTTGCTGAAGATTGAGATGGTCACGGATGAAAAATTGCTGAAGCAAGAGAACGTAGTATAATGGATGAGTCAGATTGAAATATGATGAGATAGTAGGTTACAATGATGTCTGTGTGTGTGTCTGCAGCTGTGTGTGTGTTTGCCTCAGTGTGCATGTGTGTGTGTGTGTGTGTGTTTGTCTGTGTGCAGTGGGACATGGCAATCCATAGAACAAATGAAGAGTGATGACGATGCTACTCAAGAGGTTTTATCATAGTGTGTGCCCATGTCTTTTTATAGTTATCAGAGCCAATTTTGGTGCAATTCCATCATTATGAGGACATTCTGGCTAGTCCTCAGAAATTCATAAGACTTTAGTTTTTAGGGTTAAAATAAGATTTAGGTTAGGGTTAGGCATGTAGTTGTGATTATTAGGGTTAGGGCAAGTGTGTGTGTGTGTGTGTGTGTGTCTGTCTGTGTGTGGAGATGTTTCTTAATAGGAAAGTCCCATCATTATTCTAACACTCCATTATCCATGTTTTTTTACTTATTGGTCTCTCTTCTTATGTGTCCAAACTACAAAGGAGATGTTCCAGCATGACATAAAAAAAACAAAAAGAAACAAACAAAGTTTATCAAAATTAGGCCTGAGTCTAGTTGTTGTGTCTCTTTTCAGCAGCACTGGAAGTCAATAGTTTCCTGTTTCCCCAAAATCAGAGACACAATCTGTGTCTCCTCCTCCCCTTCCTGAATTATTGAATGAAATGGAAGAATTATTTATCCGCCTCAGGGAGTGTGTGTGTGTGTGTGTGTGTGTGTGTGTGTGTGTGTGTGTGTGTGTGTGTGTGTGTGTGTGTGTGTGTGTGTGTGTGTGTGTGTGTGTGTGTGTGTGTGTGTGTGTGTGTGTGTGTGTGTGTGTGTGTGTGTGTGTGTGTGAGTGTTAAAACTTCAGAGCCTCAAAGTGACAAGCTCACCATAGCTGCCACATGCCTAACCTACACACGCACAGATCAACACACATGTGCACATACATCCAGCTTCATCCCACCCCGTGCAGCTTTGTAAGATAAGCTGCGGATGACAGTGTCAGGTGTGTGCTTATGATCCAGATGGAACTGAAGAGGCAACTCTTCATGTTCAGCACACACACACTCTACAGATATATTCAAATATATTCATAATGTAAACCCACACTCCAGTGCCGAATTTGTATTTTTGGGGAAGGAGTAGCTATATCCAAGAGTAAAGTATTTACTGAGCACATGGCGGCTATGTGTCATCAGCACAGTTGATCTGCCTTGGCATTTCCCCCATCGTGCCTGTGGGGGACGACTGTCTGACCGTGACTCAGAAAGCACAACACCAGCACCCTGAAACTGAAGCAGCCACATGGTAATGCTATAAATACAACCCTGGTTTTCCTATAGCTCTTGCAAAAAAAGTTTGCGTTGTCTGACTTTACCTCTAAATAAAGTTACATATTTTGCATGTTTGAAAGTGAATCTTCAACGATATCCATCATGACAATGGTAAGCTAGTTGTCTCTTCTAGCTAGCTGCAAGCTCTGGTTGTTGGCATGTGATGAATGCTGTAAACCAGTGGCAATGACAGACATGTTATAAGTTTGTGTACAATTGATTTTATTTAGAAGCTGTTATTTTAAGGTTTAAAACCACCTAGTGTTCCTTTAATACATGTTTGTAAAGTCCCCTTAGTTCACTTTGCATTGTTTCTCTTTGGTCTTTAGCAGGGTAGCTAACTGGATTGAGCCAACCATGAGTGACATCTTGCTCTAATGTCCCCTTGAAAAAAAGATACTCTGAAGTTCATGCTAGTGCTTCTGCAATGTGTTTCCCCCATAAAGGATATTGGTTGGTAGAAGACACAGAGCAGGTGTATGTGAGAGGAAAGGACACTTTATTGTTCAATTGCTCTAATAGAATTAATTCCGTATAATCAAACGCACCGAATGTCATGTTGATTGTAAAGATTTCATTTTCAATCTATATGTGGTTTGTCATAGATTTACAAGTGAGGGAGTGAGATGTCATCGAAAGCATCAACGTAGGTACTCACAGTGTTCATTTGTTGAGCTTCATCCGTTTGAACAAACAACCATACTGCTGCTAACGCACCCTCTTTACAGATATCAGCGTCCCAGCTGTCATAACGTGTTCGTGTTGTGACAGCTGATCAAGTTACACAATGTAGAGGTGCGGTGCTATATGTAAATGTTTGAAATGTCTTGAAGGGATTTATAAAAAACCTGGCTTTTGTTCCAGTTTTCCTCTCCGTGTTTGTTGTTGTTAAGTCATGACAAATCACTCAACGTTTGCTTCTCTTCGCGTGAGATAAGCTGTGAGATCTGTGAAATAATTGAAGAGGGAAATTACCTCAGTTTGTTTGGCGCTCTACAGAACTGTGAGGTACAATACTACTTAATAAAGATGCCGCGAAAAAGATAATGATGAGACGAGCAGAAAACTGTGATCCACCAGTACAAAACCAGTTCTCTCAGCTCGCACTCATCACGTCCAAGGTAGCTAGTTCGGCTAGCGTGTGGAAGCAAAACATCTCGATTAACATATCTCACCAAACTTAAGGTCCTGAGCTCCAGGCTTGTTTTCTAGGTAAAGTGTATCCATAATTCTGTTAGTTCATCTTTACCACACACAAGCATGCAAGCCAGAAAAGCCCAAAGCTCCCCAGTGGGATGCAGCTAGAGTGATGATAAAATCTGTTTGACTACAGTTACATTTCATCATTGCTTCGTTGTTCCTGCAGCTGCGCCAGTGTTGCCACCGAGATGCTGCACTCCCTCTCATAAAGCAAATCCCACATTCGTTTTCATCAAAGCATGCGCACACACATGCAAACAGGGGGTAAAGTGACTTTCACTTCCAAATGTAAATTGAGGCAATTAATGTGTAAATGAAAAACCATTCATCTTTAATTATTTCTTGTTAAGTTGGATGTGTCAACCTTTCCCTGCCAAACCCTGCTCAGTATCTGGATTCTGCAGGAAATCAACTTAGACTAAATTGATTTTAAATTGAAGCACAGGTCCCACTATCCCACACAGCCTCGATACCATGGAACAAACACTCCATCCAAAAGTGGGCACCTTCCCTACAAATGCTGTCACGCTACTAAATTGCCCCCTACAGGCCAAAGCAGCAACAGCACCTTTAGTAAAAGAAGCGGTGTGAGTGAGTCCCTGCAGTTTGACTGAATGCACTGTAACAGAGCCTGGAGGGGGGTGGATCAGTCAAATCCTTTTCAATGGAATTCTGAATATTAAATACTGTAGGAGCCTGAGACCTCCCTATACCCTTCCCCTCTCCCTCCCTCCCTCCTTCTATTTGCTAACTGAGCTGTATCAGTCCCCCCAGTTTATTCTCACATCTAATTATCCTTGCAGAAGGCAGTGAGAGCCGGAGACACTCATTCCATTCTTTTGTTTAATTACGTCTGAGGATCTGAAAGAAGAGGGGAGGGTAAACACTCGTCTAAAGCAGAGGCTATTTTGACTTCCCAGGGCTTTCCATTTAGCATGCAGCCCACTCTATCAGACGGAAACAAGCATGAGCTGGTTCTCCTGTTGCTGTATCATTGGATAATGTAATTTGTCGTTGTACTGCAGATTCAATTCCCCTCAATTATACCTGTGTCCAGGGTCCAAAATTTACATTTTTGTCAATCTGCCCATTGTTGCTAAAAATTGTGGCCAGTAGGCAATGTGATGTGGTGTTAGCAGTGGTGTGTAGAAGGGGGGAAGTGGGACTGACTTCCCAGGGCCCCACGGGGGAGGGGACCCCTTACAATGCCCGAAAGATTTGTTTATGTTTATAAAAAAATGTAAATTAATTGTATTTTATTTAATTTCTAAGTACTAAATGAAAATGGCTGAAACTGGATGAATAAATTGATTGATTGACTGAAATTTGTATCCAAATAGGCTTCCTGAGGTCCCCTCTCTCACCCCTACAAACAAATGGTTTAGTCTTTGCTGCAGGTGATCTATAAAATAGTCTATGCACATGATCGAAGTAAGTGAGTGAATGCTATAGAATTTTCAAAATTCCACTCACATTTCTTTTCACAGATAGGTGAGCCGCCCAAAAAGTATTGACACAGTTTATTACGATCAGGTCACACTTGCTGCTTCGTGTTTGTGTAAATTAGAATGCGGTAAAGGTAAGGTAAGCTAAATTAGAATGCGGACTTGAACCGGGACATTTCAATTTATTTTGCCACATCTAGACAAATCCCGCTCAAAAGAAACAACCACTTCTGTGAGTGACCCTTCACAATAAAAGTACCATATAAATCCACTGCTTATGACAGGACAGGAATCACAAATTTGCTGACCAATCTTTCACAATAAGGCAACTAAATACAGTAGCTTACTTGCGTTCATACTGGGTGATGAACCACCATGGAGCTACAGCTGAGTTTGTACAGAGGGTTTATCTTGATTATTGACATAAATGTGTGTGTGAGAGAGAGAGACAGGGCATGAAACAGAGCGAGCAAGAGAGAGAACGCGTGTGTACGAGACACCGAGCAAGAGAGAGAGCCTATTGCCCTTCCCCTGAAGTTTTTATACATTCACTTTTAATATTACTACAGTCTTTCTGAAGTTTCTAGTGTGATCACTGTATATTAATAGATTCAGTCAACATAAACACTGGAGTGCATTTAATTTGAAATGGATAGGCTACAGGAATATTTTTGGTTTGGCATTATATAATGTTTGTAGCTGAATATAGTAATTAGAAAATACATTTTGAATATTAACATTTGTCATTAATGTCCTGTTGGAATTGTAGTTTTATCAAACTTCATTATTTCAATGGTTTAGTTTGAGGTCGCAGAAAAGTCGTCTTGTATCAGTTGTCTGTCAGTGCTCGTCCATGTGTTTTGGGGGCTAAGCCTTGATAAGAAAGTGGGGTATTTGTTCTGTATCTAGATGATGGTCAAGATCCGTAACCTCTGCACCACCAAGCCAGGCCAAGTGAAAAAGATTTCTTTAAGTGGGCTGAACTTGTGATTGATACGTTGGTGCTTGTGTGACATTATGGTCACTGACTGGTGGTTTTAGTTTCAACTTGCTGGCCCTCTAGACTGGCCTCTTGTAAAACAACGACCCTGTCGGTCATCACTGCAGCAGCATATAACGGCCCATAGTTAAGTTTTAGTGTGTGATGGCCACTAGCTGCTGTAGTATTTATGACAAGTCACGTCATGTCACGTAATGTAGTATGAAGAACATTATAAAGTCAGCATTTGTTGTTTTAATCTATCCATGACTATACACAATCTTAGCCATGTTTTTTTATTTGTAAAAACGATTATAAACGCAATCTATGGAAGTCCAGATTTTAACCCAAACCCCAATATTTTACCAAACTTTGGTTCTTAACCTAACCAAACCATGACCATCCCATAATATTAACTGCAGGTTCAAAGTTCCTGCATGTCTATTATTGACAGTCAAAGTAATCTTGGTTTTATCAAAGGGTACGGGACCCGTCACTGACTTTGGGTTTTTTCAGTCACCAACATAAAAGTCATACACTAGTCAGAGTTAACACAACTCAAGTTCACACCATACCTAATACACAATATACATACATAATCCTGTGTGGTGTTAAGGCCCATAGGTCTTCAGTCTAACAAGGATTTCTCTGAACTTCTGCTACAATAGGAGTACCCTGAGAGGTTTATAATTGTTGTTCAACAAGGCAGAAGCACAAAATTCAGCAAACTATAAAACAAAGGGGACAAGGACATCAACATCAGAGACATAACTTTAGAGAAAACCTGTGCATTCATACTGCTGTATGTCACGCAGAAAAGGGATTTAAATCAATTAAAGGGATTAGTTTGTCTTACAAGCTTCTGCAGATTTTCCCACTTTTGCGGAGCATAGCATTTAAAAGTCAGTTTCCCAATCTCAGTATTAGTATTAACATGATGAAACAGCATGTTAATACAGCATGCAGTGTGAAGCAGATTTATAATTAAAAATACATGTAGATAAATAAATAAGATGCAGTGCCTCCCCCCCTGCCGCGGCCGCCAACTTTCCCATAGAAAACATTGATGAGGATTCTTAAGCTATCCCAGTTATGGATCTAGGAGCAGAACAATAGACTGGATGAGGAAGTGTAAGAGTAGATCAAAGAACGTTTTTTAAGTAAATAAGGCAGCTTTTCCTTTTGTCCCCATTGAATCAAAAATTGTAATCATCACTGCTCTGTCTGCTTGTTCCTGTGACTGTTTAATACTCAACCTCACATCTCATCTCCTGCTGCATGTTACTACTTTGTAAGGGAGTGATTCCTGCATAAGCAAAATGATTTGCAAGTGAATATAAAGTGTGAAATAAAAAGCAATGCAATGCAATCTGTAGAATAAGTGTTTGGTCAGCTCAACCAGGGTCCCATCCAAACCTATTGATAATGGCTCCCCAACCCAAAGAAGTTGCTTATCCACAAACACTGTCTTGATTCCTCATTGGTTTCCCAACCAGGGTGATGGCTCTTCCTCTGCACATAGATGCAGAATAGGACTTGTTTAAAGATTGAATGTCTAGCAGATGCTTGTTTGGGCCATTCAGCGGCCAACTCTGGGTCTATACCCAGATATAACATATGTCTATGACATGCAGTCTTTTCAATAGCCTGAGTTAATCAGTTTAAAAAAGGTAGACAGTCATCTGCTAAAACACATCTCTGACACAGCACTTTGCCCCCCTGTTATGTTTGATGGCTACATGCTATCTCGCACAATATGGTATTAAATAATCTAGACATTCTCAGAAGAATTTGTTGCTATTCACAGCCTTATAAATAGGCAGCTGACTGATTCAGAGTGTATCCCTGCCACATGCTGCACACAGCAAAACGTGGCTGTTTGAAAACAGGATCTGATGCAATGGTTTGCTCACTGAGGGAAAACAAACAGATGTATGAAACACACACTCAGCCATAGCTGTTATTTCACTGACATCCCCCTTGAACATCACAGGAACGGAATCCTTATGCCATAGTCCACCGATGATTTACGATATAGTATTTGTCTCTCAGAATATGGTTTGAAAAGAAAAGCACAAAGCCGAATTTGTGTCTCGAAAGTTTAATCTGAGCAGTTGTAAATGTAACATACTTAAACCAGTTATATTGACAATAAGAAATTCGATATGTGATAGAATAATATAATCAAATATTTATAATCAAATAATTACTTTCTTTACTAGATTTTTACATTCGGCAACAGAACTGCTCCACGATAAGTTATTGGCTACATAATCCAGTTATATGATATATTTTGAATGAAACTATTGTCTGTGTATTCTAAAAATGTGCAGTCTCTCATTTCTTACTAGATTGAGACTTTGAAATATTTTATTTCGGTCTGATTGTATCTCATGTAGACATTATTTACTATGAATAAGAGAAGCTGTATTTACTTTATTAAATGGGGTAAAATATAGAAAAAGAGCTAGTTTTCATGTTATCTGGCATTTTCTGTGTATTTTTTAATCCTAAAATGTGTTGTACCTGTCAATCAATCTCTGTCGTTTTTTATATTAGACTCCCCCTGAATCCCAACAAGCTGTCTGGCCTTGGACACAATACTCTAACTCTGAGCAGACATGCCAGTGCCAGCTGAGTTCTATGTGTGTGTGTGTGTGGGCGGGTAGGTGTGAGTTGTGTTTTGATTTAGTTTGTCATTGACTCACACTCGTGGGGAGGTACTTCCTCTCCCTCTCCTTGGCAGTGATCAGCATAATCAAAAGAAAAGAGCCTGAAAGCTTCTCGCCCGCGGCTGTTTGAACACAGAGATGGATTAGGTCAGAATCAAACTCTTGTACAAAGGAACCTTGTTTTCCCATAGGAGCTGCAGAAGGCAATTTGATGTAAAAATAGGCAGCAAATAGAGAAGTCTCTCTTTTTTTCTGTTAATCAAGCTGTGGTGCATTGTGGGTTTTCTCACCAACCTTCAGTGTGAGAAACTGCTGTCAACTATGACAAATAGGTCTGTGGGTTTTAGTGAGATTAAAGAAGAACCTGCAGTGAGGAAATCAAACTCCTCTTGTCAACTTGACTGTGTCTGTCCTTGTATAAAAATGCACATCCATCAAAGCCTTTTACACTGTGATTTTTGTATTTCACAACTTCCTTTATCTACACTGCAAAAAGGTTTTTCTAGATGAAGCAAATAGTGTCACTCTTTTTTTTTTGGTGACAAATCTGTACGATGACTGGGGGGTAGCTTTTGATGTGACTTCAAATTCACAAGATGAATTCCTCACAGATGTTTTTCGATGTTTCTTCACATTGTACTGTATATGTAGAGAGTATGTGATGTGCTGCTCACGGTTTCTGAAGTTACAGAGCAGTGAACACCAGCTTAAAAAAAGTACTCTGACTTTCTCTGAATTGCTGGACATGAGGGTTTTATATAGATGCAAGAAGAATCTGGTGAAGGTGGTTTGGTTGTTTTTTTCTATACACATATTTTGCACAATAACAAAAAGTTGTGTATATTTAAGACCCTTTGACCAATCATGTTTGCTTTGGTTGCCTGCAGTTGAACAGTCTGTGTGAAGTACAAAAGAGCCGGAACACATTGACTGAAATGCCTTGGCTATCTGCTTTTTAATTTATTATTCAACGTTAAAAACATGGATGATCATTCATTTCCTTAAGATCGTCTGCTGCACGTCTATCAGAGGTTCCCAAGAACAAGCGAAAGAATATTGGAGACGTAGCTTTTGTGAATCCTGCTCCAAAGTTGTGGAATACTGCTGCTTAATATCTGAGGAGCTAGTTCAGTGAATGTCTTCAGGCATCTGCCTTAGACCTAGAACTTGCACTTTCCTGCACTCCTGTGCTCTTATATATTTGATCACTTTGTGTCTTTTCTTTTTAATTCATTTTTTTATTTAATGTTATTACTTATTTCCTTTTTCTTTTAAATGTTATTTCATTGTTGTTATGTTTCTTCAAATCTGTTCTCTTATTTTCATTTACATTGAACATTACATTATTTGTTATCTATATTGTATATAAAGCACTTTGAGCTGCATGCCTTTCTTGTAAGTGCTATTCCAATAAAGTGTATTATTATTATTGTTATCGGATTAGCCAAAATGTCGTCTGGACCTAAAACACCCTGCAAAAAGTATTGCTTTGTTTATTGAGTGAAGAAACGTTCGACTTGTGGGATGAAAGAGAAGAGTCAGACTGTAGAGATACAGAGATGGAGTCTTGGCCCAGATATCTGTTGTTTACACCAGAAAACCCAAATTATTGTGAGACAGGGTAGATGGGCCCTGACATTGCATTGAACTTAACTAGAAAGTCAAGGAAAGGTTTATTTGTACTGAAGACTGCCAAAGCATCAAGAGGCTAGAGTTTTGGACTTGAACTTGATTATGTGTCACAATCACCAAACTGATTCAACAACTTTGTTTGGACTTAAAAGAATGAAAGGGAAGAGTTTTGATTTTAAAAAGAAAGATGCTTATCCTTGGATAATTCATGACAAACTTCATGAATTATTTAGAAATGTATCACCTCTGAATTATAAATGCCAGTATTTTGAAAGCCCCTCTGTCAGATATGCTCTCTGAAAACATCAGGTAGGAAATAAAAATCGTGCAAAAATCGGAATTGGAAAATCAGAATCAGAAACACCACAGGAAAAACTACCATGGATAGAATGTAATAATTAAAATGTGTCATGTATCTACTGTATGTAATAAATAATAATAAGGTAAACCAGGGGTTATAAGTGAGGAGTTGAGGTTTGAGCAGTAAATAAGTCACAGTGTAAAATGTGCATTGTGTACAGAAATGTCTTTGCATTCAGATCGGTTTCAGCAGGCGTCCATACACACACAGCCGAACTTAACACCCTCATAAATACGGCAGTGGAGCAGAGTGGAGTGAAGTACACAAGCCTCCAGAGGCATCGGTCCATACCACTACACTCATTTGTTTGATAGTGCGACTCTGGCTGAGATTTCTTAGGGTTCCTGAGCCACATCAACAACACAGGCATACATATTTCATGCTTTTATTCTCCACAATCCGAATTGTGCTGAGCAGTGGATGTCCTCGGGCCTCGGTTACACCACGAGGATCAAACCTCCTCATGTCTATGCAGCAGTTTGTGGATCTCACTGGAGTGAAGGGATCATGCAAAGTGGCATGTCCCAACATTCTCAGAGACAATGTATGTGCATTTGTGTTTGCTCAGTGTGTCAATGCGGTGGGAAAATGATTAAATGATGTGACAACAATGGAGTGCATGTTAACAAGCTTTTGTGCATGGGAATTGGTTGTTTGATACTTGATTTGTTCCTTTTAGCTCGTCTTGGCATCACAATTTTGGAAAAAAAACAAAGGGATCATCATGTTCTAAAGTTTGGCCAAAAAAGTTCCCTTAATGCTTTGGGGGATGTAAACATGAGAAAGTAAAATGTTGTCTTGGACTCAGTGATTATTTCTGCATGTTTACCCTATAACTGTTTGAATTAAGAAATTGAAAATAAACAGAATTAGATAGTAGCAGTTCTCGCTTGTGCAGACAGCTAGCATTGGATTATTCTGATGCTGAAAACCTGATTATTTACAGACATGAGTCATTAATTCTAAGCAGATCTGTGAGTGTTTATCCCAACGGACATCAGAAATAATGATATGCTCAGAAAATATGGGTCATACAGGAAAATACTAAATATGTTTATCAGTTTGTTGAGTGTTCACTAAAGTCATACATCAAGTAGGAGTGTGATGTTGATACAAGTAGCATCAATCAGGCAAAAAGGTTTTGTTGCCTTAATGAGTTTTGGGTCCCAGGCGCTGCTGCAGCTCCAGCTGCTGACTGTGTTGTTACACGGGCCAAATCAGTTTGCCAAACCGCAATAACCGACTTCCTGTTGTTCTTTAGAATACCGTCATGCATCTGTCCCTATCACCTCACACAGGATCTTTGCCTCTCATCTCTACCACAACCCTGAACAGGGTTTTTTGTATTTTTTCTGGTGGGTCAGCACATTCACCAAATGCTCCCTACGGGCAAAATTGCATAGCAGAGTAGCATCCAGACGGCGTCCATGTGGGAGTTTGAATACTCAAAAAGAGCAGAAGGACTATAAATGTCAGTCACAATCTTGCACAGCAAGTGGACTGTGGCAGCAGTTGGTCACACAACACAAAACATGACAGCTGCCAATAGCAGTTCGTCATGCCTTGATCTGGATCCAGTCTACCCAGTGTGGTCGACCAAGCATGTGGCAAATATGAATACAGAAGCATTGAAATCAGAAAGCAGGACTCGCATGGCAAAGCCCCTGTGAACACACATGGCGGTTTTTAGGGGGTTTTATACGTTTATTGATGGGATGGGGTTAAGTGTAAATGAGAGAGCGGGAAAAACCTGCAGCAAAGGGCCAGGTACCGACCCTTTGACAACTGAGGTGAGATTTGGAGCTTTGCAGGTGTTTTTAAGAATTTGGATGTTAATGTGACACATTATTTCGCGTCCCACTGACCGATGGTCTTTCACACTGATGCTTGATGGTACTTCCTGTTGGCCATATTATCGGCTGTATTGAAATGACACATTATTCTCAGTTTGTTTTGCCTTTCCTCCTGAATATTTTCTGATTCATCCATTCACTCAAAACCTCATTACAGCCTCCTCATCTTTGGAAAAAGTATGTACATTGGAATTCTCCTGTACACAGTTGACCTCCGATCTGGACGATTTTGTAGTTCTGCCTGACTATTGCTTGTGTGCATCTTCCTACTGTTCTGTGATCGCTGACACTGAGTATGAGGTATTGATGAATTGTGCTGTACGGACGATGACGGGTGGTTTGACACAATATATCCCTGCTCTTTATTTTTTATTCATGAACTTGTTTATTTACACCATCAAGTTCCATAGGGCATCTCTGACTCTGTGCCCTCCACACTTAATGCACGATCTCATTGTGAAGGCTAAAAGATAGTTGGCATGTTGGTGGGTGGGTTGCTTGCACTATGTCTACTGGAAGTTGATATGATATACAAAATAAAATTGGACACACAGTAACACATATATACATCCACCTCTCTATAGGTCATCCCATGTATTATTTGTATTACTTGTAGATTGTAAATTTGGAAAGAAAAGGTTATAAGGTCCAACTTTTCTTGGAGTAGCCGTGACTGTACTCAAGGCAATGACCAATGAGAAAACACCAGTTCTAAGTTCTCTTTCATAAATTATTGTCGATCAAATGCATATAAAAAGCAAAGTATGTATAATGCTAACAAAATTAGGTCAAATCCTACAATAGGCTCAGAACACACATTGTCTGATTGTATCTCTCACATCTGTCTGTGCTCATACAGCATTTCAATACAGCCGAATTCACAACAAATCTGTTCTCTTGCACATGATCTGCTGTTTCTGTTGACAGACAATGAAACACATTTGAAACTCAGTGACACGGGCATGACCGAGTTACTATGTTCACAACATATTAACCAGAAGTCCTTTTCTCAACTGCCGACATGCTCTGACACAATACTGATATTGAAGCTCATTTGCAAATATGTCAGCTGTGCAGACAATGAAATAAGACACAGAGAAGAGTGGCCGTGAGAGAAGCTCCAAATTTGTGCTCCTGGGCCAATACTGACGGTTATTTGTGTGAAGAAAGCAGGAGAGCTTAGTCTCCAAAAAAATGTCAAGGACATCCATGTTACTAGAGCTGGTCTTGGTGCTGCAATTCAGGGTTGAATGACTTCTATCAGGAGAGACGTTATTCTAGTGCTGGGTAACAAGTAAAGAAGGTGATGTGATATAAATGAGAGTCTGTTTGCCCCCTTATGATGTCATTATGGTTGAAATTGTTAATTGGTGGTGGTTGCCAGGATGAGAAATTGTTGAGGATCTGAATGAGATATAATTGGTGGTTTGGCTTCACCAGGGCACTGGATATGGAGCCTGGAGGTGACTGGGGAGGAAGAGGATGAAGAAAGAGAGCAGATTTAGACATGACATAATTGGCTGATAGAGATTGAACTCCATCCTCTTGGATGAGAGGTGAAACTTCTTCGTGACGCACAAGCAAGTCCAGTTCCCTATGGTCTCCCAAACTCAAGATACCATCACGGCTGAGAATCTTCACATTCCTGTACTAATACCTTGCAGCACTCAATATCTTTAAGATAGTATGTTCACATGAAACTCTTGTGTGGTGAACTTCTAAGCTCTCAGCCTCTTCCCCCAGAGTCAGTCCCCGAGAAGCACCATGCTCCTTTTATACAGGTTAACTGTGGAAAGACTTTGGATCACGCTCGTATGAGCTCTGTCGTCACTCTGTAGTACTATAAAGTAAACTTTCTAGACGACACCTGTTCCCAGGCAAACAGAGCAGAGTTTATTTTTTCCGTCTTTGGTTTGATGAAAGCATTTATGAATATATTCCCCCACTCTTTCTCGGCAACCCGCAAGTTAAGGCAAACAAATCAACCTTCATAAAAAGTTATTTACAAGTAAAGAAAAATTTCTCCAGTAAAGGATGAACGTTCTCTCGGCGACAGGCCTTCACAGATGCAAATCTCGCCCCCGGCACAGGATAGAACATCTTACACTTGAATCGTCTGGCAGTCTGTGGGTGTAACATGAAGACCTACACATTGTGTTCATCTAACACATCTCGCCTATTAACTGGTCTGATTAATTGCTGTCTCGCACCACTGGGCCAGCTTCCGAATCAGCTCACAACTACAGTGCCAGGGATTGGAAAAACGCTGCTAGAGGACAGATGAGAAGGTTAATGAGCAGAGTGACAGCCAGCCATGCTGCCCACCTTCTATCCTGACAGAGGGACTGACAGTGCGATGGAAAACATACAAAAATAAACCACATCTGAGCAGCAACATACACTTTAAATTGTGGTTTTGTAAATGAGTGTGAACCACTTGCTAGTTTGGTTGCATGGAGATGACCTCAAAGTTAATTCAGTGCATGAGCAGATATTTTTTTTCTTTTCTTTCTTTCTTGAGTAAGAAAGACTCGACCTGCTTTCTTCTCACTTTCCCATAGTTCAAACTGCATCTATGACATCTTCTTTTCACTCTAATATTTATGTTGATTTCTCTTTGTGACCGTTTGTTTCTCCCTTTTTGTTAAAAACACACAAGGCTAGGATCTACGTCTTACGTTTCCTGCCCAAACGCCCATATTAACCTTCACTTCAGCCTCTTTTCTTTTTCTTATTTAGCACAGTGTTGTTCATCTCTCTGCATTGTGATATAATTTGCATGAGTAAACAGTGCAGAGCTGGTGCGTAATGACCTATGAAAACGCTGTAGGCAACACAGTCTGCACTGAGATACGCAGGAAGTCAGAGGGCATTGGGTGTTGAATAATTAAGATGAAATATCAGGTATGTAAATGAGCAGGGATTCATATTTTATGTATCTCCATAAAATACAGGAAACAACGCTAATGAATATAACTATGGACTTATAAGGACATTTGCAAGGTCAGAAGATTACAAATAGAGTTTCGATACTTTTGAATATTGCAAAAAAAGGAGCCATAGACCCCAGTGTCTATGCCTTTCTACATGAAGGTAAAAGCGACATTAGCTTCCTTGTAAGACTGCACTGATTATAAGAGATCCCAACTACACTTTTCTCTTGTTGGATTTTGCAAAACTGAAAAACACCTTTAATGGACCAAAACAGGCTGGATACTGTATTACAATGTATTGTTACTCATAAATAAAACAGTGGTTAATATAGATCAATGAAAGCAGAATAACCAACAAATGTAAAAAACCCCAGTGGTTATTAAACATGACCAGGTGGCTCAGTAGTATGTAGATGTCCACAGCTTTCCCTTTAAGAGCCTGAAAACGTGGATTGTATTAGAATGTAGATCCGTCTATATTAAACATTCATGACTAAATAAACAAAGTTTTGAAGACAAAAAAATCCATATACATTATTTAAGAGTTTAACACCAAAAAACCTTTGCTTGTTTGCCCCACTGTGTGGGTGTGGACTCGCTCAGTTTGATTGACAGTAGTCTGGCAACATCAGCAAAATATCTCATTATCAGATTTCACATGTTGTTTCCTCTTTATTGGTGCTCAAGTGTAAGAAGCATCATGTTTCCTCAAGAATAACTAGAGACAGGCGGACAAAGCAAAATTCAAAAATCTATTTAGTGCAAGTTGTTGCTGGAAATTAATTAAGATTAAGATACATTTATTTATCCCACACACATGCACAGACATGCACAGGCACACTCATGGAAGGGGAAATTTAACCTCTGCTTTTAACCCATCTGGTGCCAGACACACAGAGCAGTGAGCAGCCATGTACGGCGCCCAGGGAGCAGATGTTGGGGGAGTAAGGTGCCTTGCTCAGGGGCACTAGACAGGGTAGGGAGAATCCTCTTGGATTTTTGGACAGATCAATCCAGGTTCGTCTTTTTGTTGTTTCTCCGTGGAGTCGAACCAGAGACAAACCAGAGACCTTTTCTGCCCATAGTCCAAGTTTCTGCCACTAGTCCACCGCCTCTCCTTAGGACCATGATGCCCGTAGTAAGATGCTGATTGAGGAAAGACATTTTAAGGGCTTTTTATATTGGCTATTTAATGTGGCTGTTTATCTGTACTTCCATGTTCTTCAGTTTCATGCCCCCTTAAATTTTATGGTATTTCAAAGAGTCTTTTGGGACCCATCATCTTCTGCAAAATTCTTTGACAGTGTTATTTTTTTTTAATGTATTTGTCCCCTGCTCATGTCTGAACAAAAGATGAACACATTCTTCACTGTTTCCTTTGTGGTACAAATGACACAAAACCATCTCTAGGTCAAGCTGCTCCCACAGAACTAAAATGTCAAACAGTCTGGTTTTAATACAGCACCAGTATTAAAACAAGACTGTCACAAGAACATATTATTACACCTTAGAATGAAAAGTGGAATTCATAGTTATGAAAGCTAGAATATTCGCTCCACTATTGCGGATAACGTTTGACAACTTTAGAATTTGACTTCGCACTACTAGGAATGAGGAGGTAGAGAGGGTCATCCACTAATCAGTTGGTCAGTGTTCGATTCCCTTGCACCTTCAGTCTGCACTCCCAAGTTTCCTTGGGCAAGATACACAATCCCAAAATGCCCCTGATGCATGTCCAGTCCACTTACATGTGATGCTTTTAATCTTCATGCAAATCACAGATGAACACATCTACGGTTTAATCCCCAAAGTAACACATAAGTTAACAAACCTTATCTCACAAGCAGACATATTTGTCACTTGCTGCTTGTGGTCCTGTTTCCTTTGCTCGTACTATTTATCTGTGAAATAATTATGTTTTTAAATCAACTCACTCGAGAGAATCTTGGGAAATTAGGGAAAGTCAATGCACCATTATCCTGTTACTGCCAGTCACTGCTGTTCAGCAAAACGTTTGTCTTTCAAGGCTGCATGCAAACAAACAATCTCAGTTATGCAAATGTATTAAATCTTGAGATTTGTGAGGAATATATAGAAGGTCAAGATTGTTTCCTCGAGGCATGGCTTTGTATTCTCTGGTCTGGATGGTGTCCTTGTTTTTTGGGGATTTGCATGTGCTGAGCTTTCCCTGTGTAGACCAAAGATATGCATGGTTTTATTGCCTAAAGTGAAGCATTTTCTGTCTCTACAGTTAAAATGGGTCTGTGACAGCACTTGGACTGTGTTTTAAAATGAACTGGTTGAGTTCACAATCCTGGACAAGATAAGAAGTGTTGGTAACTGATGGATGAATTTTCATGAATTGACTCATTGTATTCCAGTATTCTGTCCATAGTGGTGTGAACTCATGACTTTCTTTTTTAAATGTGTCCTTATCCAACACCTTAAATTCAAATATAAATACTTTGAGAAACTGCTTGTATCTACCGAGTGGTGACAGAAATGATAATGTTATGCTGACTGCCAAACACTTCCTGTAGCTGTAATCCCTGCTTTCCATATGTCCATACGCCTCCGTCCTTATTATACATGTATTTATATAAAAACTTTTAGTTGCTATTCAGCACACATCTCACAGTAAAGCTTTAAATAAATGAGCAGGTAAGAATTTATGTCTTGCCAAAGGGTCTCTCCTGTCCAACAGATGCCATCTCAGTGCACCCAAAAGCCTTTTCCTTATCACATTCTCTGCAAAAGTAGCATCCCACCCTTATCACTGCACAGCCACCTGAAAAGTGGCTGGTAGCTATCGTTTACTGAAAGCAGTTGGCACTGCTTCACTGCGAGCTTATTAGAGCACTTCCCTCCATAGGTCAGGCCATTAAATTCCCTCCTCAATCCCTTGCCACTCGTTTCCTCAAATTCCCTCCCTTCTTTTTTCCCCCCTCACACCATCCATCCTTCCCTCTAACCCTCTTTACCCATCTTCAAACATTTGCATATCCCACTTACGTTGACCCCAAACAGACCCTCAAGAATCAGTTTGGGCAGTGGAGCTCCCACAGAGATCTTTCCTTTCTACACACAACCCGGCACTGTTAATTCCCTCCAAGGCTTTAATCTCCTATTCCCCCCTTTTCCTCCATCCTGCAAGCCTCCATCTTCCATCCATCCCCTGCTCCCTCCTTTCTTCTCTCATCTGTCCATATTTGCATATCCCAGGTGTGTTAGTTTCTTTGGTATGTCCTCGTCTTACTATTAATATTTTAATAAAGTAGCCATCCCTCCACCGGCCTCCCCTTCCATCACTCTGTCACCTCTTGTCCTGCCTCTTTTCTGTCTCCTTCTGAATTCAATCTATCTCTCTTCGATCCCTGCTTCTCCTCCTCACACATCCTATATACTGTATGCTGCCATATCCCAAGCGAACATACTGTATCTCAGGCCCTCAGGAGCCCCGGAAGAAATGATGAGACACTCAGCAGTTTCTACTCTGAGTGGGAATGAAAACTATTCCATACCTTTGATTCTCACCAAAGGCTTTACTCCTCGATCCTCTCACCTTCCTTCCATTCTTTATTCTGCTTAAGCTCCCATGGAAGGTTTTTGAAGGTGTTCCAACACACACACACACACACACACACACACACACACACACACACACACACACACACACACACACACACACACAGAGGCCCTTCTCCCACCTGCTCCTGTCCACTGAGTGATTACATCTGTATGCCACGGGCATAAGAGAGAGGGAGAGTGTGAGAAAGGTAGAGGATTAGGTCTACCTTCACCCGTGTGTACAGCCAAGTTCACACTGGTTCACCAAAGAAGGTGGGAGAGGAGAGGAGAGGAGAGGCGGCGGCCATGTTTGCTGTGGAGCAGGGAGAAGAAAGCAGAGGAGGTTGGGAGCCAAAAAATATGCCCAGCAAGAAAAAAACATGGGTAGCACAGAGAAAAAGAGACAGTTAGGAGAAAATGTAAGACAATACTGAGGCTGAGGAGAAGAACAGGATGGGAGTAAGTGCGAGAGGAGGAGGATGGTGAAAGGAGAGAATAGGTCAGAAAAGATAAATGTGAAAGAGAAAGGAATACAGGAAAACAGGAGAGTGGTAGAGATAAGGAATGGAAACGAGAGAGGAGGAGGCAAGCAAAGTAAAAGTGAGGAAAGGGGAAGGAAGACAAGGTGAGATGAGTTAAATAGTAAAGATCAGGGGAGGAATGGGAAGGAAAGGAAAGGAGAGAACAAGGAAAGGGAATATACGGAGAGGAAGGTAAAGGACTAGACGAGTTAAGAGGAGATAGCAGTGGCTCTCAACCCATAAGTAGGCCAATGGAAATTTCAGAGAAATTGATTAGCATGCAAACAGACACAGTAGGCTGCAGGGGGTGGAGGGGAGGGGGGCTGGCGTGGCGGGGGCAGGGGGCGGTGAATGAATATTTATCAGAAAATATCTTCCAATGACTGGCACATAGACCCACTCAAAGGCTGTGGGAAGGGAGGAGGAGCGGGAGAGGGAGATAAAGGGAGAGATGGAAAAGAGACACAGGCGGTAACAGCAGGACAGAGGTGCAGAAGATTCCGAGAGGAAGAAGACAAGAGAAGGAGACAGACAGAGAGGATGAGCGAGAGAGCGGCTGACAGAGTGAAGGGTAGAGATGAGGGTTGAGCTCTGTGAACACATCCACAGGCTGTACCCTGCTACTATCACAACACTGGATGAATAGATACAGGCTCTAACTGACGGCACTGAACGTCTCATAGCATAGCCCATGCATTTGTGTGTGTGTGCGTGTGTGTGTGTTTATGTGTTTATTATTTTAACCTTGCCCAGGGATGTTTTGTTGTATTTTTTCCTCCGCACTATCCCAGGGGTGTGTCCTTGCATTAATTAGAAAGATCGAGCTGCCCAGGGCGAGATGAACAGAACCAGAGCTCCCAAACTCTGTCCCGGCTGTGAAACTCAATATTCTATATTTATATATACTGTACAATTGAACTACAATAACGTTGATTGTATTGTACTTGCAATAAATGTATTTCCTAGACCAGATAAGCTGAATAAATGCTGCAGCTGCAGTTCAAAACGAGCCATTTATCTCAACATAACCTAATATTTAGGTTGAATGTGAGTCAGTAGCCAGAGATGTTAGCTTTTTTTGTTTCAGTCACGGTAAAATTCAGCAATATCTCCTCTTTGTCCCCCCCCCCCCCCCCACCGCCACACACACACACACACACACACACACACACACCACACACACACACTGACACACTGTTTTTTTTTATAAACAGTGTAAAAACAGGTACATTTAATTAAATTTGCTTTATTAGTGTTTGTTTTGTGTGGTTTACATATACAACTTTTCAAAATAAAAACTTTTCAAAATAAAAACTCTGTATATAAGCAGTACAGCTAAAACACAACAACATTGAACTTTACTTTGAGGACAACTTGCTACAGAGGAAGAGATTCTGTGAATTATGCTGCCATGACGGAGATCAGCACCCGTGAGTGTCTGTATCAGTCTTATTGGGAAAGATAAGATATTTAAATTATCAAAATGATCAGGCTGTAATTTTGACCTGCTGTCTGACGCAGTTACCGACCACTGCAGTATCTGAGGACACATGTTCAACACAGTTCACAGACTGAAGCCCCACTGAGTGCTACAGAGCGCTGGTCATCTGTTAATCCCACTTTTATTAATATTGAACCTATACCATGACCAAATTACATCAGCCTGTTCTCAGACAATTTACAATACACATGCAAAGTGTTAAGCAGATAAAGATGAAGAGTTTGCGACATATGCATTCGACATACAGACAGAAAAACAGAGACGTTTGTGGAATTAGTAGGTAGGTTCATACTCTGACAAACAAGAACGGTTATTGATCAGACGTTTTTCATCCAGCCATCCTGGCAATAGGTTTCATTCTACAGACAGCAGCAGCTAGCTGACAGCAGCAGCTAGCTGAGTAGATTTTCAAAACCTTTTCAAAACCCTTTTAGTACCAGACATGAAAGAGGTTGGCTGAATGTATTCAGGGGGAACTGACGGAGCATAAAAGCACCTTCTTACATACCTTTCAAAAATCATCACTGAGGAGAGCATGGGAAAGCTGTCACTGACCCTGTGACTTCGGTATAGTCAGCAGTCATATACATTTATCTCCACAGGTTTCCAGGTTCACTCAATCAGTGAAATGCCCAGTTCTTTAATCCCTGGACTGCTTGGCTTACTTTAGCCTGTCAATCCTAAAAGCTACTCAAAAGCTGAAACGAATGCCCGTGTCCAGGTGCTATTGCTCGGGGGACTCTACCGTAGCAGGCGATCCTTACCTGAACTCACAGTAATAAATACCCTGAAAGATAAATGGGATGATTTTCTCACGTTCTGCATATTCAGTCCAGATGGTTGCCTTTTCAAATCATTATCACCCTGAGGAGGAAACATCGGTTCCATCATCATATGGATCTGTCTGTCTGATTAAATGAGCTTCCATCATCTTCTTCACACCTCCCTCTTGCTTGCCTTTGTTAGAGTGTGTGTGTGTGTGTGTGTGTGTGTGTGTGTGTGTGTGTGTGTGTGTGTGTGTGTGTGTGTGTGTGTGTGTGTATGCAGTCAGATCGTCTTTCTTATGAAGTCATCCGGTAATGAGGCGAATCCCATTAGATGAATGGATAGGCTTACTAATCGCATAAAGCCTGTTAATTGCATGCATATTGTCATGGATAACTGTTATAGCATCATAAAGAGGCGGAGCTGACGAGGGTGACGCGGCAACGACATGGGAGCAAATAGGCATGACAAATAAGTGAGCGAGAAACCTACAGGCTGTCACCTCTCTCTCTCTCGCTCTCTCTCTCTCTCTCTCTCTCTCTCTCTCTCTCTCTCTCTCTCTCTCTCTCTCTCTCTCTCTCTCTCTCTCTCTCTCTCTCTCTCTCTCTCTCTCTCTCTCTCTCTCTCTCTCTCTCTCTCTCTCTCTCTCTCTCTCTCTCTCTCTCTCTCTCTCTCTCTCTCTCTGCCTTCTCATTCACCCCAAAATCATTTTTAATTCCAGACTCCAGAGCACTTCCTGCCTGCCACTTCTTCCTGCCTGCCCACCTGGGGGAATATCACGAGCCTTTTCTGCTTAATTACCTAAAATACGCTGTCAATCTCTCTCTAATTATCACTCACTTCTCAACCTTGTGTCTCTGAAGGGCGGGCTCTGCATTGAACTGTTTAAACACATTTCAGCACCATGAACTCTGATGCATAATAAGAACAGATGTTACTGTATGTTGCCCCCAAAGGGAAACCGTACCCTTGAAGTTTCGCTGAACATCATCGTATTTACTATCTATTGACAGGGATGAATAGGCAAAGCTTAAGGAACCCTAAAAATTCCCTTTGCTTCCTCCAAAACTAAAAGTATTTTGCACTCAGTAGTGGCAGTCATTACACATAAGCAATTACCCATTCAGTGTTACATAGCACCTTTTAAAAGCCATACCAGTGCAATGGATCTAGTGGTGACAATGTTGGTCAGTCCAGACTGACTTGAGGGATTACCACTACATTAAGAGCACACATTCATCATTTAATCCCAGTATAGCGTTCCTCTAACTTGTCATTCAGTGCCAGCATCAAAAACAAATGTGATGGTGTCTAATACTTAGTGAGCATGGAATACACTTTATACTTGTTAAATATTGGCATTTTTGATGCAAAAAATTATCAATGATTGTTATTGGAGGCATGTGAACATGCTGATGTTACTTTATATTTGAATCTAATCCTAGACTCACAGTGCTGCTGGCGTGGTTGTAAACTCTGGTCTTAAGATGTGTCTACACCGAATGAATGTTCATGTCACGTTTCTTACAAAAGTTTGGCTGCCAGGATAATTTATTTACCCGCAGTAATCATGCAAGCATTGGGAGTATAAACACAATCTGGAATGTTTGCTCATTTTCTTCTGGAAATGAGGAGGACTGCTGGCTACACTTACTAATTGCTGCTATGTACCTGTTGTGGAAATGGCGGGAGAAGCCAGCACTGTCACGTGTGTGAGTCCACAAGATCATCTGGAGGAACACCCGGCTCCAGGAGTTGCATCTGGATCTGACCAGTGGCCAGTTTGTTGACCAGCTAGCTTGGCTCGGTGCCAGGTTCTGTGGTCAGCGAGTTTCATTCTCGAGGCTGACTGGCTTTTGCGATGTCACTTCGATCAAGTAGTGGCATATGCATCGCCCAGAGTAAAGACAATTGTTCGTGCCCATGCACGCCAAAAACACACCATCAGTCTTTCTAATAAACACCCTCCTCTTATTGTTAGAGAGTAAATACTTTCTCATGTAGACTAAATAGTAAAGTCAGCCAAATCACAAGCACTCAATGAGTGCGCCTCACGCTATGAATTCATTGTAAATTGGAACCTGTACACACAATTAAGAGAAAAAAGAGAAAATAATAAAGAGGAATCATATTTTTCCTACTTTCAACAAATAATATGAAAAGACAGAACCAAAAATGTCCCTCTATACTTGATCTTGCCTTGTCAGTGACTTTGTGTTTTTATAGTGTTGGACATTAATGGAACTCTGTGTCCTGCAGGTTTAACACCAGGGTTTGAATGCTCACACATGATATTTTTTGTTCTCTCTTATTCATATGATGGAGCAAAGAGAAACAAACTACTTTCCAGCATTTTCTTTAATTTTTTACGCAAATCCTTCATCCCACATCAGATAAATGTTGTTGAATGAGTAAATCAGAAAATCTATAATTGCTCATCAGAACTTTTTTTGATAAGCAATCTGAACTAAGAAATTGTGAAAATAGAAACCATTTATGCAGTGAAAGCCAGCAGGAGCTGGAGTGTCAGTTGGCCTGCAGCATAGAGGTTACCGCCACAGGCTGCACCGACTTTTACAGTCAAATCTGAACCAGCACTTATCATTCTCACACAGAAACCACCAAACCTCTGTGACCTCGTTTTTTTTTTTGTTCTGCTAGGGGTAACGAAATAGCCCTGGTAACCGATGCTTCTACCGGATCTCATGTTAAATTCACAGTTTATTTTATGTAAAGCAATACAGCCAAATTTCATGTTTTCAAAAACTCAAGTGGAACAAGAGTCTGACCTTTTGTGTCACAAACAGCAGTAATTTGGATGCATGGAGGTCAGTTAAACTGTCTATTTTTTTAATGAGTCTTTTTTTTAACTAAAACTGTTGTACAGAACGCTAAAGCATATTGTTATAACTTCCCCACTGAATCAATGGTTTACTTTAATTTTAAACTTTAAATTTGATATTATAGTAACTCACATTGTTAATTCATCTCCATATGGTTGCATTGTTCTTACATGCACATATATTTTTTCCCCGACAATGGTTGTGTAGATTTGAATTGAAACCTGCATCAGGGGTAGTTTATAGTGTAAAAAAAAAGCTTCTTTAAAGAGGTCACTGTACATGATACAAAATTTCCACAACGTTTCATCTCTTATCTGCAGAACGTTTATCTGCAACTATGTCCTGCAACCCTCACTAAGACTCACATTAAATGCATGTGCACATAGTTCATGCAGAGCGTGGACAGTAAATCTCCCCAAACCCTTTCCAAATGCTGGCATAATGCATTTGCATGTACTGTATAAACTGACCAGAATCCTTGACACAGCAACCTGAGCATCATGGATTGTATCTGCAGGAAAGCAGATCTGAACCGACATGTTTTCTCGCAGACAACCCCGTCTCTCAAACTACTGCATATAGGCACCAGCACCCTCGGGTTCCACAAATGGTTTGCAGAAGCCTGATATTTAGTACCAACTGTTTAATTTAATTTGTCTTCCTATCAGTCATGTTGAATTGAAGCAATTTTGGGATGAGCATCATACCCTGACTTGTTTTGATTGGTTTAGATATGGGCTCATAGGGACTTTGTTTTGCCTTCAGACAGCTGCGCGTATGTTCACAGCAGTTAATCCGTTAGGAAGTGGGTTGAAGCTGAATTCATCACCATTTTTAATGAAAGAAATATAACTTACCATGATACTTCAGCTATTAGGCAGAAGAAAAGCAGTTTTGGACGTTTAGTCACTATGTGTAAGCCTCAAGCCTCAGGGCAGACATTTTTCTCATGACATCAGCTGAGTGGCAGCTGAGAGACCTGCCAGGAAATGCTACTGAACAGAATACAAATGTGGATATAAGTCATTTTGTGGGATTTTTGATGAGTTTATATAGCATCGGCTGCTGAAGCACTTTCAGCCATCTGTCTATTTACAACATTTGAGTGGACCCAAGTTTGTACATTTCTAATCTAGTTGCAAAGTAGAAGCTATTTAGCCTAACTTGCTGAGGTGGGCACAGGTTCCCACTCCACATTAATCCTTGTTCATGTTATTTCAACATCAGCAGCTCCTGCGTGCCCACTGCTGTTTTCTTTTTTTCTTTCATTAGCTACACACTCCTGCCCCCCCCTCGTGACGTAACAAGCGAGACTTTGAGGTCTATTTTGTACACTGACCCTCCTGCCTGTGATTACCACAACAGAGGCTAACTGTAGCCTCACTTTGTGACTCTCACACAGGGCTGCTGACGTTAGCATTAGAAGGCCCAATAAAAGCTGTATATGAGCTAGATTTATTCCTCTGCAGTGGCAGTAAACACGGCACATTCGCTGACCGTTGACTGTGCTGTATTCACGGCTTAATAAGATATACAGTAACTCGATCAACAGCAGGGATATGTCTGCGTATACGGACATTCCCCCCCTTTGACACACATGAGGAAACCTCTTGTAGGGAGGGCTGCTGGCTCAGCTGCAACACAGGTATCCACACAGTGACTCTAAGTGCTATAATAAGGTGATTGGTAATGCTGTGCAGCCTCTTATGGCAGGGTGGCCGGACAGCTCCGCATCCTTATATCCCAAACTACACTGAGCGGTGGTCAGTGTGCCGTGCCTCACCGATTCCATTACGCTGTGTAGCCACGCCTGATAATCCGTTTTCCGACCTCAACTGACTTTCTCCGGAACCTGCGTAGCACAAATGAAGAACGCAGCGGGAGATTCTCCGGTCAGGCTGGTTCACATCAACACAGAAATCACCAGAGCGTTAAGGTGAGGGCTAGCGCAGCATGGAGGAGGCGGGACGTAACGTTCTATGTCGCTGCGGAGAGCAGATGTTTTGTTTCAGCACCAGAAACTCTCTTTGTGTGTCTTCTAGGTGTGTGGTACCTCTGTTTCATCCTGAGCTTTTTTTGGGATTTTTTTTAGGGTTTTTAGCGTGTTGGGAAAAGTACTCGCCACGCCCACTTCCTTACAGTTGCTTCTCACGTTGGCTCATCTAGACATTCTCTGGAATTCTTGCTCTGGGGCTGCTCACTCTGTCAGGAGATTATCCAAGTTCAGTGCAGGTCTCAAAAAACGTGTATAGTCCTACTCTGCTGTTGCATTTGAAATTATACAACAAGACCAACTTCACGCAGAATTTTAAGGTTCAGTTTGTGGAATTTAGTGACATCTATTGGTGAAGTTGCATATTGCAGCTGAATACCCCTCAACCTCCCCTTCCAAACGTGAAAAAGAACCTGTAGTAGCCTAAAAATCATGCAGCCGCCCTAGAGAGGATCTGCTACCGATGTAAATATAAAGTATTTAAATATAAAGGGCCCATTCTTGGGTAAAGAAATCATCAATTCGTACAATTAAGATGAAGCACACCAGAGAAAACATCACTAGGTTTATTCGATTTTCAATTTCCGCCAATGGATCCCTTTCACCTAAATGTTATACACTGAATCTTTAAGGATGTAATTATCCTTGAACACCTTGGTTCGGTGGGTGAAGTAAATGATAAAAACTACTTTTAAAGTAAAAGATGGAAAAAGCATCTATGAAAAAATTAATTAAAAGAACCTTTGACATGAAAAGCGTAGGTAATACATTTGATGCAATGTATAAGTGTGTGGATGTTTTGCGTGTCTGTTACTGCCCACCCACGCAAAAAAAAAATATTCTCGCCAATGTAGAGTCAGTAAAGAAAACAAAGTACAATTCTGACATGAACTCTGAAGCCTTCATTGTAGTTGTAAGTGCTGCAAGATCAATATATTGTATTTGCTAATTACAAACAGAAACAAATGAGTCCATAATTCTGTACAGCCCACTGCACACAGCCTTGCAGAGGAGGGGGGGTTTGTTGTGTTACATGCTCACACACACGTGGCGGTATTCTTTCTGCTGGATGTTAGAAGAAGAAAAAGGTGGATTAATTTACAACATTTACAACTACGCTTCATGTTTCATGTCATGTTTCCTGACACAGAGACAGGGTTGTTGCCCTCTGAAAACGTTATCAGAGACACAGTGTGATGACATCTGAAAAAAAGAAAAAAATGCTGTTCGTTAGCAAAATGCTTGCATGTTGTCATATTTAAAGAGTTTGCAGAAATGACACAGAGCAACACCTCGCAAAACATCGACCATTTGGTTTATTTACAAACACGCACACAAACACATTTATTTGTTAGAAACAGCATGATTCTCCGAGGGAGACGCGAGCAAACACAAACAGACCTGATTAGCACATCGAGATTAATGGTTTTGACAGATGATTTTGACAATCGCATGGGAGCAGTCGGTCTGCGTGTGCACACATGTCGATCTATGTGCTCATGCATGCATTGATCAAAAAGTTCTTGCGACATTCGGCTGTGGGACTGTGCTCGTGTTTACGTGTTTACGTCATTTTGAGCAAAACCTGTCAGGGGAGAAGCAAAGGCCTTGAGATTTGATTAATTGAGCGTAAGTGTGTGTGTGTGTGTGTGTGTGTGTGTGTGTACTGTGCATCAGTACGGATAAAGCAGTCACTATAGGAAGCAGCAGATCTTTCCTATATACGTACCATCAAGGAAAACTGTAGCAGTAAAGATAACAGCGGCATCAGTGGCAGCAATCATCGCCGTAAACTCAGCCAACGCGTAACTGAACCTCTGCCTTGTTCCAATCTTTTCCCTTTGTCCAAATTGCCATTTTCTTCTCTAAAATAAATGGAGAGCTGCCACGGGGAGCACAAAAGCAGATCGCTTTCCAAAGGAAACAGCTGCGTCTGGTCATTTTGTGGAACAGCAGTGCACTTTCATGAGTTCAGAAAATGGTTTCATTTTTCTGAAAAGTTCAGAGTGACACGAACAATGTAATTTTTTTTTCTTCTCGCCGCTGACAAATCATAATGAACGAGCTGTTTTGTTTCATGCATCCTCTAATTGGGTGTCCACGGTGACAACAAAGACAGAGGAGAGATCTGTGTGTTGTTATACAGTAAATAAGTATCCAATGCTCCAATCTTTGCTCGCCATGGTTAAATAATGCATCTGTTGCAAGCTGTGTTGTTAGTAAAAGGGATCAAACACGGCCGTGCAAAGGGAAGCTGAATGGACGGTTATCATGTATCACACAGTCTCTTTGTTCCTCACAAATTGATGTGTATATTCAACAATATGCCTCCCGGAAGAAATAACACCAAACAAGTCCCCTTATTATCATGGATACATTTTATCTCCTGCTTCATCCATTAAAATCATTGTAGTTGTTATCCTGCTTCTAATTCATTGTCAACAAACAAAACATTAGTGGTTCCTTCACAACTTTTGAAGTTTGATAAGTAAGATGTCACGTGTGTGTTTGTGTGTGTGTGTGTATGTGTGCGTCCATGCGTGCGTGCGTGTGGTGCCTTTATACGTTTCCCATTGCCCGTGACTCCTTGAAAATGATATGTCACGAACAGCTTCTATGACGTCTTTAAGGAGTGCAACTCTTGGGAGAATCACCATCATAGCCGAACTTTAACTTTGGCATATTATAAAGTTGAAGTATGAGGTAAAGCTTTGTATTAAGGCACAACTATTCCCCATTAACGAGTTACTTATCATCAGCATTTTGCCTATTTATGACTTATGACCACGATGTCATTAAGTCAAAGTTTTTCCTTAGAAACCTCACCTTTGTTGGTCATTTATAGACAGTAGGAAATGTCACAATTATATTTCTGTCAGTTTAGGCCTCCATTAAGTAATAGTACCACAAAAACAGTAAGTAGTAGTAGTAATAATTCCTTAATGCGCTTAATAAGTATGTTATATTATATTTTACGTACAAAACTTAGTGTTAATACTATTATTAACTATTAATATTACTTCCAAACCCAGTGGTTGTACAATATGATGCATTATTGAGATATATAATCTCAGATATATATATTAGACTTATAACAAGCTCATAATGAGGCAAATTTCAGCAGCTTTTTTATTAAATATGTATAATAGAGTAGATGAATAAGCAATAAGGCACAAACAGTCCTAATGCAGGAGCTGTTATATAAAGGTTCGTACTATGTAGCCCTCCATTATACTGTAGTGTTAGAGACTGAAAATGATATGTGGAGCTTCTAAGTGGCTCAGGAGAATAGGCCCCATAGTGATGTGCTGATACCCATGAATATGTCTCCCAGTTTATATAACATGCAGCACTATGTTTCATTTCTGTGTCACTTACTGTCTAGTTTATGAAAATAACAAATAGCTCTAGTCCTATTGAAATAAGGAAATGAGTGCGCTGAGTAGATACTTATACTGTCTCAAACCCTGTGGAGCCACATTACAGTCTTCCTCGGCAGCTGTGCAGTGGTCTCTGTAGGTATCAAATATTGATAGTGGTGATATGTGCATGAATCTAATGTGCTCATCACCACAGGGGATGCTTGGAGATTTTGGAAGCAGGGGGATATGAATATGGACTAATAAACAATGAGATTGCACTGAATTATTTACTGAAAACAAGCGTATTTCATCACAACATCTCTGCTGCTTCAGCCATATAGTTTTACTTGATAATCAATCTGAGTAAATGATCAACTCTCACTTTATTCTCTCTGTGCTTTCACTCGCTCTTTTAATATTTTATTAATTTGAAACCTGTGATTCCCTCCATGACTTGAGTCTTGAAGGAGAAGTAGATGAGCACGAGTTGAAAGGTATATATTAAATTATGTTATATCATGTATAGACTATTGTTGCTGCTCTAATCACATGGCTCATTGTGGGAGATGTGTGCGATATGACCCAAAAGTAATATCCCGAGAGAAGCAATTTCAAACATGATACAGTACATGGCTGTGGCCCAGGAGGTAGAGCGGGTAGTCCAATAACAATAATAATCCCAGCTCTGCCTTTCCGTGTGCCCAAGTGTCCTTGGGAAAAATACTAAACCCCAAATTGCTCCTGACGGCCGTGTGTGACTTGTGTGTGATAAAGTGCTGCACATAGATGCACTGTATGAAAGTGTGTGTGTGTGATTGGGTGAAGGGCAAAACTGTAATGTTCTGTTCATTTGCAACAGCAGCCTTTATGTCCTTCCATCATTTGTTCTTGTTTGAGTGCTGAGCTGTACATTTGTGGTGAAGTTAAGAGACGTGTTTCATATCTGTTTTGAAGACCATTCTGTGGCATATTTTCAAGTAGTATTCAGTTTTCTGGCCATGTCTGACTTTTCTTACCCAAACCACAGAAGTCGTCCATATTTAAGGTGCAAGCTCCTCATGTTTTCTTGGCGGCTCCTAATTACCTTCTCCAGTGCCACGTTCGCTCTCCTCCGTGTTTGTTTGTGTTGCCTTCTTGCAAAAATATCGCCGAGAGTGGCAAGATGAAATACCGAGAAACAATAGATGTTTTTCTAAATTCACAGTATATAGTTTCATATCACACAGCTCGAGGTGTCACGCCTCTGACATGAAAACATGGATGTTTGTGTCACAGTTTTGTTTTCAGAACCATTTCACTCTAACTAACAACTGTTAAAACTCGACTTTCTGTCCTGTCTATTTCCCCTCGACTTGCTTTTTTTGATGCGGTGTTTCCATCGTCAATATAAAAGTGTTTTACTGCTGCGTCCATGCTTATACAGAAGCTCAGCACCACCTGTCCTTTTCACTTCCTTTGATATTACAGTCGGTGACCATTTTGTAGTGGCCATTTTAAATCTGTCCTTTGTAAGAACTTCAAAAAGGCAGAAGTGCGGACCACGCAGTACTGTCATGTCCTTTGATTTTTGGGGTATTGTATGCTAAGTAAGTATTGTGAGGTTCTCAGGTTTAGTCAGGAACTGTATGATGGGATTCAGCAACTCAGTAGGACAGTGCATGTGTGTGTGTGTTTCATTTCTTTTATGTTTCTTTGATGTTTGAATAAAACTGGGTCCCAGCCGTGAGCATCCTGGTCCCAGTGCTGCGTTCATGTACAGTTCCCCGCTACGATGACATTTACTCTAGGAACCTTTTCTTTCCCCCTCTTTTTGAAGGAAGCAGGTTTACTTCCTTTTTAACTTGTTCTTTGCTTGTTCGGTAGCAAAAAAAGTTAGTGACACATTGGCGACTTGGCAAATGCCGATGGTATAATTGGTATACTGAATGTGTCTTTGAGGAACGCCTCTTCTAACACTGCAGCTCTGAAATCTTTCTTAAAAAAAATATATTATTCTAACTAATGATGAAGGACACCAAAATAACTTTAAATGACTGGATGAATCACTCATGTAAAGTAATCAACAACCTCATTGTGACCAACACAACAAGAAGAATTTTGTGTCGAAAGCGATTCCTTGATAGCAGGGCTGATCATTTGAGCCGCACAGCTCTTTAAATAGCATGGTGGAAAATGTCAACAACACCTTGTCAGATGCTTTAATTACTGCTGCCACACTAAAGGTTAAAAAAGGTCGACTGGCAGAATCCCCTCTTTTTTTACCATAAACAGTGTTAATGAGATTGAGAGGATTTGTCAGGCGACCGAGAGAAAATGGAGACAAACCAGGTTCGCACGCCACTATGAGATATACAAAGAAGTCATGAATGCTTTATAACAAAGAGGGGGTCACCTTTCCAAGTGTATTACTGAGAAAATGACAATAATATTCTCTGATATTTATGGACAAGCTACTTCACACTGCTAATAATATCATCGTCTGCCATAAAACAAAAAGATTATTAATTCCTGTCGATTGTTTTTTCTTCAACCACTTAACTGCTCTTTTGTGGCTCACCCCCGAACGTCGGCGTTCATCCTCTGTTCCGAACAACCCTATCCAATATTGATATGAATCCAAGAAGTCTGGGCTTCATCATGGTTCCATGGTTATGAAATAGCACAAAGACATATAACTTAATAATAGTTGCTTTGGGTAAAGGCAGATATTGCATGTCTCCTGAGTAGTTAATTGATGATGCTGTATTTTATATTTTCATCATATCTCATAACATGATACAATTATACACTGCTTCTTCCAAACAATACCAAGAAAGTCACCAGCTTTTCTGTATCTGACAGCATCTGTCAGGTAACCTGAGGCATCATCATCATCATCCCACACACACACACACACACAGACACACACACACCATACACACACACACACACACACACATGTACAATTAACAGGGAGGGATTAACCAGGCACTTACAGGATTTCATTACATCTATCCCAACATACAAACAAACACACATTACATCCCAAAAAGAGACTCATACACACACATGCTGAGTGGTGGCCCACACCAGTATAGCAACCTGCTGAGAACACACATCATTTATTAGCAGGAACCTAATCACGGCCTCAAATGAGCTCCAATGGAACTCATTAGGATGGCTGATGAAGATCTGTCCGGACAATAAAACAGCTGGAAGGCAGGCAGCTCGAGTGGAGGATACACACGGACAGACAGATAACAGACAGTCGGCATATTTGATGATAAACTGAACAACAGCTTGGTTATTGAGCTTTCTCTCCTCCGCCCCGGCGTGTTGTTATTTGTGTGGAACATCACATGGAGCCGCGTGCGAGTGAGAGATGTGAAATGCTCTCATTTTAATATCTTTTCTTCCCACTCCCGTTTCTCATGTTTTCACACAATGCGTGTCAGGCAGTGCACGGCATGAGTTGCATTGTGTTTCGCGTTGTTGAAGTTCTGGCACCGTGTCGGCTCTGTAATCCAACATGAGAAGTGTCGAGGAAATGGCTGCCCTTTGTCTCTAAACCTCCCCAGCCTCCCACCTATTAATGTGCAATCAGAGGGAAATGTGTTGACTGATATGCTCTGCAAAATTTGGTTTGATTTTCTTTAAACGGAAGCTTGACAGCATGCAGGTGATGGGACTGTGTGTGTGTGTGTGTGTGTGTGTGTGTGTGTGTGTGTGTGTGTGTGTGTGTGTGTGTGTGTGTGTGTGTGTGTGTGTGTGTGTGTGTGTGTGTGTGTGTGTGTGTGTGTGTGTGTGTACGTGTACGTGTGTGTACGTGTACGTGTGTGTACGTGTACGTGTGTGTGAGAGAGAGAAAACTCGGGACCGCAGTAATTCTTCTTTCCAGGAATATAATTTTTTAGTATTTCATGTCATTCAACAAATATCTTTTTTGTCTTTTTTAAATGACTGAGTGTGTGAGCATGGATGTACATGTGTGTTTGTAATTATCAGCCAGCAGGAAACTGACCATGATGTTTTCTGAAACACAAATTTCAGCTCACAGTGTACGCCGGTTTCCGGCAGAGCAGCCGACCGTGAAGCCCCCCTGGCAGGGTTATTTTCCAAGTCATCCAAGGATAAAATGATAGAAAATAGAGAGAAAAAAATATTTAAGCGTTAACTGTGAGTAATAAACTTATTTTCCCTTCAACTAACTACACCTGGAGGCAGCAGAGCCTTATTAGCCCCCCAGCAGCCCAGCAGGGAGTCCGACTCATCCAGCAGTTCGCCTCCCCTTTCCCTCCTTCCTCTCCTCCTCCATTTCCTCCAGCAGCGCTTTAAATTGAGGGACGCTGTAATCAGTGGTGTGACTCTGTTGGTAAGTGACGGCATCGATCGGCGGGGATTGAAGAGTCAGTCTTGATACCGGCTGGTTTCAGGAGTGGAGTAGTGTTGAGGCGCTGGACGCCAGGGGAGGCAAGAGGGGGGGGTTTTGTAACGAGGATGGATGGACAAGGCGGAAGGAGGCAAAAAATGGTCTCAGCTCTCATTTGGAAACGACCGCTTCAATGAAACACGTCGTGGTGCAGAGACTTGTGATTTAACTGGTCAATCCCGAGCTGGGGCTAGAATTAAGGTTGGAAAGGTTTTGTACATTTACAATGAAATTGCGCTTGCAAAGTGTTGTGCCCTTGAGGCGACAGAGTACTTTCTCAATCCTGATGTTAAAATACGAGGAGAAAATCCTATGTAGCGACTTGTTCAACATGAAGCTTCAAAGAAACTAAGAATTTCTGAATGAAAGAGTCCAAATACAACAGCTTACGTCTCGGCTGTTCATTAGTTTAATAATTATTTGATTAGTTTAGTAATGAACAGCAGGTCTAAGCAGTTGCTCTTTAATAACTCTTAATGTACATGGTTCAGTCTATGTCTGCTTATTAAGGTTTATTGGATTACACTGGCTTATTAAGAAGCAATGGAAACCAGCATCACATTAGCACCAAATCGTATTGGTAATGGTGGTATTTAACCATGAGGCAAGTGTCCTATGTGGGATAGCCAAAAGTGATTTTCACTAGCATGCAATTACAGGAAATCTTTTTAAGCTACAAGTATTCCGGGTTTGCTTCTGAGCCTCCCTGCAGCAGGGCGATTGCCCGGGCATCACCTCTGGCTCGGCTAACACCTGGAAGTTCAGGTGTCCAACCACAAATGGAAATCTGAAGTAGAAGTAGGTGACTAATGCAATGAGTTAAATCTTACTACAGAGCTGTGCACGGATTTGCTCAGCAATGAATCACTGTGTCAAACAAATATTCATGCAGGTGAATGACTATTGCAAACAGATCCCAGTTCTCTTGTCAAGCTGTCCTCGACTCATCCTCCACTCTTCGGAGATCAAGCATTCAGCAAGGATTATTATTAGGGCTGGAATTTGACATGTAATCACCCATTCAAGTGCTAAATTCTCAGTATAGGAGGTATAGGAGTAGTTACACTACCGTTCAAAAGTTTGGGGTCACTTAGAAATGTCCTTATTTTTCAAAGAAAACAACTGTTTTTTTCAATGAAGATAACATTAAATTAATCAGAGATACACTCTATAGATTGTTGATGTGGTAAATGACTGGTCTAGAAAACGTCTGGTTTTTAATGAAATATCTACGTAAGTGTATAGAGGCCCATTTCCAGCAACTATCACTCCAGTGTTCTAATGGTACACTGTGTTTGCTAATCGCCTTACAAGACTAATGAATGATTTGAAAACCCTTTTGCAGTTATGATAGCACAGCTGAAAACGTATTATACTCTCAAAATGGCCAGAAACTGAGAACTTTCATGTGAAACTTGTCAGTATATTCTTGTTCTTAGAAATGAAGGCTATTCCATGCGAGAAATTGCGAAGAAACTGAAAATGTCCTGATCCAGCAGGATCAAGATCCCTGTCACCTCGACCTGTCAGTAAAGTAAATCTGTAATGTGACATTGTTTTGCTATGAAAATGGAAAATGCTACCAAGTGACGCCGGCCTGAGCGGACGATCACGACACTGTAACACTTGCCCACGAGTTGTGTGTCATGTCAGATTTGTTCAAACTTCATTTTTGGAAAAACAGACAACCTTAATTATTATACACTCACAGGATGGAAAGCCTCCTCGCAAATTAGAATACGTCTTTTAAGTGTTCAGAGGCAACAGCAGCAGATAAACAAGCAAATTACACTGATGCATATCCTCTCTGTCAGATCTGAAGCATGATTGAGACAGTTTCGGATGTTAATACTCTCCAATATTAGAATTGCTCTCAAAACACTGCTGTCAAATATAGCTTTTGAATAAATGAAATTAAGATTACAAATTTTTCTCTACTGTCACTCTCTGGTCTGCATCAATTCTGTGTGATCTGTGAGGGCGTGCACGTGTCACATCGCTGCTGCCGCTGTGTTTTCTCAGAAGTCAAATTAAAGGTCCAGATTATCCCATGAACCCATGCAATCTACCCAGAGAACAATGAGCTCATCAGTTAGGTCTGTGGGTTTTGACATGAGAGAGTCTCCACATATGTTCCGGCGATATAAATGTTTAAAGATATGTTTTGATAGACTGGGAGAATGTCTAATTGTGTCAGTGTGCAGAAAAAACTCTGTCTTCATATCTGTCTCAGCAGTGGTGTCCGCCAAGCTTCGTTCAGCCATTTCACACTCCACAAGCCTCCCGGGGGGGAGAAGAAACCAAAAGAAAACCTCCCACACGCCTGCAGTTCATGAACACAAATGAAAAACCTGACATTTTATCAAGCAGGCATGATAAGCTGGGAGTTTGTTGTGTGAAGCATGTTTCAGTAACACCTTGAGATCAGATGCTGTTCCTGTGTCATTTGTTGTGGCCACAAAAAGAAAAGCCTCCCACTCCTCAATACTCAAGAAAAGAATTTGAATCCTGTATATGTCTCTTTCTATTCTTCCACTGCTAAATAGCCAGCTCCTTTGAAACCAGCATCTTTGACTGAGAATGCCTTAGCAACATGTTGATACAAACTTATAAGTTCTGACATTTTGAAGTCAGAAACTTATTTCCTACTTAGGAATCAAACTTCTTCAGAGGAATTATACGAGTTAACCAAAGACTTCAACACTGCCTGCTTTCTTTGAAAGATGCCAAACCCTCGGCTTCAGATCTGAGACAAAGATTCCACCTGAAAATAGCTACCTGTCGTGCACAGCAGGCGCGCTTTAATATAAGTTTGCTAATTTGTTTGTTTCTTCGAGCAAGGTGGGAGAGAGTTCAGGCTGCAGCTTGGAGCCTTTCATGCCTCAATGCCCAAATTAGAAGAGATCCGTTTTATTTATAGCGCCGCCTTTAGAGATAATGTTAGATGTGCGTGTTATGATTGGGTTTAATTAGAATGCAGACATGTGTTGTAGGGCAGTGTTTGACTAAAGGTGTTGGTGAGATGAGAAATGTAATATGCCTCAGGTTGGACAGAGGTAGATATAATCTGGAGCGGCGGCTGTCAAGTATAAATGTTCTGGAACATTGTGTTTCCTCTTCCCAGTTCCGTGACTGTAACTTGGTGGGGTTTGGATATTTTTGTTCAGCTTTGTATATTTCAGCTCACTCTTGGTTGTTTTTATGTGAAATTAATAGTTTATGGGTACTTTCAGCTTCCTTATGGGGTTAAGAAAGTGTCTAGAAATATTCACTTTGAATAACAAAAAGGAAAGTAAGTTGTGCCATTTTCAGACATGAACTCTAGAGAATGATGCACAACAGAGCAGGAATCTCAGTCCATCGATACCTGTGTCCAACTGTAACACCAAAAAGCTTTTCAATCTTGCCTTTTCAAGATGATATCTTCCTCTGCTTCTTCTAAGTGTCTGGCACCTCGTTTCCATCCTTCAGTATCATTTTTATTTATTAAAATGTGCAAGTCCTTGAAACGTCATCAACTTGATTAACATCAGTTTTTTCTAAGAGTAAAGGGTTGAGAAAGACCACTTCAACTCCTTTTGACATTTACTTTCTCATATACATTCCTTCTGGTTTATTTCAGGTAGTTAACTGGAGTTTAGTGCACTTCTGAAAGTAGGTTAGACTAGTCACTTTAAAGATAAAGTCAGGTTGCAATTTACATCCATGCATTCCTGAGATATCATGGTCATAGGAGCGGGTGACACATGTACTGTACATACGTGTACATCTGCCTCCACCGCTGCCATCAGTGCAGATGTGTAAGTATTTTTTCGCTTTAAAGGGATAGTACACCGAAAAGTGAAAATGTACTCATTATCTACTCACCCTTATGCCGACGAAGGAGTGGGTGACGTGTTTCTGAGGACGTGAGTCCACAAAACACTTCTGGAGTCTCACAAGTACACTTTTTAGAAGCCAAATCCAATACAATTGAAGTCAATGGGGACCGAGACTAGAGACGTAATAAACAACATTTTTTTCAGTGAACCATCCCTTTAACAAAAGACATTGCCAGAGGCTAAAGATAAGTCCAAGTCAAGAAGAAAGCGTTGTTGCTCTCAGCTGAGCGCAAGCATCTTATTAGACAGACCAGTCTATCAAGATGAATTTCAACATTCAGTTGAGATGTAAGTAGCAGATTTTTGATTGAATTAAATAAAATAACTATTGACAGTTTAACAAGAGGAAACAGATTTATCTCTTCACGTGATTGGTATTATAGACTTCCAGACTCCCAAGGTTCAAACTAGTAATCCCATCGCAAAAGCATTTTATGTCAATCATTTTGAGCATAAGTCTAGAAAGTCTGTTTGAAGTTTGATCTCGATATTTCAGGTGTCTCAAAAGTCTCGGAGCAATATTTTTTAACTGCATGAATAAAATGGTTTGAAAAAAGAGTAATACACAGAGTAACAGTTTCTATAAAATTATACTGAGTAAGAACATATCATGGACTCACATTTGAACAGTAAGAGAACGTTTGACTTGAGATGATAGATTAATACTCAATTAAATGTTAAAAAGGTAATGAAATGTCAGAGAAATATCAAAGGGTATATTTCAAAGTGTTCTAGTGAATTTTGAAATTACACAAGCATGTAAAGTTTATCGAGGTCACTGCAGAGTCATGTTCTGAATTCACTAAGAAGGTTCTATAACGTTTTTCTTGAGTTTGTTGGTATTTTTTTACCTCACCATTAATTTCTCCTCCATTAATGCAACATATCCCCTACTATTTTCAAAACTCAGAAATATAACAATCAATAACACATTTAACATTTAGGGTCATTTGTATTATATATATAAATGGAGTATTCCCAACATTTAGCACTGTAATCCTATACTTACAATACATTGTCAGACTTGAGACTTTTTAAATAGCTGCTGCAGAACACTTTTTATTCCATGCATTTTTCATCCTTGTCAAAACTTATCGCTTGTTACTGTGGCTAATGTGGCATTTTGCACTACCCTTAAGCAGAGATGAGGCTACAGCAGTCTGTAGAGCTCACGTCTTTCTCGTTCCTCACCCCCAGACATTTTGTTTCATTTTAAAACAAGTCTTTAGCGCAGACTGAAGTTGACTCAAGTGACATCACTTGAGGACATTTGTCAGATAAAGGCAAAAAAGGCTTTTGAAAGAAAAAGACCTTCAAACATCCTTAGATTTAAAAAATGTGTTTCCCATTTGAGCAATCCATATAAAAGACACACAAGTGTATGTGTGAGGCCTGATGAGTCTCAGGACTAAAGTTCTGTTCGACTGAGGTGAGGTCTCTGGCTGCGGAACACGACAGGGATGCTACACATGTTTCCTTTGTCAATTTCCGAAGCTAGGAGTAGTGCCAACAAGTTTTGGGATTAGCAGGTGCCGCCTACTCATGCAACATGCTAAAAGGATTTGGTGTGGTGCAACTAGTTAGCATGCTAAAAAAAGTGAAATGCACGAACCAGCCTTGTAGCGATGCCCTAAGTGGGGATCTATCCCACCTTAACAAGATGAGACTCATTGGCGTTGACATGCGTGTTGACAAATATATCATGTGTCGTGCTTTGTTTCCCTCTCTCAGCAACCTCCAGTTTTATGATACCACGTGCTTACAATTTGATAGATGACCCATACTGATCATTATTTCTATACCGTGTTGTCTGGCTTGTACTGTCTTCAGGATCAGTCTGATCTGAATGAGCACAACACTGAACTATCTACAGTGGCTTGCTGTCCACCTGAGATACGACATGTTAGCACCAAAGATGAGTTTCTAACGGCTGCTCGAGCTAAAGAACCTAAACAAACTGAAGATGTTCATCTATTAAGCCGAGGCCACATTAAATGAAGTGCTACTTCATTAGGGCTTTGTGCCGTCACTATAAATGCACCACAGGTCTTTTTCCGTCACAATCTTTATCTCTGTCACACACTCCCTCCGTCTTTCCACCGCTCTCTCTCTCTCTCTCTCTCTCTCTCTCTCTCTCTCTCTCTCTCTCTCTCTCTCTCTCTCTCTACTGTAATGGAAATAGTGATTAGTTCACCTAAACGCTACGAGAGACACCCGGAGCCTTTGGGTAAATTGTTCCGCCATAATTTCTTTGTTAATTGCTTCTCTGGGGAGGCAGGAGAGTGGAGGAAGCCCCGGGGTAACTCAGTCTGCCACACTTACACACTGGCCTGCTTTTGGGAGACACTGCTTTCCCCTCCCTCCCCTCGCCCCTCCTCCCTCCTCCTCTCCATATTCCTCTTCCTCCTTCTCTTTCTCTCTCTCTCTGCCTGTTGACTTGTGGCTTCCTCCTCACTTATTTTTTTTGTTCCGGTTTTTGGAAACCTGTTTTTGATTCCCCTGTCCTCTCACCCATGCATCACCTCTGTTCCACACTTCTCCCCCCTCACCTCCCCTCCTGTCAAATGCTCCCCTTTCTCATTTCTGCACTCTGTGACATTTCACCTCCTCCACTGTCCTGCTCCTTCTCTTTTCACGCTTTTTTGTCCACCCCCTTTCCTATTATGTTATTCCACCGGTCTGTCCCACTGTAGTTCTTCATCCCAACTTGACAGCAAAATGTACATTAAAGCACAGCCACAGCCTCGCATTGCTGATTCATGCCACTTGACAGATAAGGTATCTGAAGGCACACAAGACAGGAGTTGTGATGGGAATGAAGCACCGCGAGGTGGCATGCTCCATTTCTTTCTTTTTCCTGTGGTGGATTATGCACCTTATTACCCAGACCGAGGGAATGTGGAAGTTTGATACATACAAAAACACTGGTTTACCTGATCTCACTTTGATATGTCTACTGAAAGTTGTTTTTTCTTTTTAAAGTGGAATCCTCAGGCGTATATCAGTTAATGCCAGCCCCATGCTGGATGATAATTGGACTGATTTTGGCTCTGATTAGCTCTCTCGACAGTTGTTGTGAGGGTTCCGTATTCATAGGCCTGCTTGAATTGATAATAAGCCAAAATGATGTTGTGGCATGCAGGGTTTGCAGACGCTATCTTAAGGTTACTGCCTGAATCCGAGTCTGCCCCACTTTAAAATCTTGTGTGAAAGAAAGATCACCATCCAGAGGACGGGTAACAGTGACATTAATATGGAACAGCAGCTCCGTGGCTCTGGGAGGTCAGAGAATGTGTAAAAATTGGTTCATATATAATGACCTGAGGTGTCAATGTAGACTCCACCTGTGTACAAATAACAATAACATTAGCTCCCTGCCGCAGCTTGCACTTGCCACGTTTGAGAATAGCAATTAAACTTTATTGTCAACTCCGGCAACCTTCGGCTCATGCTGATTCCGCCTTCTCAACCATTGCTTCCTCCGGAGTTATTTTTATTTTTCTTGTATTTCAGTTTTTTGTACAAAACATGGCACACACAAGTGCACGGCAGGCGATACCCGCAGTCTGCCTCCATGTTTGTTTTTCTCTGAAGTCACGTTTGATCAGTTTCTGAGACACTCAAAGTGGCAGTGAAGTGTGTTTTCATTGACAATTAGATGAGTCGCTTTGTTTGAGTACTGCATCATGTCGGGTACCTGTGGGTAAAGTTGGGAAACAGTTCACATTCACCCAGGCGGGCAGCGGGTGAGAACTGCAGGATGTTCATGGACAAGCTTCATCAGCCACCATGTCTCTTGTTGTTTTATCCAACAGTTTAATATATGTACGAATTATAATTTGAGATCCGATTCATTCTTTTTTTAAGTGGTAGCCAGAAAGAAGTAAGAAGTCTGTTTATATCCGTAAGCTTTTCTTTCCTTCCAGCTTAACCCTTAAATGTCAGCAATAAACAAGAGCAATGAAAGAGTGCCATCTCCATGGAAAAACAAGAATAACTTGTGAACTACTACAGTTCAGTTGAGTTTCCATAATCCATACACTGCATACTTGAACTATGAGCTGAAGTTGAATTATAGTCGCAGACCATTATCGTCACCTCTCACCCATGCTTGCTCTCTTAACCCCAAAGATCCTTTAGAAGTTAAAATGATCAGCAAGAGATTCTCGAAAACCAATTTCCAGCTTTACTGAAATCAAGGAAGATTACTGTCCGCTTCCTGTTGCTCACTGATGGTTTTATTGTGGGGGGGAAGGATGAATTGGAAACTGCTAAAAGGACCTTCCCTTTAGAAATAGTGCTGCACCTTCAAGTGAAGCAATTACTTCCCAATTGCTCTGTCCAGAGGTGGAAGATAGAGGGAGTTATGGTGAGCTCCCACCTGCGAATAGGTGTGAATAGAGGGGCTGTTCCCACACAGCACGGTTGCTCAGTCACACTTCTCTGGGCGGATGACAGGTTACGACGGAATTAAATGCAAAAAAGCTGGTGTATCCTGTCCTCTCAAAAATCTGTTGAGAATTTAGTACATAAGTGGGTGGCACTGGGATTCTTTTTGACACCATGAGGCGTTAGTCAATTTTCACTCTTCAAAAGGTCTGGAACGAAAAGCGCAAACCGCAGGGGTTGTCGGAATAAGTTGTCAGAGCTGTTAGCTCTGGCATTTACAAAGGAGCCATGAATGCTACATGACAGGGTTGCTGTGGTGATAACCTTCCGTGTTCTCATCTATCCCAAAGTAAATTCGAATACGCTCAAATCAGGGACCTTTTAATTATGCAGTTATGTTCACAGCAAATCTGTGACCTTTGCAGAGTGTAACTGTTGTTTAGTTAGATGGCTGTGACCTTTACTGGTTATGGAGCGAGAGGGTGTGCATTTATGAGAACTGATATTAATACATAAAGATTTTCAGAATTATGTTGAGGAAAAAAAAAATCCAAACTTTAAATATAAAGCTTTGTGCACACGGAGAACAGAGATTAATAAAACACCCACAGAAGAATTAAGTATATGAACTAAAACTGTGGGTGTGGCATTAACAGTAATATTAAAAGTTCACCAAGCACAAATGACAACTAATGTAATAACCCAGAATTCAATATTCTTTTTCTTTTACTCACAATATAAAACATAATATATAAAGGATTGCAACCTTTAGCTTTGACCATCGTTTCCTTCTGTAAATATTGTATCATACCCAACAAGTCTATTTGAAAGAGAAAACAAAGGTGAACAGTAGAATACAAATGGCTGTTAACATCTCTAAAGTTAAGATAAGTGGTTGATTATTCCACCAATTTGTTTGTATTGGAAATTGTATATTTCTGATCTTTAATATGAATCCTTATCCACATCCCTATTCATCACAAACCACTTAAAAGTGTTGCAGATATGCACAACTCAATAATATGTAAGTAAGATAACATATGAAACATGAAATAGCTGCAGATGGATTATGGCTACAAATGTCAGTTTTGGATTTACCTTCAACTAAAGCAATTTGGATAATCTGGCTAAAACGTTTGGTTTCTTGATTCACTGGAGGCAGTTTTACTCTGTTGTAGAGTTATAGATTATCTTAAGCATATTATCAAACTGTAACTAATGGAACTGATGACAAACAACTACTCAAATAGAACATTGCAAGTTGTTTTAGCTGGAATCATTCAACAGGTGGATTATTCTATCTTTATATATATTATCAGCACTGGATTTAAAGGCTGAACTCTCCAAACAAAGGTTTCCCCTTCATCTACTTTAACTCCTTTGAGTGATAATGAAAGGATAAAATAGGGTGAGAGAAACCTGTGGAGTGAATCAAAGCCAAGTCCTGCTTAGTTCAGTGGGGCCTGGTGAGCAATCGTGCCACAACTAATGGAATAATACTACAATAATTGTACAGAGGGAGACAGTTCAAATACTCTCGACATGAATTTATCACTCTCTATCAGCCATTCACGAAAACAGCCGGTATCCCTCTCCTGTCTGGACTCCCCCTGTAGGAGCTGCAGCTCTGCGGCTGACCGCTCTGTGGTGGCGGCTGCCCTCCCTGCATGACCCACATAACAAAGCTTTTATAACCCTCCTGGTTAACCTTTGAGGCTGATGATCTCTCATACACCCAGGAGCTTATCTCTGAGCCCCAGAGGTACCGTCGGTTCCACACTGCCGCCGAGATATCATTACTGTGGGCGCAAGCTATAACCATCTATAAATGGTGTACTTAGCTCAGTCACTCAGGGATTCCAGTTTATAGCCGAGTTGAATCAACACCTTGCTGCGGGTTTATTTAAAATCCTGTTTGCCACTTTAAAAGATGACACCCACTGCAAACATCAAAACAGCCTGCAAAAATCGGTATATATTCAGTCTCATATAAGTCAACGATGTGACCTTCTCTGAAAGAGAGTCATTATTAAATGCCTCAGCTAAAGTCAGTGTGTGTCTAATTTTAATTATCGCTTTATAGCATGCGATTGAGAACGATACAAGCTACAGTAAAGACCTTTTCAGACATGACCTGAGGAGAAACTCCAGAAACTTGGATCCGGAGTTTGTCCTTCACACATGCACAAAGCAACAGGAGATACGCTGCTCAGACACAACATCAAAATTCCCAGGTAAGGGTTGGTGCAGCAGACAGATGATGGAACACATAAATTCTGCTTCATAGATCACTTGTTTTTGTGTCTGGAGCATCGACACCTCTTTTGACATCTTGATCATTGTCTTCTACACGTCTATTGCTCTGGTTTTCTTTTTTCTCTCAGAAATGTCACAAACCCTCACTCACTTATCATGAATCCCTGAGGGTATCATGCTGGGTTCTTATATCAGCTTCTCTGCACTTTCTGCAGACTTTCTACTTGGGGGGGGGGGGGGGGCAGGCTGAGAAAGTCCACAGAAACTTTGCAGGCTCTCACGCTGACATTTGTCACAACGTCGATGTTGAAACTCTGGAGGATCTTCAGTGCATGTCTGAAAGCACCCTTAGGGAAAATAGCAGATTTATTCAATAATTGTAATATAAAATATATAAAATAATAATAAATAATCTCTCAAATGAACCCTTACCCTAATGTTAATTTATGCTTAGTTACTAAAACTCCAACAGCTACTTGTGTTAAGGATTTGGCAGATCGCATAATTACATGAGTTCCAGATCAAACAGTGCAGGTTCTTAATTTTGTCTGAAGTAGTATGAATATACTATAATGAATGTTAGGTTTGTTTTCTATGGTGAACTTCACTTGCCTCAAGCGAGCAAACTGAATTAAAAATGCCCTGTGGAGTTCTCTACAAAAGTGTTTTTGCATTCAGTGTTTTTCATTTAAAATCATTGTGTCCTTGAGCTCTAACAAATAGTATAATAAATAATAAACTTTATTTGTATAGCAGTTTTTCAAAACAGAGCTTACAAAGTGCTTTGACAACAAAGCAAGAGAAGTAAATTGAAACTTGAACACGTAAAAGCAGTAAGAATACAATAAAAAATAAGTGAACAAGTAAAAGAAAAGGTGAAAAGAAAACAATAAAATCAGAGTATCACATTAAAGCAAGGCTGTAAAAGTGGGTTTCAAGAAGTGATCTGAAAGAAGTCACTGACCCTGCGAGCCTTATCTCCTTAGGTAGTACGTTCCAAAGCTGAGGGGTCCTGATGGCAAAAGCACTGTCAGCTTTTTTGTTTTCAACCTCGACTCTGGAACAGCAAGCAGGGCTCCACCTGAGGATCTAAGGGAGCAGTTTTCTGTCATGTAGCTTGGGGCCAGACCCTGGCATGCTTTAAAAGTGATCAGTAAAATCTTAAATTAAATTCTAAAACAGACAGGGAGCCAATAAAGAGAAGCAAGGATCGGTGTGATGTGATGTTGCCTTATAAGACCAGTGAGAAGCCGACCTGCTGCGTTCTGAACTAGTTGATCGCAGGAGAGTGACTTTTGGCATATAACAGAAAGGAGGGCATTACAGTAGTCCAGTCTAGAGATGACTTCGAGTTGTTGAGGTGCAAAAAGTTTTGTGCCATCCAACTGTTGATCGAGACACAGCAGCTAGGCTTTCAGGATCATTAGGCTTCAGCGGAAGGTATAATAGTGTGATATAAATGTGTCGAGGGCAATCTTCTCTTCATAAAGTATTTGCAAAACTGTTGTATTTATTATCTGAATCCAGCATTATTTACGTTCCTGTATCTGTTGGCTAAGTGCGTATCTTGGCGTGTTGACCTCAACTTGTTGATCAGCAGAGTAGTGTGAAGCCATGTTGAAGTGAGTTGCATCACCTGCATTCATGTGTGCAAGTGCATGTGTATTCATACGTGAACGTACGAACATACGTATTCATGCCTGAGATATACAGATCCACGCCGCAGTGCGACTTGAGGTCAACCGCTCCACAAAGAACCTTCAACCGGAACCTACTTTGAAATGTTGCTGTCTTCAAACGACAACACTGAATGCATCACATCATTTTTTAATTGAGTGTTCACTGACAAGTGCGAAGAAGTGGCATGAAAAACAATGCGGGATCAAAAATGTTCAAAAAGTGGCAAATGTTTAATGAGAAAGGAAATACAACACTTCAACAGTGACAAACAGTAACAGTGAATAAAAAAAAAGAGTATGTTGTTTATAGGAACCCTTTTTGCCTTAGCACACAGCTTGAATACAGTAGTGTAGAAAATGCTCTACATACTTTAAAGATACTAATAGGAAAATTACCCTGGCTTCTATGTGTGACCTTTGGTGAAACAGCAAAGGGTGTGTTTGTGTTTGTTTTCTTTTGGGAGGCTGCGGCTCAGGACCAAGAGCGGGTCGTCTACTTACCAGAATGTTGGTGGTTCGATCTCCAGCCCCAGTGTCCTGAAGGCTGTGCTAGCTAGTGTGTCATTGATGTATGCTGAACATAGATGACGGTGAGAGGCAAAACTATTGTAAAGAGCTTTGAGTGGTCATAAAGACCAGAAAAGCAGCATATAAATAATGACCATTTATAGTTTATCTGCACATTTGATGGTCTCTTTGTGAGGCTGTTCCTGAGTTAAAACACAAGTAGGTTGAGGCTCGACATGTAGGTAGACTGTGTGAAGCCGAGGCTTCATCTGTCACATAGAAAAACACATTTATAATTTTTCAGCGTACGTGTCTGCAGTGCGCATCCCCAGCACACAATTGTGTGACTCAGACCGGTCAGAAAGCAACTGTTCAACAACCCAGAATTAATTTCATCAAACCGCTCCCAACCTTTCTGACAGCAAGAGAAATTATATCATGTCAGCACCTTGTCAGCACCTGCATCTGAAGTTCACCTTTCATCTGAAGTCCTTCAGAGATACACACACACAAACACACAGGCACACTCGTAAAAATATGTGTAATGAAAAATTCATCAGCCTATACAGGTGCATACTTGCATACATAAGGATCTTGGCGGCCGCAGATACACACACAGCTCATTTGCACTTAGAGGATTGTCTTTCTCTTTCTTTGTCTCAGACACACACACAGACCCCCGCACATGCCCACAGAAATCCATTTCTCATTCTCAAATATACTCGTAGGCACACAGGCATATATGTTCAGTCCCGTGGGGACTGTGGAGTAAAACTGTGAGTGGAGTTTCAGTGAGTGATGGTGACAGGATGGACAGGACAGATAGATGAAGGGAAGGAGGAGAAGATGAAATCCGAAAATGGATTTCAAAAAGTTCAACCATATACACTGCACGCGGTGTGTTTGTGTGTGTGTGTTTGTGTGTGTGTGTACGCGTGCATGCTGTGTTTTGACTCAGATCTCTACTGTCTATCTAGCCTGACAATGGGAGGAGAAGTCCTGGAATGATAAGAAAGTGTAGTGAAGGGAGGCGTAGTATTTGTCAGTTAATACACACACATACACTCACACACTGTATAGTGTTTGGTTGCAAAAACTATTTTACACATATGCACTTCTCTGTCTCAGTTTCTCTAACACACACACACACACACACACACACACACACACACACACACACACACAGGCATATAGGCTTACTGTTTAGTGTATATGTGCACATACTGCATGGAAAGAATGTTTGTTTGTCTGACTCTGTTCCCTTCCTATCTTTTTTTCTTCCTTAATCTCAAACTCTCTAACACACACACACGCACACACACACACACACACACACACACACACACACACAAACACACACTGGGCTGCAGGTGTCAGGCCAGCTATCTCCAGCAAGGCTGTGAAGAGTGTCTGTCAACTAGCATCCCCTCCTTCCACACTGAACCAAAATGACAGCCCCCTCATTACTAGTATGGGAGGTGTGTATGTGTGTGTGTGTGTGGTGCCGAACTTGGGGACACGCTCTACCCACACGTGTATGTATGTATGTATGTATGTATGTATGTATGTATGTATGTATGTATGTATGTATGTATGTATGTATGTATGTATGTATGTATGTGTGTGTGTGTGCACCATATTGTCAGCATGTGTGTGAGCAGGTGTGTGAGGTCGTTACCATGCCAGCATCCATCTAGTCTGCCTCGACAAAGTGGGAAGTTTCCGAGCAACTCCTCCATATGTATTATCGATCTCTTTCTTTGTGCCTTGAGAGAAAGAGAGAGAGAGAGAGAGAGAGAGAGAGAGAGAGAGAGAGAGAGAGAGAGAGAGAGAGAGAGAGAGAGAGAGAGAGAGAGAGAGAGAGAGAGAGAGAGAGAGAGAGAGAGAGAGAGAGAGAGAGAGAGAGAGAGAGAGAGAGAGAGAGAGAGAGAGAGATTATGATAGAGAAAAGTAAATATGAGAAGGAAGTGAGAGTACAATGATGGTGAATATATGTAGAATAGATGTAAAGGAAAGATCAGAAAAGAAGCAAGTGATCAGAAGGCATGGTTCTCTGATTCAAACTAATGACAGAGAGATATCGGCAAAAAGATAATAGCTTGACAAAATGTAAGAAGTGAGAAAAAAGAGTAGATAAAATAGTATACTTGTTGATATTGAAACAGTTCGGCCAAAAAAACTGATTGCAGAGAGTGGAATAATGGACAATTTCATGGTCTTTTGGAGGGACACTTTGTTCTTTTAGAAAATGGAAGAAAAATGAGAAACAGACAATCCTACAGGTACTGGAGAGATCAGGCCCCTCAGACTTTTACTGGCTGAACAATATCGGTTCCAGTGCTCGCCAGAGATGATGACTTTCTACTACATCAGGTCAAGTCCGATCTATTTATGCATGTCCTGGATCTGTCCCCTAATCCAGATCTGCACCAAAAGTTAACAGGCTCTTCCCTGAACTATTCCAAGTTTAGCAGTAATTTGTTCTGTGGTTTTTCTGGACTCTTGCTTACAAACAAACATACAAACATGGGGTTAAAACATAACTTCCTTGGCAGAGGTAAAAGTTTGGGGGAAATAATCTAATTTAGATAATAGCCCAAAAATTGTTTAATGTAGGTTGGAGCTGATTCTTGTCCAAGTGTCTTTCTGTAAAACCAGATCAGTAGCCAGTCTTTGCTTTCTCACTGTGTCCTCTCCCATCTCACACCGTGTCAACACCAACTATGTAAGATAGAAGTTCATCTATTTGTAATGAACCACATGTGTCCCCCCCATCTGCACTGACAGCTGCCACGCACTTCAGAAATATCCATAAGATTTATGCAAAACGCAAATCGAATTCTCTCAGCTGCTTGCTGTTGTGCCAGTGTTTAGGTTCCCTCTAATATTTGCTTGGTCTCGCTATTAGATCTTATGTTTCCTTCTCGTAGCTAGCAGTGCATCAGTATGTGGAATATGACAGCTGCTCGTAGCAAGATGGATGGAATCTAGATATTTCACTGCTGCAGCCACTTGCTACCTGACCATGTCTTAGAAAGAAGCATATATATATATACATTAACTGTGCTGTAATGCTGTACAGACTGAGACAGAAATTACAAGCTTTTCATGCAGCTTTCTTATTACCAGGAAAGTATCACCAAGGACGTTTTGTTTTTGTCAGCGTGCATTTATTTGTTTGTTGGTTTGCCAGTAGGTTTATACAACAACTACTGAATATATTTCAATGAAACCTAGAGGGAGGATGTGCCTTGAAAGATTTAATGTTGGCCTTTGTATGCACAGAGGGGCGCATCTAAGAATTTTATTTGATCACTTTCTTTAACATTGATTTTGCTAGGTTAAAATGCTTGGAACTTGATTAAAGAAAAATAAGCATATTCATAGGATTGATTTATATAAGTTCAATTTGGTGCAGCCTGATTGGATTTTAGGAGGCCCGGGCGGAGGGATACGCTCTACTGAGGGCCATTTGGAATTGATATTAGATGTGTTGACGCAACACAGTGTTAGCATGTGGGACAGACGTGAGATTTGCACAGAGCCTGTGGTAGGCTGTATTTAAAAAGTGCGGAATAAAATGTCAGTGTTATTTAATTCTGTGATTTGAAATCTTTCTGTGGAGCATGGCTCTTTTCAATCAGCATTCTATGGTGTTGGGTTGATGCATTTTATTCTATAAACTGGAAAAGAGTCCTTTGAGTCTTTCCTGAAAAAGAGAAAATAAATAGCCTGCACAGCAAAGTGCTTTAACCTGCAGCCAATGCAAATCACTTTCACATAATTCCTCAGAGCCGTTTATTTGATTGACTTGATCACATTCAAACAGCCGAGGTCTAATCTCGACTGAGAGGCGTTTCCTCTGGTAATCACTGTGGAAACTAAAGGCTCGACTTAATTGCAACATTTACCCTGATTCTCACACATTACTGCTTGACAGACAATTCAAACAAACCGTTTAAAATAAGCTGCTATTCTATATGCACATAGGTAAATCAGGAAAAACCAACTCACTGTTTTGGACCTCAGGAGGGATCTCCGTGCCTACTACCTCTTTGAATAAAATCTTTTATTTCCATAGTGCAACAGAGAAAATGCCTGTGGAACCTTTTATTTAGAAATGTGCTCATCTACAGTAATTGTTGTCACTGTTGTTGCATTGAGCGAATCAGCGTTTCCGGACTGGGCACCAGTGTAAATGACTTGTTAGGTTAGATGTTGTGACAGACAGTTTCCTGGGGTTGTCAGCGAGCAGTGGGTCAGTGGCCAATCTCCTGACACAGAGCAGCTTAATGGGGACAAGGCATCATCTTTCTGCTGCTCTCTGCTTGCTCTTTCTCCGCTCCTCCATCACCCACATCAGTCTATTTCCTTTCATTTGTGCCGGCTTTCCTCCTCTCTCATCATGGCACATCTAAATGGCTCGCGTCTTGCTCTCTCGCTCGCCCCCTCATCACCCCTCTCCTTTACAATTTCTCGCCCTCCGCCTTCGTTCAATCCATCTCTCTTTGGTAATGCATCTAAACTGACCCTCCCTCTCTCATTTGGCCCAACCACTCTCTCTCTCTCCCTCTCTCCTATCCATCTGTCCGGACTACTGTGTCTAAAATGCGCAGGTCGTTGTGCCGTGCCAAGCCGAGAGCACAGATTTGGATAACCGCTGTCTGGAGATATGTCTGAGATAACAGCTATAGTCACTCACTCCTGGCCTTGCTGCCAACCATGCGTGTGTAAACGTGTGTGTGTGTGTGTGTGTGTGTGTGTGTGTGTGTGTGTGTGTGTGTGTGCTCAAGATAACCCTGGAGCCTCTTGCTCCTGTGCCAGCCAACAGTTGTTTACAGCTGATAGTGACAGCGAGGAAATTTCACGCATCACAAAAGTGGACACCTTTAAAAATAGATACAGTGCAGAGGGGAAAACATATGAAATTTGATAAAAGTTTGACAGCTGGGAAATATATAGAATAAATACAGATGAACGGTGTATGAGGAAATATGACGACATGTAGACTCAACAGAAACCAACTGTTATCGAGTTTCATCCTGTTTTTGCCAGCAGAGCAGCTTTGGTGAGTTGGTTTCTGCAGCTCCTCACAGGGATGTTAGCCCCCATGTATATTCAGGTGCTCTCCACTGCTCCAGCCAGCCCGGCTTTTAGTGCGTCTCTCCTTGAAGTACCACTTTTCCATCTCATCTCGCACAGAAACTCAGTTGGATTTGTGTGATGTGACTGGAGGGGGGGGCCACTGAAATAAGCTGATTTGACTGTCATGTTCGTGGAACCCGCTCATGGGCTCGCCCGGCCATGTGGAAGGAAGCAAGGATGCGCCGAAAGCTTTTAAGAGCAAATTCAACTGAGTCACCGCAGGTTTTCTCAAGTGACCACTTCGACAGCTCCATGGTGTTTATCAGTGATGTGATGGAATCGGGTTTTCCTTCAAGTACACAGGTGAATCTCAAGACAGGGGTTGCAGAGCGTACATGCTCAGTTAAACTCTCCAAGATGCCAAATTGTCCTTGTGAAATTCACACGTGGCAGATACCCATCTCCTGTTCTAAGGACATTTTGCTCAGGTAGCCCCAAGAAGCTTCAGGCATGCTTGTTGTTTTTTAATTTAGAATATGCTACATAAGCATATCCATATGAACAAAGCTCGTGGGACCTTTTTTAAACCCTGAGTCTTCTGTCTGGAAGGTGATCGCCATGACAGCGTGCAGAAATCTGGAGCCAGGTAATATGCCAACAGTGGAAAACCCAGACTTCTACCTCCACACAGGAGCTTATGTTTTCAGCCCTGTTGGTTGGATTGTTGGTTGGTCTGTAAGCAAGATAAGAGCTACACAACTTTGTGAATGGATGTGGTATGGGTCAAGGAAGAACCCATTGGATTTAGATTTTTCACTTTCTATACCATTGCAAGATAGATTTTTTTCTTTTGTTTAATTGCTGTTGGTTTCCCAGAGAATAATTTATGGATCTTAATGGAAAAATCCAGTCATATTGAGAAGACCGTTGATATAAAAAAAAAATGTGGTGCTGATCTGAATACAAATCTAGTTTCTTTCATGCAATTCATGACTTCTGCAAGGAAACATGTGTAAGGCCACATCTTTAAATAAGACCAGATGATATTAGAATTTACGGTCAGCAGTTAGGTTTGTGAAATGCAGTTTAGCTGGTTCTACTTTCACCTCATGTTATTCAATCTATTTCCACAGAGAGCTCATGACGAATAATAGAATCATGAGTCATTCTTCATGAAGGGCCAAAAAGTTGAGAATTACCATTGGCTTTGACTTGTTTTGACTCAATATATTTATATCCTTCATGAAACAGAATATATTGAACATTGTTTGTTTCTTTGCTGCAGTTATTTCTACATTTCTGCTTGGTTTGCTTGTGTCACCCATATGGACGCATTTCTAAAACTGTGACCAGTCTGTCCAATTTGTGCCCCACTCTTGTCAAAACCGGCTAGCCTGCAGCTCGGTGTCCTGCCGCTGGAGGAATGTTGCAAAACTCATCTCGCTCTCAAGTCTATTTGGAAAAACTTTACTGTACTGGGAACTGTAGGTTTCAGAGAAAATCAAAACAGGCAAAAGCTGAGCTTTGCATAATTCAAATGATTCCGCTGCGGCGAGTCAATTATGTTGTTTGAATGGAGAGGTAAGTGAAATTGAATCAGTGAGCCGAGTTAATCTCTTGGCACTACACACTGAAGAACTGTATTGATAATGAGAGAGAGAGGGCCGAGAGCGCTCAGTGACAGAACTGATTACATCATTTGAATAAGGCTGTTGACCGCATGACCATTTAGAATGGTGAATGATTTGTCATCTACATCAAAGAACCATCATCATCAACCCACGTGTCTGTGTCACTGATCACGATATAGTCCACTATAAAGTGAATTTGTAGTGGTGTCTGAATGTTTAATGAAGTTGTGTATACCCTACATAGTGTACTCATTGTATCCCATAAAGCATCATGAAAAAGAGTGTACAACCGAGGTCAATAACCGAGCAATATATACCATCATGCATTGCGCTAGCAGCAGAGAGAGGAGAGAGAGCAGCAGGAACAGCCTGACCTGTCGTACAAACGTCAATCTGAACCAAATAGGATTATTTCTACATCTACAGATTTTCATTCAGCGAGAGCTTTACATAAAAGTTGTAAAACTAAGTGTAAATTAAACATTTCAAAATTTATTGTGGGATTTTCTGAAATGTGTGGCTCTTGTTTTCAATAATGCTTCTGCTCTGGGAAGTTGTGTTACTGTAGCTCCACCATTCAAACAGTAAGCATAGGTTTTGGTTTGAGGCTGTGCTTTTATATCACCATGCACATTTCTTGCCCTGGATTATTACTTCACATTGAAGCGATGCAGCCCGAAGCGGTGAGAAAAGTGGGCTTGAATAGGCACACAGCTTTCTTCAGACTCACTTCTCCCTCAACACGTAAGAACGGCTCCTTTTCACACTTAAATCACAGTGAGTCTGATATTTTAATTTCCTCAATGTCACACATATTCAGCAATACACCGGAATGGAACATCAACTCAGAATGACCCCGACAGTTGTACACCCATCGCTGAAAGCATCCTTAACAGCTCTCCTACTCCTCTCACATGAATCACAACACAACACAATAAAGTTGCAGCAAAGGTCAAATCATATCTGACCCATCGTACATCTCCCCATCTGTTTCAGCCACTGCACTCAGGATCACATCCACTAATGAGGCTCCTTTTCTGCTTATTTCCTTACAAGTGAGTCGGCCAACTCTGCACTTGCCATGAAAATATATAAGGGAAGAAGTGAAGTCCCTGCAGCAAAAAAAGAAAAGTAAAACCATGATTACACGAGAGACAACTTTACTTATTTGTATAATTTCTGTATTGGACGATTTATGAAGTTCTTGTATTGAAGAGTGGCTGTCTTTACTGAGATTGTTCCTACAGTTCCAATTATGTTATGAAATGATAGAACATGACATTAATACAAATCAGATATGGGAACATTGTGTGCAACATGTAGGTGGATAAACATTGATATAATCATCGCCTTGGCTACATGAGCTGTCTGGAAACTGAAAGAAAAGACAAAAAAATATTTTATTTGCCAAAAATCTGAAGATGAATCACTTTAGCTACTGGATAAATATTATTAAATAACACATTTTCACATTTGCATTTAATTATACAGAAAGTGAGAGGAGAGTTTCACTTTTTTTTTTGTTTTTGAGTGTCAGCCTGACTGCAAATAACTATCTGTTGAAATTGTGTGATGACGGATGTTTTTTTAAATTTTAATTCGGATGTTTTTATATTTAAAAGCAGTGATTTGACACCCTAATAGTTAACACCATCCCTGTGTGATAGCTGCTAATGACGTAGATACAGAAATGAAGGCTGAATATATTCACATATTAAATGGACTCTGCCAAAAGGAAAAAATTAAAGCCTGCCCGAGGTGCTAGCTCTAAAGTGCTTTCATATTCAGACATAATGAGCTGTTTTTGGTGGTCAGTTCTCATGTATCGGCCACTATATGAAGCAACTTTATTTCTCACACATCGCCCCATGTAAGATTCCCAAATTTGTAAAGACTTTGCTTGAATTGACATATACTGACAATTCTTAATTTTCATATTATTTATTCATTAATTCGTCATTATTGTATGCTCCTATGTTAATCTGCTATTGAAACTTGGTGAATGAATAGAAAAGGCTTTCTCAAGTCAGTAAGAAACCTTTAAAACACCATTTACACCTCAATGTTTGGAAATAAAACAAAAAAAGCATAACTTAGCTCCTTAGCCCCCCCAAGCCTTAAACAATAGACAAGTGTGAAGCCGATAGCAAGATATTTGTTTCACATCCAGACCAACAGATGTTTGTGGAATCAAGTGGAAAGATACACTTGATTAGCTCAGACTTGTGTTTACTGTGACTAGAGTGTCACTGATGCACAGATGTGCTCGTGTGTGAACAGTGATGCAATCTGACTGTTCTAACATGGCTGCCAGGCCCCTCTGCATATTAACTACTGCATCTGTACATTATCGCCGACAAATTAGTCGTAGAACAGAGAGCAAGCAGGGAGGGGCGGGCTCATTGTGTATGTCTGTGTGTGTGCGCGTGTGTTTTGCATTCATATGCCGAGCCCTCCAGCGGTGTTTGCTCGCAAAATATTTGCGAGGCGCCATCGGAGCCTCGGCTACGTGTTTGCTCCTTGTTGCAGTCGCTCAACACGATGTTTGACAAAGAGCTGGAACACAGAGGAATCAGTCGACTGTTCACAGGTTGCAGTGGGATCCTCACCCCTGGACATAAAAATCAATCACCGTGGAGGAGCAACGGACAAAAAGGTCTCGTCCAACAAGAGCCAACACTTATCCAGGCACAGGCTTTATGGCAGAGAATGATTTTTAAAGGGCACTTCCATAGTCTTTAAGCCCAGATAAGTTTTAGAACATGGTGGTTGGGCTTCAGTTGTAAATCACAGTGGATGAGGTAGGTACTTCAGTTAATGCCTTGAATAAGTCACCGGGTGCTTGAGTAGGCCTCTGGATTTAATAGAAGACTGATTCTTTTTCACAGTCTCTCAGCTCCGACATGTGATGCCGTGGGCTCATAAACAAGTGGAGGTCTTGGCACAGTTTGGAACAGTGTGTGCTAATCTTATTGCAATCAGTGAGAACGAAGCCGTGAGTTTCTTAGAAGAAGGGGGATACACTACTTATAGTCCTTACTTGAGCTGTAGCTGTCTTTTTCTTTTTTCCAAAACCCTGTCAAGATCATTCAGTGTCTAATTTGCTTATTATGGGATCAAACCTAAAGCTACTGCATATTACAGAAGAATAGTGCGTTAACTTTTCAGCTGATATCTGCATTATGTTGGATTGAAGAGTGGCTGTGCATCTGCATGATTTAAATCCTTTGAAATGTGTTGTCCAGGGAGGCATAAAACGACCAGACTCATTCTTACTGCATTGGTCACACACTATTAGTGCAGTCGTTTGACACCCGTTTTGATTTAAACCTTTTATCTTCACTGATATTCTCCACTATCTTTAGTTCTTTGATAGTTATTTTAAGGTTTCACTAGTTTTAGAAGAAACCTAAAACAGAGCAAAATCAAAGCAGGGTGTCCAGTCACCACCTTATTGTTTTTGAACTTTCATTCCACCAGCCTCCAACTGATGATCAGGTGTTTGCCATGTAATTGCATTTGTTTGAAAGACTTTCAAAGACCTAATCAGTGCAGGCAAATGGCGGCTGTTTAAAAGGCACTGGGTCTGGACTGAGGCTCTGTTTTCATGCTGATTTTTCTTCCCTGAGATAAACACTGTCCTCAGCTCATTGTTGGACTCACAGGGACAATCACAGGGACTGTTGCACAACCGACTGGACACTGGAGTAAAAACACTTTAATTTTCTGGTGTTTTATTTATCTTTCTTAACTTTATTCATGATCTATCTAATTAAAAGTTCTCAATATTAACTTTATTAATTTATTTTCTTTTGAAATGTATCACTATCACAGTATTTCTGCTTGATCAGCACTCACCACTAAGTCGTATTGCAAAAAAGAGACTTAGTGGTTTACTGAATTCATTATGTTAAATAGAGCCTATTAACTAGATTTTCAGTTGACACGAGCAATAACTACTTAAACATTTTTCTTCTTGCTATTTGTATCTTGTATCTGATATTCAAATATCAAAAGTTAAGATTACAGGATTTTTGTCATCAAGGTTCAGACTATAACTTATAACAATATAACACCACTTTCTCCTTTAACTCAAATAGACAATAATTGATGTGTTTGCTGAGTCTCGCCTGATCTTCAACATAAGTAATTTACTGAAATTATACTTTTATTTTTCTTTGGAACAAATAACTAAACTGAACATATTAACAAAAACCCTTTCAATTAACGAATAATACTGCAGGAATGGTAAACAATCTATTAAATTAAATGCAAGTATTTCCATTTGTTAGCTATATCACTTTTTGTAAACTTCAAGTATTTGATGCTCATCTGGGGCCAACTCTTTTATTCACAAGCTTCTATTTAAATCCATGGTCAAAAAGCTTAAGCAAGTTTTTATTTTCCTCATTTCATGAAAAGTTGATTTTAGAGATATACAGTTGTCACTGAACAATGGCAAGCCATTACTCACAGAAGAGACATCCTATCATTAAGCTTGACTTCTCCTTTCACACAGTGTGTTCTCCCACCAAAGACACAACAGTTGTTCTTGTCCTGAAAATGGTGTTTATTTCCATGTCCATGTAGAAATGTCATTCGAAGGCAGAACAGATGGAAACGAGAGAATGAGATGATGGAGGCTGATGTGTGACAAAGGTCACCGGCATTGTGGATATAAATCAACTTCATTGCTGTTGCTGCCACCCACTCCTCTCCTAATGAAGCTGTAGCAGTCCCCACTAACAAGCTTAACAAGTGTCTCCAATATCAGGCAGTAATTGCAGGGAGACCCGTCTCTCTGCCTAATTACTGATATTTCCTGCTGCACTGATTGGACCTGCAGCACCCAGGAGGGAGGGGGTGGGGGGGTTGTTATCATATTCCATTTGCTGGGACGGCTCCTGCAGGAAGGCTGTGTGCTCTTTGAAATCTCGTCCATAGGCTATTTATAATCACCAGGAATTGGTGGAGGGAGAGGGTGACACGGAGCGGGAAAGATAGAAAGAGAATTTGTTGACCAGCGAGAGGAGAGAAACCAACGTAGGAGAGGCACTGAGAACAGAGCCATTGTGTCTGTGGGTGTTTAGGGGGGGGACTTTAAATCTTTCAAATTTCCTCAATCTCTACGAAATTTGAATTAAACAGTGTGCAATCCTTCCTTCCTTCCTTCCTTCCCGTTCACCGAAATGCAGATATTTTGCAAAAATAACTTTGCTTTGAGCCTCTCGTCCAAGCGTTTGAAGTCACTGAAATGGCGATTTTAACAAACGCCTTGCAAAGTTTCACATTTCCAAAAGCTTGGGTTTCTGTGTACCCGTGTGCACATGTCAAACGGAGCATCGGAGAAACGATGACATCACAGATTACCTCATTCACGCCGACTGTGTCAGAAACAACAACAATGGCGGCTGTATACCGGTTTACCGTTTGTTTAGCCAAGTGTATTTACAAGTTGAGGTAATATTTAGCATCACTGTAATATTAGCAACATCATCACTTGGACAATAGCGTTCTTCGCTGGTATCGGTCACATCCGGCCACCTACTGGCCATGCACGCATGTTTGAGTATTTGTAGTCAGTTATGTGTTCTGGGGAAAATATCTTCAGGAGTGAAGACACATCCTGGATTTATTGCTATTATGTGCGTGTTGGGAGGAAAAACTTTTTTCTAACCATTGTAATTTTTTGATAATATTAAAGCTCTGATATTACTAGGAGCAGTTTTTCATTTATTTATTAAGCTCATTCTTTTTTTCATTCTTTTTCTTTTCTTTTACTTTAAGTTTTGTCATTATTTTCTAGCTCTGTGACAATAATAATCCTCATTCCTGATCCTCCCTGCAGAGCTCTGATTAATAAACAGTTTCAACCATGGCCACAACCATATCACTTTAATACACTGGATATTGGTAACTGTTCTGTTGGGTAAATGCTGTCTTCTCTGTTGTCATCATACCTCTTCTCTGCCTCTCTTTTCTCCTATAAAACATTTGATGAGCTTTATTCTGAGAACTAAGCAGCCGAAGCACCAGATATATCACACTGTCCAACTTTAAATGAGTCTGATCAATAGAACTGCCATGATGAATTCACTTTGTGAGTGTGTACTCGCACACTTGGCCACAGCATCCTCATACAGAGTCTTATACAAGAATGGTTGATTAAAGAAAAATAACTGGATGAACAAAGACATTCAAACTTCTGACAGAAAACCACATGATCAAATACATGCTCTTAAAGTGAACAAACTGAGATCCAGGTGCATATATTAGTCGCACGTGTGTTGGAAACTATGAATTACATTTGGCATTAAACTATAAAAATCGATTTGATTCTCTGTGCATTAGCTTTGCACAAATTAACAGCGACAGACGGAGAATCTGTTATTCTAAATTGGAACGATATTCGAGGTGACGGGGGCTGTTGGAGGATAATTGCTGGAGAAGCAGGCTCCCCAGGGACCTGTGTTTACCCGTTGCTTTGATTCTACCTACACAGCGAGAGACTTTGTGTTAAGCCCTATAGCTTGTCAACAGCCTTCAGCGTGCCTCTGCTTCTGAGCCTCTGTAATGAGAAGTGATTGAAACACACCCTGGATGAGAGTGACTTGCCTCTTTTGCTGCTGTGAACTTTGCACAGCTTTTGTCTGTGTACGCCAGCAGATGACGCACCCGATAATTCAATGTTTTAAACACCTGCCAACTCGTCTAATGCCTCCAATTTTCACTTTAACAGCGAACTATGAAATTTAAGTGAAAACATTTGTTATATATGAGCATCAATTTTGCTTGGAATAAGGAAACTTGGCAGACACAGTCTTCTTATTTTTGGATGACAGAACCTTAATTCTACGTGTAGTATTTGGACCACAGATCCTCAAGGACAGTAGATAGAAATGTAATCTACTGGTTCTTTGTCCTACTGGTTCGTTCACCTCTTGTAGTATGTGTTGAAGTGGTCTTGAGATAACCCCTTATAGCTCCATATATTCCATCATAAGTGGGTGATTATGTTGTACCATATGCATGAATGTGTGTGAATGGATTATTGAGACATACATTGTAAAGTTCCATATAAATGCAACTGACTCTAGGTGGCTTAAGCCATGGCACCACTTTGGTCCAGGTTGAAATAGAAGCACATTACATCAGCTCTTTGATGGATAAGCATGATAGGCTCCTCAGGCATTCACCGTCACTGAAGGATGAATCTCCATGTTGTTAGTGATTTTAAACTAGCACCATCAACAGGCCAAACTTGCCGTTAATCCAACTGCCAAATGAGTCCATCACTCAGCTCTGAATTGTTGTTTAATGCTGATGAGCAAATCTTGGAATCGTGAACACGGTAACAAATATTTTTGCTGTATATCGGCCTGTTAGCATGTCACTGTGAGTGCTATTAGCATGCTGATGTTAGCATTTAGCTCTGTGCACTGCATGTTCGTCCTCTTTTCTTTTTTTTTACTAGTGGAAATGTCAGTTTTAATGAAAGCACATAATGCTGGAGTAACTTCAAAGTTCATCATTTTTCATGAAGTGTCTGCATCGTAAACTTGAAATATGGATGGACTCCACTTTTTCCCACTCGACAGACACTAAGTCCAACTATCCCAGATTTGGAACTGGTGACGTCCTTTTGAACCAGAGGTTGTTCACTAGTAAAGAGGTCGAGTCTAAAACAAGTGTCAACAAGCAAATACAGTCAGGGGCCAGTCTCATCTGTCAATCATGAGATTTCATTTTTTTTGTTTTTGTAGCTTCAAATAACGCCCATATCCCTTCTGCTAACATAGAGGAGGAAGGGTTTATGATCTATACAGCAGAGGGGCAATCAAGATGTTTCTTCTTCACTATTGGTCGCTGTTTTGTCGTCAATCTTTAAATACAATCTCTGATCGATATCACGTTGTCCCTGGCACATCGGTAAATATTGCTGTAGATGAACATTATGTGCTACTCTGGTTAGTATTATTTTCGTCAGTTGTTGGATCTAAAAATAATTCAGATTAGTTTTCTTCTGTAAAGTATATGAAGCAGTGCTGTAATCAGGTACGATGCAAAACAGCGGACTGAAATTAAATATAACCTCAACAAGTAAGGACTTTACCATCAAAGGCCAAGAGACTTCAACCTGAATTTAGATTTACCTGTCTTGATATTGAAGAGCTTTAAATACAAGTTGCAGCATGTACCTGTTCTACTAGCTAAAAAAGAACTTAAAGTCAAATAACATTGCACATAAAGTCAAGGCAACTCAAATTAAATAAAAAACAGCTCGATTTTCAGCATCAAATAATCCAATCCATACTCAGAATATATTTTACTAGATTAGTTTGTTTATATCTTTATAGTTGAGTGTACAAATTGTTTGATAATCATGTTGTGTTTGTCAGAGATTAACAGGGGATGATTTTTTTGTAAGGTTGGCGCCATGTTGCATAACCTTCAGACGCCTTTCACGTGGCTTTCATTCACCTTTTCAATTTCTCCCTCATCTTGTCTGGATGAGGCGAGAGTTTAGTGTTGGACCCCAGCGTGAAGGTCAGCACCGCGTCCGATAAAAGTGGTGGAAAGAAAACTTTCCCTCCCCTCGTCTTCTCTGTAATCTCTGTGTGAAGAAAATGCCAGCTGCCAGTTTCATTTGGAGAGATAAGGCCGGGGCCCAAATGCACCTGCCTGGCCGCACGCAGCAGGAAGGACTGAGAGAATAAATATGTAAAAATTGAGGAAACATTAAACAAGTTGGAAATAGAAATACCCATTCCATGTGGCACTCACTCTCTCTTTCTCTGTGTGTGGGTGTGTGTGTGCGCGTGTGTGCGAGCGTGCTGCTGTCGAGTCTTCGCTGTAACTCCCTGTTGGCAGGGTAAAATGAATGGCCTCTGCTATAGATTTTTGGCAGACAAGTCCCCCTACAACCATCTTATATCTTATTACCAACAGCCTCAGACGCTCAAATTGATCTTTATCGGTGGGAAGAAAAGAAATTCCCCATGGCATCGTCGACCTTTATGGTCCTCACCTTTCATTGTCGAATTTTTTTTTGTGTGTGTGTGTGTGCTCATATGTGTGTGTTTGTGTGTCCCCTGCAAGTGGATACTCCAGCAGACACACCCACCATCCTGATGGAGAGTAATTGCTGGAGCAGCCACTGTAGTAGGCATGTCCAAGGTGATAGACCTGGAGTTGTACTCAGATAGGAAGGGAATGAGATTTCTTTTTTTAATCAAAACTCCATCTCATACCTGAGTTGCATCAGACTTATGTGCCTCCCAAAATCCTCCATTAGCATAAATAAGTTTTCACCGCCGTGAGCTTCTTGTTGCTTGAAAGAAGAAGTTGCACTTCTGTTGACAAAGAGTGGGAGCAGCATTTCTTTCCACAGCTGATTCACTGTCGACACTTCAACTCTACATGCACTTACAACATTGTCTGTCATGTTTATGTGAAGCACAGAGAAGTTGCAGTGGTAAAGGCAGCACAAAAACTACTGATCATGAAATACTCCTCATCAGCACAGAAAGACAACTTCCAACTGACATGCACGTATAGAGTATTAAAACTCGACTCCTCTTCTTCCTCAAGTTTTAATCCTTTTTTTTTAATGTCATCATATCTTTTCTTCCCCAAGAGCCGCTTTAGCTCTCGACTTTATTGTATTCCTCTCGTGTCTCTCTTGTCACTTGATGAGTTTTCAGACTATGGTGCCCTACAAATGTAAAAGGGAAATGATCCTTTTAAGAGCGGCTGACAGGATCAGAACCTGTGTAGAGTGACCATCATGAATGTAGTCATTATGGAAATTACCCTTTGTAAATGTCTGCACAGTTATGCTCTGTTCTCCACCACCACCACAACCACATAATTTTCATGTTTCATTTTGTCCTGTTTGTTCTGTCTCCCTCTACTTTCATGCAACAGTCTGGCAAACAGAGGCTTGTTAGAGCAGCGTGTTTGTGCAAAGTGAGAATGCAGCGTTCTGGTGCCGTGTGATAGGAGAGTGTTGACAGTTTTAATGAAGACAGACTGGAAAGCTCCCGAGGTGATAGTGCCAACATACCAGCAGCAGGGCTTGGAACAGGCTCTCCATTGGTTCAGAAGACTTTTTATAGGCACATCCTGACTATGAGGACATCGAAATTTCAAAATGGTCCTTGAGAAAACTCTTTGTTCGTGAGGAGAATCATTTACCTGTTAGGGCTGGGCCACACTGGGTGCCATGTGCAGCACGTGACGGCTGCAGAGCTGCCTCATGAAGTATTACTGCTGTATTTCCATGAATTGAAGTAGGTCAATGTACTCGTCTTCATGTAGTGTTCCAGCATGTGGAACGCTACATGATTGAATGTAGTTTACCCTCCTGAAATAAATGCTAAAATAAATGAATAGATTCAGTCAAAAGAAATGCTTTTGAGGTGATAAATAATTTTAACGAGACCTCAATACTCTAGAAAAGCAGCGTGGCTCACATGCAGAAGGCTCGCTTCTGAAAACTTTGGAGCCAAAATGAAAAGCCAGACCTTCTGCCTCACACACGTGATGCTATCGAATCCAGTGTGGTGCAGGCGTTAGTTTGACAAATCTATGCTTGTACGACAATCCAATATTAATGTTGTATTAAATCCTTTTTATTACTTTTGTTGCCCTGATGCATTAAGTCAGAGGATCATTTATTTATTTTACTTTAGCAGTTGCTTTTTTTCATCCATCTGAATATGCCACTTTATGAGTTTTCTGGCGTGTTATTGTAGAGTTCACACCACCTCCATATTTATTTCAGAAGCAATTTCCAAAGCAATGGCTCTGACCTTTCATCTGTGCTCAGTTCTGAAGTCAGGGCAAATTAAAATCTATACTAATGACTTGTTCATGATAATTTACTTTAATATTACATCGCTTTTGTGCTTTACTTTATAATGATAAATATTTAGGTCGCAATACTCGTATTCTCTGTGTCTTCTACTGACCTATGCAGCTTCGGGCTGGAATTAGAAAATACATTCAGGATGAAACTATTGAACATGTATTTATCATATCCTGGATTTTCAATGTAAGAAAAACCACTAGAGAGCACATATTATCTTGAATTACCTTTATACATATTTTACTTCTGACCTTCTTGTTGAGGAGATACATTCAAAATTAAAAATTGACAAAAGCTTGATGGTAAAGTGTGTGTTTCCCCACAGAAGACACAGGTCCTGAAGCTGCTAAAACTCCCTACCAAGTGTGCCATTATGATGACATCACAATGGCCAACATTTGCATAATACACGTCTAGAGGCCAGCTTGATAACAAGGCTAGCTAAAAAAAGTTGAGGCCGACATTGTCAACACGTAATGACCAATCACCACACAGTGCTTCTGCTGACCAATCAAAGCAGACATTATCTAGAGGGGGCCCTTAAGAGACGGGAGCTAAAACCAAATTTAAGACAGAGGCTGAAAAGAGGAGCTGCAGCAATGGACGGTGGAGAGTGATGCATTTTCTGAACATTAGAGCGTGTAAACCTTATCGAGTTATATCCTAAATTAAAAGACAATGAATCTAAATATCAGTATAAGGAGTATTCTTTAAAATCCTGGAATGAAAGGCCAATATATCCATTAGCAAAAATATGTTTTCACTGCCGTGAGCTTCTTGTTCCTTGAAGGAAGAAGTTGTCTGTCATGTTTATGTAAAGCACAGAGAAGTTGCAGTGGTAAACGCAGGACAAAAACTACTGAGCATTAAATTCTGATGATACCTTTTCTGCCATTTGGTTTTCAGTCAGTAATAATTTTGTAATGAAGTCATTAGTTTCTGCCAAAATAGAGCAAATAGTAGTGGGATATCTATATGGAAACAACATTTTCCAAATGTCTACAAACACAACAAAAACATAATACAAAAATCAAATCCCAGACATACAGTCTCGAGTTTCCATCATGTATGAAAGTAAAATGATAGAAAAGGTAATCAGACAAAGATGACTGTTGTCTCAGTGTGACAGATACGCTGCTTCATTGATGCAAACCTGGCCTTTTCCACTCATTCTTCTTGTTTTTTCTCAAATCACCAGCAATTTTTAACATCATTACACCTTATTCATTCTCTCTGTTCTGGATCCAAAGCTCATTTAAGTCGCCTACAGCTGCTATCATACAGCGATACAACAGACACGGACATAAGACCAGCATCAGCTGAGAAACATTTGGCTACACTACATTACTCTGGTCTTTAGTACCAGGCGAGTTCACACCGCTCAACATTATAGCCGGCGACAATCCACAGATCGAAGAGAGAAAGGAGACAGTGGTGTATTTCTGCTACTGTGAGGCATGCAGGAGGAGGAAGTGATAAATCACTCTTGGCTAAGATCTCTCAACAAACTCACTGTGCTGTAGGTTGAACAACAGATGGGATGGATAGAAAAAAAGGTACTAGAGACAAAGACAGAAGAAGAAGAAGAAGAAGGGGGCGGGGGGGGGTTGAGAAGAAAATCAGGAAAGAAATTAAACAAAGTGGTTAGTTTTGCATTCTCAGAATATGAAGGATACTGGCTCAGATTCTATTAAGGCCTTTACAAGACTCAGTAATATTTATGATATGTGCGCCCCCTCACTTTCAAATAGTCGTATATCCATGCAGGCCAGCATCTTTTGAAAGAAGGTTTGTTTTGGACAACTCTGAAGGACATGACTTACATCCACTGCCAACATTTTGTACAAAAGCAAGAGCAGGTTTTCAGTCTATGCAGCAATGCATAAAGTACAGCTGTGGCAGGTGTAGGGTTGCGTTAATCAACAGCTACTGCACACGTTGAAGATGCTATACAGACATTATATCTATCAGCATTTATGTGAGGATCCTGGTCATTATTTTGATGAATAAAAATGCTTTTAAATAGAGATAATGTAAGTAGACATCAAGAAATACAATTTGAAGTATCTGAGGAGTGAGGAATAATGCTGCTGTGTGGGGTTGCATAGAAAAACATTTAGGGATTTAACATGCATCACGAAGCACTTGTGTTGCCATAGCTGACCCCAAACCCCGAAGCATAATGATCCTTACTCAACTTTAATCAAGTCTTTTAGTTGCATAACTTTAACAATAACTTTAAAAAACCCTCCGGTGCTCATTCAAATTCACAAAAAGTCATCAAGTCAGTTACCTTAGCTGCTTTCAGAACTCATATATCCGGATGAAAAAGAGGTGCCGACGCAGAAGAAGATAGATGCAGCTTTTGGTGATACGGGCCAGTGCTGGTGTTAATGTGCCGTAAACAAAAACATTTTGAATACTTATCTTCCTTCCTCTTCCCACTGCACCCCCCTCACCTGAGCACTGCAGAGATGTCTGTGTTGTTGTGAATGCGTCTGAGCGGAGAGTTTCCTACTGTCTGGATCCAATTGTCTGGACATTTTCCCGGAGTTTATGTCTGAAAATGTCTCTACACATTCTCAAAAACTATTTCACCAAACTGTTTCAGCTGCATATTGAACCTTGGTTCGCCTCCAAAGTCACAGAATCATGCGCATATGTTTGAGTGTTAACCTCCGATTTAAGAGGAGCACAGGCACATTTCCCCCTGAACCAACCAATTAGCACAATTCCTAATTAACAGGACATTTCTCACCGTTGCTTATTTGACATGGTACCCTTTACATTCTCACTTCTGCTATAAAAGATCTTCAGACTTGTAACATAACTGTGGTTTCTTGACCTTTTTTTAGTGGTGACAGTGACAAGATTCTAGGAATACCATTTAATAGCCCAAGTTGCCTGATATTTCCAACTTTCTAATTTTTCAGAAAGTTAATATTTTAAACTCAGTATGATCTGTCAGTGAAGATCCCGATATGTTAAGTTGATAATAGAACATTTCTGAATCTCACATTTGGTAATTGTTGGTTGAAGTTATGTTTCAATGCATAAAGAGGTTTTATGATTGGCAAACAACACATTTTGTTTTCCAGTTCGTGACCCCTACTTTAAGGGAGATGGTTTATATTAACGTAGCCTATCCCACCACCCTCAGACGGCTTTACGCAGCCTACTTTATTCAAGCTGGTTGATGGAAACTTATCTAATTTGCCATTTATGTGACACTTCCGAAGTTTTTCACAAATTTGCTGAGCTCTTGTATTGGAAACATGGCTTGTGACCTTTTAAGGGATGTTCGTGTACAGCAGACCTCGCCAGGAAAACTGTGAAAAGCCAAGAGAGAGTCGTGCAGGAAGACGGAGAAAAGAGTCGCTGTAAGTGAGAGTGACGCTGATGAACATGTACAGAGAACATGTAGAGGAACGCGCTGACAGACAGACAGCATTACTGAGCCCTTCAGCGCCCGTGAAGGAGACGTAACTAATGGGCCTGTCAGGCTGCGGTCAGCCGTCCTAATCAGCACTCAGACAAACAGCGGCTGCTCCTGGTCTGCCATGCACCGCATACTGCTTCAAACATCGAGCTTCCATAGGCTTACAGAGCTTTGTCAGATATGGCTGCAGATAAACGCGTGTGTGTGTTTGCATGTCTGGTTACGCTGGTGGGTTGGATGCAGCAGGATAAAGCGGAATGAAGGGCCTCACCCACCAGGCTTAAATCTCAAAGCTTGCAAGGGTAAAGAGGATAGAGGGGCAGGGGAATGCTGCAGATGTATCGTCACATGAAAGCAATGTTGAACTTTAGGTTGTGCAGTTTCCTAGATATTTTCCATCTTCCTTATCCTCTGATCCATGGCTGAGTAAGGGGAATAATATTTTGTCTGCGACCCATTCAGCCATGCATGGAGAAATGGGTCTCAAAATCTCACTCTTAACACATTTATTAGAAAAATCCACTGTTTCAGGTTTTATCACATCTTTTTTTGGGGATACGCCAAACGACTGAGGAAAGTTGTGATATATCTGATCAATTTTCTTTAACTTATGGCAATTTTTCTTCAGTTGTTTTGTAGATATTAAAGAAGTCATGAAAGCAGGTGGATGGACACATAGTTACAACAAAGGTACAGCAATCTAATATATTTATTCAACACCAGTTAGAAAATAGGACACTGCCGCCGCTACAGTTAAACTTCAATCTGAGAGGGACACTTGTGTCCAAAAATAGAATTTTCCTCAAGGAAACTGTAATGAGAGCAACCACATTCATACAGCAACAAGGATGAAATACAATATGTGGAGCTCGCAGCAGATGTACCTCAGTGACAGTGGATGTGATTGAAACTGAGTTTACCTGTGACAGTGTTGAGGGTTGACTAATAACATTAGATATAAAAAAAACATGTAAATCAATATCAATTAACCAAATACAATTGGGAAACAATTTCTTTTGAATGCTCACAGGCGCTTACAGTCGACCAGGTGCATTGTATACAAGTAAAATTATTTTTAACCTGTTTATACAGGCTTTGTTTTCTCAGGATGTAGGTAGAGGTGGCGTGACAAGCCACCACTAAGCAGGAGATAGTGACTTGTGCGAACAAAATTGAAAAATCTCATCTTTTTGTACTTCTGGGGCTCTGTGAAAACTCCTGTATAATGTATTATTTTTATCCCATGTAGATCTAAATGTACATTCAAGACTCTTACAAATTGGTATTGTCGCACTTTTTATTACGGTTTTAGTATCATCCTGGTCGTATAAGTCGGGGACATGTTTGATCAGTCCAAAGAAGCAAAGAAATTGTCTTGACACTAATAATTTGTTTCTATAACAATAGAAAATGTAGACACATAAAGCAATGACATGTCATCTCTGACAAATATAACAGCGACTGTCAAGGGGGGTAGATGCAGAAAGCTGTGAGAGTTCAAGTCAAGCAATTATTTTTTAGAGTGAAAGACAAGCCCGATATAATAACAATAACAATAGATATAATAACATCATTACAGTACACGTTTGGAAGTTGGAGTCAAGTTTCATATGATAAAGTAATTGCTGTCTTTGCAAAGCCATATATTGCACTACCAAAGGTGATGACTGTGAGCATATTGTTTCGGCTAAAACCAGTCGTCAGATGCAACATCATTATCATCACATTATAGGTCAGTGTCATATATATGCTCCTTTATTTAGTATGGCCAGAATGTTATTACATTCAAAACGGCCCTTGATAGTTAAAATGTTCCCAACCCTTGCTTTGTAGCAGTACATATTACTGATTAAACAAGAAAGCAATTAAATTTAAACACCTTGCTGAAGGGATGGATACTCCAGGACTCCATGACATCACTGCAGCCACAGGCTATACTGATCAAAAACAAGTCCCCACCACACCCAACAACATCAATATAAGTATCTCCTTACATGTTATGTAGGACTTCAACGCTAAATACTCAGGACTGTGTGAATACGTTTTGATGTATTGACTGACCGTGGCCATGAGCGGAAAATGAAGGGAAATGAGAGCTTCCTTACAAGTACAGGTGGCCCAGCGCTAAGCTCAGGGATCATTAAGTTAACTCACTGGATCTCCTGATGGTGTGAGACGCATCATTCAGCAACATTCACACATGAAGCCTTCACTAACAGCAGAGACTAAACACAGAATTTACACTGCATGACTGTGTCTACATAGTTACTTAACTTGTCCAACCATTGAAGAAAGTTTTTATTCTTCTTTTCTTATTATATTTTATACATTCTCAAACAGGCATTGGCATCGATATCACATCCATTTACAGCGCATTGATTTCAATAAATAGCCATCTGACTTTTCTCAGTACAGTTGTATATATAATATAATAATACAGCTGTAAAGGTTTTAAGACAGATGAATAATTGTAACTGCTATTCAATGCAAAGTATAAAGTCTTCTCTAGTAAACAGATGAGTAATTACGAGTAAATGATTGAGCAAATTACTATAATCTCTTTATTCTGCTTCATTCCTTCCCCCATTACTAAGTCCCTAATTGGAGGTTTGTGATAAATTTCAGGTTAATGAGCGGTTGCAACAGTAAATTAGCAATTAGTCAATTGATATGGCAGGGAAATGCGTTCTGCCCAGTGGGTTGAGGAGCAGGTCAGCCAGTCAGCACGGGGGGATTGAGCGACGGCCTTGTTGTGAATGACGACCTGTCTGAACACCAGTTATTTTTATCCTCGTATCTGTAAGTGGTGAATGTAAAGGGTCAATTCCGGGCAGCTGCATACTTTTATTTCATGAATGCATTAAGTTGCTACTGGGAGTTGATGCTGATTGTCACGTTGAAGTGGTTGATGGTGCTTCTGACACACGGATTCACGGGGGAGTTTAAGTGTTGTTACACTTTAGAGCGTGCACTCCCCCACTACAGACTGACACTCACACACACATATACACACACACACACACTTCTCTCTCTGTCAGTGTTTTCAACTTCCCACTTTCTCACTGCCTTTCACACACAAACACAGTGACCAAAAAAACCCTCTTCCCTTTGCCTTGCGCTTCTGCACATATGCTCCACGCAGAAGCAGTCACACCAGATTGCACTGTGGCTTTGCAGCCAAGGGACAGATGCACACATCTTTTTTTTTAACTATTTGCTTGAGCTGGATAGGGACCGAGCGGCGCCTTGCTGCCACAAATTATCAGGTACAAACTGTGAGGATGCTGAGGATGGTGTCACTTCAGGCATGCACGCATGTATGCACATGTGCAGGGAAACGCTGCTCGGCACATCTGAGGAGATTTGCCCGTCACACAGATTTGCTTAAGCGCTCTGATGTGGTCCATTTTGCAGGTTTAGACTTTAGACTGTATCACAGAGACAGACACACAGCACACACAGCGTTTTGTTTATGTATGTCTCATTTTTATCGTCTACACACAACAGGCGCAATCCCTCTTGAATGCAGTTTTCCATCACAATGCTTTCCTATTTGCTAAGAAACTGCCTGCTTTGATTTCTGACACCCTCAGATCAGCAGGAGCTAATGATTGCATTCCAAAGGCATGTCATGTTCATCTCGGCCAAGCACATTTTAAAGGTTAGGTTTGGTTTCCCCTGCTTTTGTACGCTGAAAAGGGGCGCATGTACATTGATAACACTTACAGCAGCCGAGTCATTGATCCACTACCACCATCTAGTGGCTAAATAGGGTTCTTGCAAATTGCTCAAGGAAGTGGAGTCAGAATGGATATAACCTTTTATCACAGGATGGAAGCGAGGGGGACTCATGCTGGGAAACACAGGAGCCAAAGAGGTGTCAAGCCTGGCATTCAGTTTAAAAGCATCTTTTTTGAAAAATGGTGCTGATTGTGTCAAGGGCTAAAATCATGCACTTAGAAGATGACATGATTTAATGAGTCACCAGTTCACAAAGAAGTCTGATGAGAGTGTTATAATGGCCAGGATCTGCCGCTCTATTAGAGGCAGGAAATGAAGGCTTTCGCTCCAAACCACTGAGATATTTTAACTACAACAATATCTGAAGATTTTATGCTTCAGCCCCCTTGTCTTTATTTTATTTTCGTCTCTTATCGTCCATGATCATTTATAGACTCGGAAAATAAAGTTTTGTAAAGAGGAGAAGTGACTTGAGACAGTCAGTGGCAGAGTTATCTCTCACTGGAGAGAGTGGGAGGAATGGGTGGATGTAGATGTACCGTATGATCCTGAACAGCTCAGAGTTCCATCTGTTGTGTATTACAGAGATGATGAGTCATTCCACTTGGTAAAGCTTGGGTCAAAGCAACCCTAAATCCCCCAGCCTCACACACACACACACACACACAGATAAACTCTCATACTTAAATATGCTCATACTGAAAGTTTTCCATCATGCATCTGTCCTATGTCTACAATTTAGTCACGCCTATTAGGGCTCAGGCTGTAGCTGAGATTGGTTTCTGTAGATCATGCCTGAGAAATATCTTATAACATTAACCCTCACCACACTGGAAAATGTGCTATTGTCGGACTCACGATAACATACAGAGATTTATGTTGTCTTTTTAGTTTTTTCATTCATTGCATTCTTCTTTTTTGACCTGGTGCCTCCAATACCCAGCATGCAACTCGACTACTGAAAGCTCTGTCCAAAAGTTGGGTGTGTTATACCAGTAGCAAACTCAAGACATAATGAAGAGTATAACCACCTTCTACATTCACACCTGCTTATTTTCATATTAAAACTTGTCGATTTCTGCTCCAACAACCAGCTCTGACTCAAGTGTCGTCACTATAGAGTCAAGACCTTCACAACTCTGCCTGGAGCCACAAAAGATTTCAACATGTATTCTTTGTTTTAAAATAATGGCTTATTCCAATTGTTATTTTTTCTTATTTTATCACTCAGGGTTTTAATAAAAAACATGCTATTCTCTGTTTACTGGACAAAGACAATAAGCAATGTTAACATTCTTCGCAGTTGAATTACTGATGAACTGTTGATTACTTGATGGATCTAGATCCAATATTCTGACTTCTTTTTAAAAGCTTGGAGAAGATAGATGCTGACTTTGTCTTCCTGCTGTGTGCTTGGCAGTTTGCTTACTTCAAGTTCTTCAAAAACAAATGATGCGGAAAAGAGTGAAACAATTAGCATTAGAAAATAATGCTGAATAGGGCTGAACACAAGTGCAAAGGTGATGATACTCGAATGACACATTATACGTAATCGTACAAAATATGAAAAACACATAAATATTGATAAGTGGAGTATTAATCTTAAACCATAAGCTAGCTTCAAGGCTAACGCTATGATGTAACCATAAATCAACCCTTTGAAGAAATAAGGACTTACCCAAATGCTTTCCAGCACTTCAACGGAAATGTTTACATAAGCATAAAATTATTACACCCTCACAAGCACATATAGGCTCACGACGGTAATCTTTTAAGGTCCAACCCTCGTGGTCAGGAATGAATCAAATTAGGAAACAAATATTAGATAAAAAACGTTATTTTTGCAAGGAGGAAGCAAAGAGGAGGATATGGCTCTTCTTTTTCAGCGTTTTTGTACCGTCATCACTTTCCTTTGTGAAGTGTCTGACTGTCAAACGCAGATTACATTTAATGAGCTTTGGGAGTGTGTGTGCGTGCCCCATTTCCTTAAAATGTCTTATCTTCAAAGCAATATACCGCTAGTAATTTGACTTCCCTAAACACAGATGGGTTGAAGTGGACAGCAGTTAAAATGCTTTAAATGATCACGGTGGGAATGTACCTCTCGACAGCAGCGTGGTTACTTACAGGTAAAGGCAAATGTTGATGGTCAGGCAGCGCTGAAGTGAACTGAGCCAGTGGTGAAATCTGGTCTAAAACCATCTAGCCATTCAGGAATAAAAAAGCCACTTGTCTCCAATATCATCATGCTTGGCGAAGTTGTGCACTGATACTTACAGGTTCCTGACCTGACACAAATCTTTCCCAGACACTTTTTCTGTCCTGCAGCTTTCTAGCTCAGAGATGGGATGATTAAAACAGCAAATAAAAAAGCTGGGATCCTGGAGGGCCGGGCTGGGCTCATGGCTGAGGGCAGTGACGGTGCCCAATTTCTGAATAGTGTCTGTGGAATAAGACTTTTGACACCTTTGCTGTATATATGTAGCATCTACCACAGACCTGTTTTATAATAAAAGGACTCACAGGAATCGTACTTTCTACGATATTGGATGATTATACCTAAAGAAAGAGAGAAGAAAAGACGGAGAAATAAATTTGGGGAGCAGGAGTTCGAGTGGTATTGGGAATACAAAGGCAGTGTCAGAAATGTGGGAGAATCGAGATTGGTTGCAGGGCTTGTTTTATTACGGGAGATGCAGAGCAAGCGTATTACAGCTTTCCTCCCTAACACCTTCCAAAGTGTATCAGCATGGCAAAGAAAAAAAAGTGTGATTGTGCCTCTTCGTATAAGAGAGAGAGGGATCAGAAGGAGGAGGTGCAGCACAAAGAGACACAGGCTGAGAATGACAGAAGGAGAAAAATGTTAGATGAGGTTAAACGACGAGCGTGTTGCTCTCTTGTTTTTCGTGACATGCAGCTTGAGTATCAGAATCCATAGGTCACCTTGGGAAGATAAGTGATTTGGAGAGGTTGGTACCCAGCTTTGTCCTTCAGCGCATCACATAACACTTCTCGCCTTCCTGTGTAAGATTTGTGCTTCTGCTCATGCACTTGTGAGGAACATTGAGTCAGTTAAGCACCCACAGGCCACTTATCATGTGATGGTATTGTAAATCAGCCTGTCAGGAAACAAGTAAACACTCATTCAGCAGAGTCTGACCCCAGGAGCTCCTCAGGACGAATCTAAAGTGAGTCTTGATGTCAATGACTCACTAATCAGCACAAAGGCTTTCCACTGAATGTTCTCGGGGCCATTTCCACTCCATGTTGAAGGGTGCAACAGTCGCTGTGTGCAAAAAGACAGTCGCTTTGTGCATTTATATTAGAAATTTAGAAACAAAAGAGGTAACTTGTGTGGTATTAGTGGATGCTGTTAGCAAGTAACAATACTAGAGTGGGATCATGTTTTTCTGTCTTTCTAAAGTACAGAAAAGTGGTACTTTTCTTTTGAACCTGGTTTGAAATGGTGACTATGTTAGGGGTTGATTAAAAGCCAGCACGTGTTCCGGGAAAGCAAATTTTCAGACATGATCTGGGGAGGAACTCCTGGGGAATTGGGTCTGGACTTTCTCTGCAGTTTGCCTCTCCCACGTGAACAACACTACAGGAGGTTCTCTGCTCAGACACATTCAAAACAGTAACAATTCTCCACAGGATTCAGGTGAGAGGTGGCACAGCAGAGAGAGGCAGCACGTAACGGATTAATTCCGCTGCTGTGATCGAATGTTTTTATTAACATCACATGGATCACCTTCTACGTGTCTGGCACCGCTTTTTTTTATCCCGAGATGTTTCCCCTTTTCTTTTTTGCATCTAAGATGGGTCATCAACCTCCTGCTCGTGGTGAATCCTGCAGAGAATCTCCTGCTGTGTTCTCTCCTGTACTTTATACTAGTGGGCCAGACGGAGAAAGTCCACAGAAACTCTGGAGGACCTCTGGAGCTCAGTGTATGTCTGAAAGCAGCTTAAGGCTCTCCTTTAGAAAACTGTAAAACATAAACAGGACAATCACCAATTACATGAGTGTTAACAATAAGAAACTACAGCCACAAGTTTCAACCACAAGTTTAGCTCGTGCTAAAAGGTAGAGTAACAGTAACACAACGTGCTAATATTCATTATAATACCAAAAAAGTATATTTTCAAATAATAAAGCTGCAGACTATAGGTTTTTTGAAAGAAAAAAGAGTGGCGAGAGAGTGTGAGAGAATTTGGATTAGTTATTTCCTGCACTTCAAAACTGTCTCTAAAGAAACTTTCCCTGTACCATAGATCAGGCTGCAGTTCAGTAATCATTATAACCACGACATGCTTATGTTGGCTTATGCTGTTTATTTTGCATGAGCAGTGACTGATAGTTTGTTAGACACTCATCCTGGTTTTGATTGCTGGTTTAAAAATAGGGTTTTCTAAGATTACCTGCCTCCTTTATTAATGTCAGGTTTGAGCAAATATAATAAAAAGTAACTTTTTTTGATGATTCCCTGCTTCATAAAGGGTCATTTTTTTGCTTACATTTTTTGGCATTAGCACTTGATTAAATCTTTAAAATCTTACTGTAATTACTTGCAAGTAAGCAAATGAATGTGGCTTTTTGTTTTTGTTTTGTTTGTATAATAGTGTAAATCTGCAAGTTGCCCCTGGAGTTACAGTTATAATTTGAAGTTAATTGGAGAGGACGCAGTGCTACAATATGCTCTGTATGTTTGGCCATCAGGCGTCTTCAGGGCTGTTTGCTCAGTTTTATGTCCCATGTGGTCCCAGCTGACACTGAACGCTGCCGAACTAAAACACAACTTAAAAGCACTAATCACTGCCAATCTCCTTTGCCCTAAAAGGCACCCAGCTGTCCTAATATCACTGCCACACATAATAACCATCTGCCAGGAGGTGGCAAGTGAAGATGGAATGATGAGAGGTGACTAGTGGGAAGTGAGTCGGTCTGACAAAGATAGATTAAACTCTGGCTGGGCGGGGGGGCAATGACCTGCTTAGCACATTCAGATTCAGTCCAGGAATGCAAAAGTGTTGTGAATATGCATGGAATCACTCAAGTGATCAACAGACTAGCTCCAAGATATTTTCCTTAAAGGTTCAGGGCGTAGGATCTAGTGGTGAAGTTGCATGTTGCAGCACACTTCACCTCACCATCCCCTTCCAAACATGAAAGATACCCTGTGGTAGCTGTCAGTTCACAAGGTGTTTTGTTTGTCCAGTCTGGGCTACTGTAGAAAACATGGCTGCCTTCATAGAGAGGCACCGCCCCCTATGTCAAGTATAAAGTATTTCAAAATAAAGGGCCCATTCTTGGGTAAAGAAATTAGTACAATTTAGATGATCCCGCAAAAGTCTATATCTCACACACTGAACCTTTAAACTTTCTCTTTATCGCTCTGCATCTCATTGATTTACTTCTCCCCACCCACACGCTACAAACAAAAGCTTGAGCCTTTGAGCACATGATGCTGTGGCCTGCAGAGTGGCCCCTGCACAGACACTTTGTTCATCTCACACACATCAAGCGCACACGCCTCTCAAGGGTCAAAATGTATGAATGTATAGAGCTTAGTTTCCCTCTGCCTTGATGTGACTCTGCCCTCATTTAGACCTCATTTACCTACATGTACCTCTCCCTGGTACGGCGCCATCTGTCCAGTGGTCTCACTGACACCTACAGTGATCTCAAGGACTTGAGGCTTAATGCTAACATTGTCAAGGGCATGTTCAGACAAGATACCCTCACACATGAAAAGAGAGCCACATCTAACATTGGGGGTGCATATGAAAAATATGGTTGAACCAGGAATCTTATATTTAAGATTAAGATGTTATTTATTTATTTGGTTTACAGTCCAGTGCTTTTTCTGTCTGGAGTTTTGACATCGAAGAGGAATTTAATTCAGTACTTTCCTCTGACTGTTGTCTTTCCCAGATTGGGTTCCTGTTTTTCTTGTGTTTTTATTCATTGTACTATACTGCGTTTTACTTTAAACAAAGTATTGTATTTTAATTGTATTTTCTTTGTTCCTCTTGTTTGAACTATGTTATTTACTCTGTGATTTTGCCTCACAGTGAGAAGGTCCCTGAAGGTTGAATCTCGGTCTGTCTGTGTTTATCATGTTCTGCCCTTGTCTGCGTGGGTTTTCTCCAGGCGATACACTGGCGAGATCTCCAAGGGGTGCGCCACTTCTCTCGCCCAATCTCTGCTGGGATTGGCTCCAGTTCCCCCTGCGACCCTCAAAAGTTTAAGCAGTACAGATGATAAATTGATTCATTGACTTTGTGATTTTTCAAAGAGATGGTTTTGTCGCCAATTCATCCCCAAAATGACCCAATTCACCTCATTTTGAGAGAAACAAAACAACTGGATGACTTCATAATCATCCAATGTCGTTTCTGCTTTGACAAAAACCTGATCGCCAAATTAAAATCACTGTTACTTGTCAATCATGGCTCTACTTTGAAAAGCTGTGATACCTAATGAGTCAAGAGGAGATAGACAAACTGAAGTGTGTGTGAATATTTTAGGGATGTGCGGGAGATGAGGTATAATCAACAAGGTGATAATTACTGACACACCCCCACAAACGCTAACGCCAATATTGTGACTCCGCCACTTGCGTTCTTAATCTCTTTTTAATGAGAAGTCAGTAACACTTACACTCTCACACAAACACACACACAAATGTGTATGCATGTACATATTCAAACAGAGACACTGCGGCAGTCCACTCCTCTGCTGTCTGACTGGCTTCTGTATTTGCTGCAGGTAGTTGTACTGTTGTGTTGTTTTCATAACAATACAGAGAGAGATGAGTTTTTCTGTTTGTCTTCTTAATGCCAGAGTGAATAACATCGGATCGTATGGCTGTGGGTGTGTGTTTGATGTATGAATGTTTATGTCCATCCAAATTTAATAAATAGAATATCCTATATTTAGATTCATCTGCTTTTGATGGGATGTGAATCAAATACCGTATTAAACACGCAGACATACATCGGTTACACTGAGAAACAAGAGAATACATTCGGGGAGGAGAACATTTACAATTTCACACACCACAAGTCACATTAAAAGGAAACAGTAATGCAGAAGAGGCGGTAGCATTAGACATATTAGAAAAAAATGACTTTGCCGGCATTACTGTGCATGTGTGGCAGTCCCTGAGCACGCGAGCAATCTTTTTCCCATCATCCCAAGGCTCACAAACCTGAATATTGTATTCCATCACAGGCAGCTTGCACAACAAGACTATTCCCTAATTGGTGCTTGAGCTTTTAAATTGCCTGTGTTTGCTCACAGCCAAGAAGTCTCCCAAAATGGTAATCTGAACACCCTCCCACCCCTACCTCCTTTGAAAAAAAAAAAATAAGAAGAAAAATGAATCCAAAGTTGTGCATTAAGCATTAACTCTCCCTGGCTTCACTTGGAAATAAAAAAGTTACTCCGTCGGAGACAACATAACATTTTATGGGGAATAATTGATTCACATATTTACATAATACATAAGTTAAATACAACAGACTTGAAAAAGTTAACTTTTAATGGGTCTGCTGCACACAAAACTCTGTATAATCACCCATCAAGCTCCACGCCCCACCACTTGTCACTCATATTGATGAACTGTCTGGAATCTAATGATACAAATCTGGAGGTAACAAGCATTCAAATGGAAAACAGAACATCTGCTACGGAACAAAGCAACTCAGAATTTCAACATCTTCCTGTGTCGGCACTTTTAGCTTTGCGATTATCATTTGTATGTATTTTCAGAATATCACAGGTCATCACAAATGGGTTTAATCCTACATCTTATTCTCTTGTCAAAGTCATTTAGAAGCAAAGTCCTACCACTGATGGGAAAACTTGTTTTAAGTCTTGTAATTTGCGTTAGAAGACCAACATATGGTCATTTCTTTTAGCAAATCTCTAACATCCTTTCACAGCCTGTAGATCTCCCTCTACATCAGGTCAAAGGGAGCCCATCTGTTTCACATGAGTATAGAGTGGTTTAATATTTTAGATCCCCAACATAAGATAAAGCTGCCACTGTAAGTGTTCTTGACTCAGCTATATGAGCAATAATATAGACAAAGATTCTTTATAGAAATACTGCTATTCAAAGAAGTGATGTGTCAACATTTAAGCAGTGTTTTATTGTTTAACTGGTCAAGATGATACTATCTAATCTGTATTTTACGGACCGTTATGTTCAACATTCCATATATTTTGCTGACTTGCCACTGCTGCTCAATGGGGAAACTCAAAGAGGGAATTAATAGAGCATCCCTCTTTTGCTTAAAAAGGTTCCATGTGACCAAAAGGTTGAATTCCTGCTCACCGTCAGCACTCAGCTACAGTTTGGTCAGGCATCAGAGGCCTGACAAAATTCCATGTGGAGGAAATCAACCTTTTCTTTTGCATTATTTAATTTTCCTATTCATGACATAACCTTTAGTTGGAGTGAAGATACAAAAATACACCGAAAAAAGTGCCACGAACTATAACGTCTGGACTTTGCAGCACTTCAGGTTCACTGTAAAATGTATATGAAAGGGATTTGGCAGAAATGGAATATAAAATAATTGTAGTGATGTTTTCACTAATGTGTTTCATCTAAATTGTATGAATTGTTGTTTTCTTTATCATAGAATGGACCCTATATATGTAAATTTGATTTATATCTATATCAGGAGCGGGTCCTCTCTACGGAGGCTTCTATGTTTTTTACAGTAGCCCAGACTGGACAAACTAAACTCCTTTTGAGTTTTTATGACAACTGCAGGCTACCACAGGTTCTCTCATGCTTGGACTGGGAGGGTGAGGTGAGGGGTATTCAGCTGCAACATGCAACTTCACCACCAGATGTCACTAAATCCTATACCCTGAACCTTTAAATGAAGTGCTATTTTTTACTGTGAGAAAGAGGCTACCCTGGTATTGGCTTCCTTTGTTATCTTTTAATTGTCCTTTATCAATATTATCCAAGTTTCAAACCTGCAGGCAAGAACACTCATTGAGGTCAGCGACTGGAGGAACAGCAACAATGACGAAAGTCCCATTATTACAATGTTTCATTGTTGAGCACAGATCCCTCCAGTTCCCCGTGATTGCTGGAGAGCAAAACGAGCTCTTTGTAGCCGTGGCCCAGATATTTACACGCTCGCTCGTGTATTCTGCCTGTGATGTCGAAAAGTTAAAAAGACTCCAGAAGAGGGATGTGGGAACGCAGTACTGCTTTGTAGTTTTGCCGTGTGGCTAAAGGGGAAAGAAGTGTTCTGTTGGTTCAGCTGTTTTCATTCCTACGCTCCCTTATCTCATTAGTGGCAGCATGTGACCTTAGTGTTTAGGGTACATACAGTATGTGCAGCGGGGTTCAACAGGCTCACACCACTTTTCTGGGTTTCTGTGGACGTCACAGAAACTAATTATTTTTAGATTTTTCTTCTATCGCTTTTAAAAGTTTGTTTAATGATTTCTCCATGGCTCAATTAACCGGTCCCTCACCATCTGTCCTTTCAGGGAACTCCCCTTCCGAGGAGTCAGAGGAGCGTGACAAGGAGCCCAGGACGCTGACCTATCCTGCGTACGTCGCCAGCCTGCTGGACACGGGGGCAAAGCGGATGGCAGCCGGTGTCCGGATGGACTGTACCAGCCAGGGCCAGTGCCCACGCTCGTGCCACCTCTGCCACATGAGCCCGAGGGCGGCGCAGGGGCGGCAGCAGTCTGAGCCCGTTCTGCTGCAGATCACAAAGTCTGCTCCCATCTACGAATTAGTGTCCAACAATGAGACCTACCAGGTGCGTACTGTGTTTTTTTTCATTAAGGTACATATGAGCTCTGGCTGTCGAATGTCTGGAAAAACAGTCCTCACTGCACACATTATATAATCTTTCTCACACCCACAAAAAAATTTACTTCATCTTCTCTCATCCTCTTGATAGGGATAATCTCACTAAAGCTTTCATGTGTTTGATTAAAGGGAAGCTCATATTATCCTATGTCCTTGTCCCCCTTTGTTCAGTAAAATGAATGTTCCACTTTGATTTGAACAAAGTAAACTTCTTCCCCATTTTCTCATCCAAGATGCCTTAATGTGCGAGGACAGCAGCTAATAATGGCAAAACATGCGTGTTTATGGGGATGTGATCATGGGACCACAGTGGATCAATAGGCCTCCTGCAATGAAACACCATGTGGCTTGTGGCCGTACAGAAAGTGAAGGATCCATCAGGCCTGAAAAGCTCATGGCCGCATCTTAAAACTGGTTTACAGAAACTTGGGATTTACACAGGGAGGTTTTTTGTCTTTTCCAATATCAAAGCCTCCTCTGCCGGCAGCATGCTGCACCTTAATCTGCTGTACTATGCTGAGGCTTATTGGACTTTATCGATACTGTCTGTCGAAGCTGCTTCTAGTCCTCCAGAAGAGAGGTCGATACGATGCTGTCCACACCCCCCCCCCCCCCACACACACACACACACACACACACACACACACCACCACCCCCAGGGTGCCGGGCTTTCATCGTGAAGCACAGGCAGACAAATACAGCTGGGGTTATTGACAGGAGCTGTTTGGAGGTTGCTGATGCTTAACTGTGCAGCTACTTGTGTCGACACGATGCACAGGCAAGGTTTTGCATTAATTTGTGTACTCTTACCAGGACCACTATCACAAGGGGTGTGCATCTACAGTGTATATCTCTGGCAGATCGAAATGCATGCTACATGCATTATCAAAAATTGGATGCAAAGACACCGCCAACATGCAGCTCAGCACAACAGACGATCTCACTTCCAAAATACACCAAAACAACTTAAACTCTTGATACACGTTACCTCTGGTGCAAGAACATTGAATATGTAGAACACCAATATTTCGCTATCGAACTTATTCTGTACAAGACATTTATTTGATTAAGGCGTTTACAGGATTTGCCAATATTCATATTCCCGTTTACATGTTACAGAGCACTGTCTGATTATGACTCACTTCATTACGTCCACTAATTCATTCCACTTTATTAATATTTTTTAAATGCCCAACCTGAAATGGGTTAATATGTCATACTAACATATAATATTTTGTTTTATATGTTAGTGTTTTTTTTTGTTTCTAATTGCCAAACCTGCAATACTTTTTTTTTTCATCTTGTTTACACCCATGGAATGTGTCTTGAAAATGCTGTGAAAACCCCTACAAGACATTATCATGTAAAACATATTGCCCCTATGGTCAAAATACCGTAAGGTCTCAATTCGATAATGCTTATTGTGATTATGACCTCATTCATGTAAAGAGAATCAGGAAATTCTGTTCACAAGGCAGCATCTTATTCAGACTATTGTTCTCCAACAATATCACTTTGTCGCCAGGAGCACAATGACCTTAGAAGAGTAGATGTAGAGTAGATAACAGCATGTAGCAAATGTTCGTCTGATTTACAGCAATTCATTGTTATGTTATAGGTTTTTACAATGTTCATTAAACACGTTTACTGTTGTATGTAAACTTGTGCAAGATGTGCATAGATTTTAAATATTCAGGGTTTTGGTGGTAGAGTTTTATGGAGAATGAAAAAATAAAACAATTCGTTTTAAGTACCAAGCTTGTTTTAACCTTATTTCAAGTACTGAATCAGAATATGTACAGTCTTTTAAAAACAACAAAAGGAGTACAAACATTTCAGATACCACTGAGGTGCAATCTGACACACACACACACACACACTCACACACACAGACACACACTAGAGGCACAGAAACAGCTATATCTATTTTCAATGCTATTTTAGGACTCTGGTGGTTGTGAATCAATTTACCCGTGTCTGTGATTTGTGTAACGTCTCATATTTACATCCCCAAGAGCACAACTGGTCTCTATGTCCTGTATGTTCTTCTGAAAAAAGAAATATATATATAAACCCTTCATCTCCTCACGGCCTTTTGTAGTGTAGCTCTAAAGATGTTTTGAATGAAAATCACCATACTCAATAGTAAATAGAAACACGTTTCATGTTGTTCCCCTTTATCTCTTTCTATCCCTTCATCCTCACATGTACCTATATAATAAATATGGTAAATGGTTTTGTATTTATATAGCGCTTTTCTAGTCTTGATGACCACTCAAAGCTCTTTACAGTACAGTTTTACATTCACACACATACATTCATACAGTGCATCTATTAGCTGCACTTTCTATTTACAAGATATAAAGTTCTCTCTCTCTCTGTCCTTTTCTCTCTCTCTCTGTCTCTCTCTCTCTCTCTCTCTCTCTCTCTCTCTCTCTCTCTCTCTCTCTCTCTCTCTCTCTCTCTCTCTCTCTCTCTCTCTCTCTCTCTCTCTCTCTCTCTCTCTCTCTCTCTCTCTCTCTCTCTCTCTCTCTCTCTCTCTCTCTCTCTCTCTCTCTCTCTCTCTCTCTCTCTCTCTCTCTCTCTGCCCAGTCTCTTCAGGAGGCGATGATGAGCATGCTGTGGTGTTCAGGGAAGGGCAACGTTATCGATGACTGGTGTCGCTGTGATTCCAGCGCTTTTGGCACAGACGGACTGCCCACCTGTGCCCCACTTCCCCAACCTAAGTAAGTAACTTAGAATAGCATTACCTTCCTCCTAACACATTACTCTCAAATGGGTTGTGGTAAAGACCATCCATCACTTCCACCACTGGCAGAACTCTATCTCCGGCTGCAGTGGCCTTGAGTAATGTGCCACCAGGATGCGTGTGTACACTGAGTTGTGTTGCGACCAAATAGAACAGCTGTGGATGGATACTGAGCGGACCTGTACCGGGCACGGGCCCAGAGGCCGGAGGGTCGGGGGGTTCCACCGGATGAAAACCTCCTGTTTGAAGGGACTGCTATCGTTTCTGTCTGGAAGGTCACAAAGCTCCTGTAAAAGATGCAGTAATAACCACAAAGACATGCTCATCCACTTCAGATACATGTTAAACGGCAACAAAGAGATATACAACCACCATAAAGAGATGGAAAAAAACAGCAACAGAGAAACCAAGCGATCACAGGGGTTGACTCATGTGTCAACATCATTACAGCAGTCAACGATATATTCCTCCTGTCCAGCTGTGGTGTGCTAATCAAGGAAATTAGCCAGTGTATTGATTGTTTGGAGTGAAGGCCCCTGTACAGATGGGCTCAGGAGCCGCGGAGCAGCAGATGATCACTCCGCTGCGAGTCAAATTGGACATGACAGATCGGAGGAAGTGGCTGTATATTCTGTTGACAGGGTTGTTTGTGACTTGAGAACCCATTTTCACCGGACTACAGTAGCAGTTACTGTAATGAGACCAGTGTGCTGGCCGGGCGTTGCTTTACATCTCCGTCACTCTGTTGCCAGGCTGAAGCTGTCGTACACCTACGAGCCCAGCAGCTCATTGGTCATCCTGGAGTGGAACCACACCGAGCCGCCAATCGGGGTCCGCATCGTCGACTACCTCATCAGCCAGGAGAAGGTGACCGAGAGGACCGACCACTCCAAAGTTGAGACAGGTGCGTGCCCCCAGAATCCAACCCGTGTCATGAGTTTGGCAATTTATGACTTACAAGATCCAATTAGTGGTAAACTGTGAATGGGTTAATGTTCCCCTTTACCCGAACACTGTCTAATCCAGCACGAGGCCCTGTTGATGGTTGTGTGTAGCACTTCGACGGGAGTAATGAGTAAATCAGTTGGCTGTGTTTGTATGGGCAGCTGTTGGCCACTGTTCATTATTTATGCTGGCTCCATTTGCCAATTTGTCTGCACCATGTGGCCACAAAAGCCTAATTTGTTTTATCTTGTCGACCACCTGGAAGGGATCCTGGCCCAGGGGTGAGAGTGAGGGGATTTCATCAATCTGTAGCTGCACAGTTTACACGAAACACCACCTGGCATCAACCCAACTATAATCCTGTAAAATTGACATTTCACTCTTCAGTTTTGGAGTTTCACAGAAAACAAATTAACAAGCTGGAAGGGCCACAACCTCAAAAGTTGACTTGTGGTCAAGGAAAAATATTTTAATTAAGAGAAACAAATGTCATTATATTTCACAATGGGTGTTGGAGGCCTGGGACGATCTGCACCAACCACACGGACTACCAAGACCCCCAACTTAAAAGGAAAGAAAAAATAAGACCTTTGCCATGATGACAGAGGCATCTGCAACACAAACGGTGAAGACAGAGTCAGAGAGAGAGAGCTCCTCCTCTCCAGTCTCCCTTAAATCACCCTCCACCTTATCTCATCCCAGGCACCTGATAAAATACGAGAGGAAGAGGAGGAGAGGAAAAACACTAGAACTGATAGCAGAGATTTACTGCATCTTTCTGAACATTCCAAAAAACTTCATTGTGATAAGTTCAGGCCTATTTCACTTGTACTTTTCAAGACCTCCACAAGATGGTGTATACCAGTCATAGTAATAATGGGATAATAAATTGTAGGATTTGGTTTGTTGATATATAAGGAATACCCACATAATAAGATGATGTTTTTATTTGATCATGAATACAGATTTTATCCACTGCAGGTACTGAACTAGCTTTCAGTGTTGTTTATTTATAGCACTGGTTGTGACAAATGAGTGATATGACATGATGACATCTCATTAGAATCAACAGAAACCTTTTTTGATCTCAGCCGAGCTTAGATCTGATCCAGAGCAGGGTGGTTATTTGGAGAGTTTAGTGTGATGGCGGGATTCCTGAGATGAGGCAGGAGTCAGGCTGAGGAACTGAATGTACAGATGGACGACTGGCTGGCAAGAGGAACAGTATCTTCTAAAGAATGGCTGGACACACAACTGACTGAGCAAACAGAGTCTACAATCTGACAGAGTGGTGAGGGAGGAACCAGGTATTTATAGCTGAGCAGGATGATGGTGATGATTGGCAGCTGGTGGTCTGACTCCCCAACACCTGACTCCTCTCCACACAGTGGATGAAGGGATGGACTTCCCCACATATCTTCAGTAGCATGAAGGACACAGAGGAGAAGCCACAGGAGCAGCAGGGGCGTGTGCAGCTCTGTCATCCATAACAGAGTATCTAGCTTATTTGGCCCGACCTGTATGAGCCAGAACCTGGCAAAACAAGGGCGGTTTGTTTTAGCAGTAATGATCCAATCCATAATGGGGACTGTTGCAGCTCCCTGTGAGTACCAAGTTTGTTGTAGCTTAATGAGAGGATAAACTGTGCTAGTCAGAATCGTGGAAACCATTAATCAATGCAGCACATTCAGAAAAGAGAAGCAAGAGAGTGTTTCCCGCATTACTGTTATTATGCTATAATAAGTTGTTAGAGCTGTGAGGGAAAAGCATTAGTTGCACCATTTACTTACATATTTAAGTCGGTAATCTATAGCTTCCGCTGCCGACTCAACACACCTCTAGCTTTTCTCTATAAGGGAAGGTGTAAAATAGTAGTTTACTGTGTTAACATATGCAGCTTGTGTCTCTCTCTCCCCCCCTTTCATATTGGAAGTACAGTTTTTTTATGAAGCATATGACTTTGATGATCCATGATCACAGGGTATTTTCTGTTCCCCGCCTCACTGTGTCTGAATTCGATTGGCTGACATGCAGCTGTATTATGCTCATTAAACATCAGCACCAGCATTTGGTTAGGTGCTAATTAAACAGCATTAGTTAGCTAGACTTGCTATAATAATCATGACATTTAGCGTCCTCTTTTTTCGGTATTGCATTTTGAAGCACAGCTGTAGGAGTGTAAATTTATGCTTAAGTTATTGTACTGATAAGAATAGTAAAGTGATAAAACAAATGTTCACATTTATTAAGAACAATCATAAAGGACTATTTGTAGGTTGAAATAATGACTGTTGTTCATACCTTCAGTAAGGAGTTAGATCCAGTTTGATAATTTGTGCGTGAAACATACGTGTGGATAGATAAGGAAAGGTGGAATTTATATTTATATTACATTTGTATTTTTCAGGAGTATGTTCCTATGATTGTGCCTTCGTAGTAACTATGGAACTGATTTTTTTACCTCTCTATCTAACACCTTTTTACTCTTTTCGGTGCCTTCGGACATGAATTGTATTTATGTACCAGTCATTTTTGTGTGAAGTAAAAAGTTCAACTCTACCCAATGTTCATGTTAATCAAGTTGAGAAGAGTCGTGAGAGCCTCAAGCTCAGACTACATTGATTGGAAACCTACAACAGTAAAACACAATGTGGACATCATCTGCTATTCAGATTCTCAATAAAATGTTTTCATTCGCCAAAACACAAAATATAACAGTTAATATTAGTAAATAGTCAGTTGATAAAGTACGTCACATGTTTTTAGAGGCTTTTAGAATGTAGGACTCTGGAGTTTTGTGCTGCTTTATTGTAGTGGAGCAAGTTAGTAATGATCATTATTAATTCTGACACAACATGGCTAGATTATCCTTCTCGTTCTCTTGGACCAGGATCCTGCTTCTCTTTGCTCATAGTTTTTATATACTATTGTATATCACATACAGTTACTGCAGTGAAATCTGTGTGGTGAATTGATTTAACACAAATTGATTTGTGGACATCCTGCTATCACAGTAACAATATCATCTTGAGAGTTGATGTTGACCTTCAAGATGAGAAATCAAAGAAAGAACAACCCACATGAATTTATCATATCAGTTCATACTCTGCTTTACTGGTACAAATTCCTATATTTCCAAACAAGATTCCCACATGAATCCTGTGATTTTGGATTTAGTTTTCCATATGAACCGTCTATAATGGAAAGAGCACTGGAACTGCAGGAGCACAAATTAATCTCTAATGCTGGGGAGGCGTTTTGACGCGGAACAATGAAATATCGCTTTCATGGCAAAAGTGACCTTTCAGGTTCTGTTTTGGAGTTTTGGAACAATCTTTTCTCCCCGTGCCCTTTGAGCACATCGCCCGTGTCAGCCCACAATTACCACTTTGTTCCAGAGCCTCACAGAACAAATGTTTGTCCCGATCCTCTAATCTGTGCTGTCAGAGGGATAAACAGAGAAGATGAAGACGGTGGTCTCTCCACTATCCGGTATGACTCGCCGTGGTGGGAATATTTTGGAGCTATGGCGCCTTGATATAATGTTAACGTAGTTTAAACAAACTTCTTATCGTGCCTCAAAGTCAATCTCTCAGGCATCAGAATAGTACCAGTACTTCATGATGAAAGTTTAAAGTTTTTTGGAATGAGCTAATCATAATGAGAAAAATATTTAGCTTTTTGATGCAACAGGAACTGCTGCAAACGGAAACACAGATTAGGACATTACCGCTAAAGGAACCCGCTGATGCTATCAGTCGGTGGTTGGTACATGCATGCAGTGTTAGAGGAGATATTGACGAAGATTCCAATCAGATAAACAGACTAACAACCTACGGTCTTGTATCTGTGATAAGATACTGCGGCTATCATTGAATTTGTGGCCATGTTTTTATGGAAATTAGCAAGGGTACTTGGCGAGACCCACTGAAACTGCATTACAGGAATATTCCACTCTTAACTGTAACAGTCACGCTGAGCCTTTCCAGTTCACAGATTCTGCTGCCCTGTCTAAATAAGGCATTGCCTGTTTCCATGGTGTCATGCACTTCAGCCATCCTCATTAAACTAATGGAGATTACTTTCTCGCGCAAGGGGACGTTTTTTACTATCTCCTCAGCTCTTCTTGCTCCACAAGGATAGTTTCTTGAAATGTTCCAGCCAGTTTCATCCCTAATCACCACGCTCGTCCCTGGGCCCTTACTGTATATGCAGATATGATGTTGTGCTTTCATCGCAAAAACAGACCCCGGTCTCTCCGCTAATTGCCTCAAAACAAACTCTCCGACGCAACACTCGCCTGGGAGGTACAATCCATCACTGCAGAACGCAAGTAATGGATGATTTTATCAAGCTGTTGCCTAAGCCCCATTATGTCTCCACTTTGTCACAAGAAATGCATGACAGTGCACAGACACTATATGTGGGTGTGTTTTCTCCCCTTTGCCCAGCAAGTGTGATGCTGTGATCAGCAAGTCTCTGAAATCCTCAGGTATTCCAAAGCTTACAGTGATAAAAAATACAGTATCTTCATCTTTATGATTTAGAGCAGAGGTTTCCTAGGCGCGCCTCCCCAGGGGGACTCCAAGCTGTTTCAGGGGAGGCCGAGTAAATGAATGTGAAAGAAATACTCACCAAGGTATTACAGTAGTTATCTAAAGGAGGTCAGGTTGTATAGGTGTTAATGTGCGTGATCTGTTTAAAGAGAGAGTTCAGATATTTCCCACTTTCCCCGAGTCTGAGTCTAATAAAGGCTTCAGGACCGGCTTTATGTATTTAGTCTCTCTTCATGTCAAACAGCAATATTAGGCTTTCTTTGTGCAACTGTGGAAGGCTATTGGGATCATATAAAAGCATCACTATAGATGTCAAGAAAGTGAGAACTAAGGAATGAATCTCAGGTGGGGTGAGGGAGCAATTTCTTCCTTGTCTAAGAGGAGGTCCACAGTCTCAGACGTTGAAAGTCCCTGAAGTACAGGGAACATTTTGTAATGGGCTTAAAATCTTAAGCTTTAGGGTTATGGTTTTTTTTATTTGAGAACTGATCAAAACTTGATCTAGTTGAAGATTGTTTTACTAAATACATAAGTGCTGTTTCTCTCCCAGCAAAGGAAGAGATTAGCATCTGGTCCAGTCGCGACAAAGAGCCTTTGCCTGTTCCTGCAGCACACTGAAGCTGGCAAGTGAGAGCTTCAGTTCAAGCCTGTTTTGACTTTGTGAAAGTACAGAGATGTTTGATATCTTGCTGTTACTTTGAGAGAAAGAACATAGTAAATTGTCTTCAATCGTAAAAAATATTTTATGTGACAAATAAAGTTATATGTCTGTCACTTTTATACAAAATTCAGACATTCAAAGAGCACTGTGAGCTTGACCCTAACCTCGACCAATGTCGATGACAAAATAACAATCAAAGGTGAGGCTGTGTGTCGTCTTTGTACCATGCAACTGCCTGATAACAGATCTGTGAGCTCACCTGTTAGCGGCAGCTGAGGAGGAACCAGACGAGCGGAGCAACGCCGGGTGTTAAACCTTGTCTGACTTCATGCAAATATATGTGAATGGATCTTTCAAATTAGTTTTTGTAAAAATTGACAGCCCTGCTTTGAAAAACGCATGAAATTGCATAAAATACAAATTCTTTAGACTAGCTGAGCAACAAAATTATTAAAAGTGGCCTTAACTCTCGAACTACATCAAAACTAAATTGCAAAACTCTAAGTTTAAAACTCAAGTTTCTAACTTGTGTTGCTTTGACACACCAAGTGGGCTGCAGCCTCTAAATATCTGTTCTTTTGTGATGTGCAGGTAAAGTAATGGGCATGCCAACCTGTTGTTTTTAAAAAGAAAAAAAATATATGATATATTTAGTGCAAGGATTTGCATATTAACCAATTAGGATTTTTTTTTTTTTCATACATACTGCTTCTAACGGAAACTGTTTATAGCTACTTCAGATTTTGAAATAATAGAGTATAGCTGAAAGGGAAGAGAATAAATCCACCCTGTTACATACACATGGACTTAGGGCAAAACACGGTTTCCTATCCAAACATTTCCACCGACTGTATAAGTCACTTTAACACTCAAGAGCAAAGAAGAGCGTTCTCCTATAGCGCAGGAAGCGAGTGCTGTACATCCAGAGGAAGCTAGACTCTTAAACTGTCTATATTTGATCCCCTCACCTTTCTTTTTATACCCATCAGACACCAAGAAGATAACACATAGGTCACACAGCTTACCTAGATCACATTGCATAACTTACGAGTGTGGAAATTGTCGAAACTTTTAACAGCTCCCATTTTCTGCCATTTAGACGCTCCGATGTGTGAAATTGCCCGCTATAGCTGTAATTACACTGAGAGAGAGTCAGTGGGGCTATGCTGCTTTAAAAGAAGACACACACACACACACATAATGCAGGAGAGTTTAACAACCTACAGTATTCACAATTCCGTTAGAGCTGACCTTGTCTTAAGCGAGATGATTGATTACTTTGGAAAAACACACCCCGATCATGTGCACACACACACACACGGCAAAGGTGGCTAGGCACGGATGTTCTGTTGAGTTACGAGAGAGGAGGCGGGAGAAGGGAAGGGGGAGGAAAAGGACCACCAAGGAAAGAAGACGAGGGAGGGGGGGAGAAAGACAGAGACAGGGGGAAACGGAAAGACAGAAACAGGGCAGCAAAAGAAGGAAAGATCTGGAAAGCTGGCCATGTTGTGTGGTTTTGATTTAAGCTGTCAAGTCCTCTGTCACTTCGGAGAGCCAGTCTCACATGAGCTGATGCACAGTTCTCCACAGACCTCCTCTTCCTCCTCATGCTTTTCCTTCACCACTCCCTCATCGTCTCCCCTCAAACCTTTTCTGACCATCTCCTCTATTCTTATCCTTGCCTCTCCTCCTACTCTCGCCCGTGTTTTTTTCTTTAGATTTGCCCCCACTCTGGCCTCCTCTCCCTTTTCTTTTTGGTACCACATGTTCCCTCTTGCTCTCTTTCTCCCTGTTTTAATCATCTCCTGTTTTAAATGTTCTATTGTTTTCACCAAGAGGCATCACATTAGGGAAAAACATAGTTCAAACAATGCTGTATTGTGGAGACACTATCCAGTTAGGGAAAATATCTAATTATGTGTCAGGCAACTGTATGATACCACATAGTACTTGTGCAGGAGCTCTGAGGCCATTTCAGTGGTTTTTCACTGTAACTTCTTACAACAAAGAGAAGGTGCCGCCCCATCAATCTCAATGTGTGCAGGATGTATGCATTACATAATATTTTGCCGGATATTAAATCAGGAGTCATGAATGATGGATGTATGGCAGGACCTTCACACCATTATTAATGATACTTTAATGAGCATTGATGTAACTGTGTAATGTAGTTCAAGTAGGATCCCCATTCTGGACAAGTGACACGAGATTGATCAATGAGAGCAACCAAAGCTGCTTTCAGATGGGCACTGGACTCAGCGGTCCCGTCTAAAATAAAGTCTGCATAAATCCAGGAGAATCTGTGTGTACTGGATTCACAGCAAGCAGGTGGGGCTTTGATGACACTTCTAATGCATTAGAGACTTAAAAATAACAAATTAATGAAACAAATATCTCCCAGTGAAAAAGTCGTGACACACACGTAGTAGACACAGACAAAGATATCTAGAGAGTTTGTAGTGGTAAGAGCTGACGCTGGTTTCTGTGTGTTGTAAAGAACATTAGATGATCTCTGAGTTAATACATCACTTCATGTGTGTATCACTGGGATAAACAAATGGAGATCTTGCTAGTTTTCGTCAGTGTTGCCTTAATGCATTGCAGTTTCATGCTTAGTACACACATGGCACAAACGTGCCATGCTAGCTATCAACAAAATGCTTAAGAGAAGTATGGCACATGTCAATTTAAATTACCAGCAATTTCTGCTGGTATCTAGCTTTGCAGCTGGGCTCTGTCCAGTCTCTCTCTGTGTTCCTCTCGTCTCCCTGTGGCAGCTCTGCTGCTGTCATTTGAACCAGAGGATCAATCAGCTAACATCCCTCTGCTGCACTGGTACAGGTGGAGGTGCTCTGTGAGCCTATCCCATGCTGACAAGAATTCACAGGAAATCAAATCCATATCAGGATAAACACACCGGGTTTGCCAGCTGCTTCTGACCCTGCTATCACATCAATGTGATTTGATTGGCTAGTGTCTATTCTTGAGTGTTTGGCTGAACATAATTTAGCGATGCAACACAACCACAATGTATGACATCGCCCCATTCCAAGTGAATGAGCAGAGTTTCGGTTGACACGTATATCGCATACATGTGAGTCCAAAGTTAGTGATTGTAGGAAGGCTTGAGACCTTATTACTATATAATCTAATATTTACTATTCTTCCTGAGACAAATAATTCTGTGAAAATGCAATGGATGAGGAGCTCATGTTTGTAGCACATTCAGATCTATTTTTGTTTGTTGATCTCTTTTCCCTGCTCCTCTACCACCCACATGGCTGCTGTGGGTGGTAGAGGGGAAAGAAGAAAATGCTATAAGTCTGCTAAATGAAGGTAGAATCGTCTCATTCAATTTCAACCAATTGTTCTCGCTAGGATTTGCATGGTTACCCAGTTTAAATTATTTGTTTTTTAAACCGGTACCGCTGCTATCGGTCACTGTTTGATGCTACTTCAATATCTAAATTAATATTTCTTCCCGGTATTTAATCCCCAAATGGCCCGCATGATAAATTCCAGGAGGACAGTGAAAACAGATCATCCTTTTACGGGAAAAGATCTGAACAGACATGAATGATCATCTGTGAAGAAACAAAAAAAGAACAAATATCTGCCCTTTACTTTCTCTGAAGTCTCATCAGAAACAGATGTTAGAATATTCCAATTTCTACAAAACAACCTTTTTTATACACAGAGCATATATTCATTAACGGCTGCATTTGGTGTATTTTGTTGTGTTTGTGGTTATGTAATGTTGGATACATCAACATACAGTACATACAGCTGATGATTATGGCATCCAAGAAAGATCTGGAGCTGACAACAGCTTGTTTGTGTAGTAATCTCTTCCTTAATAAGCTTCAGGCACACAAGGTGAGATCATACTGTAAGAGCACACACACACACACACGCATGTGCTCGGTCCCCGGCAGATGTGTGGAAGCTTCACGAATCGGAAGTCTGCTTTAAGTCAGGCCACCGCTCGGCTGGACCAGACCCGCTGTGAAAACAAACATACCCCGAGATGTGAGCAATACAATGAGGTAACAGCTTTGATCACCTGGCGAGGTCGAGGTTTGCTCAAGGGTCAGTGGAACAAGGGATCTAATCAATAAACACATTACTCACGTATCTACATTACACACACCGACGCCAAGGGTGACTGAAATGTGTGTGTGTGTGTGTGTGTGTGTGTGTGTCACCCCAAACCTAAACCAGGATGAGCTTCTTCTCCGGACCAGTCACTTCCTCTGAGCTGCCACTGCATGCATGACCCTCCCCACCTGCTTCCTCTTGACTGCGGTGAACACAACACCACAGTATGTCATCTTGACCAATCAGAAGTCGGAGATTTCCTGCAAGCAATGTCTGGAATACAATTTTCAACAGGCGGTGGCATATAGCTCACCAGATAGAGCTGCTGCTCTGGGTGCAATTCCAACTGCGGTGCTTTGCTGCATTTGGTGCCCCATTCTCTCTGCCCCCCCTTTCACCATTACATCTCGTTCAGTCCTGTCCAATAAAGGCCTTAAAAGCAAAAACACAAAAGTATACTTTAAAAAAATAAAAATTGACAACAGTATTTCCAATTTTCTTTACTGTAATGTTGATGTTTCAACCACGTCACCAACCACACCACTTTCCCCTAATTTTCTGGGTCCAGGTTGCACAGAAGGTAACAATGCAGAGGCTCCTGGAAATAGACTCACCACTCCAACCGTCAAATCCCATAACCCCCCCTCCATGTATATAAGTCTCCAGGAAGGTCTGCATGAGGCATTCTATTCATAAACCTGTCAGTGCATCTATATGAAATGATGATGGATGAGTAGTGGCCCTCATCTCTTAGTCAATCATTCCCACAGGGTAGCAGCTTACTTTCAACACAGTGGTGTCAGTCCACAGTTGTACACTAACAGATAGGGCCTCGGACTTGGAGGTGCTGACCCCTCACGACTACTGCATATCCTAAACTTTTCCCTCAATGCAAGTACTGTATATAGAGTCCTCTGAACAGCGGCCCAGTTAATATAGACTACATATTAGAGATGCATGATTGGTCTTCTCAATGATTAATCATCCCTACCATTGCTAGTTAAACCCAGAAATACTTATTCGTTAAACTTATTATTGACATTCTATAAATGGACAATGCTGATCAACTGTGCTTAAACTGGCATGCAACCACCATTCAGCACAGGCATGTGGACATTAACCTGCAGTATTTACTTTTAACCATATCAATTACACTTTGCGCAATTTTCACTGTTTTCGAAGTGAAGTGGTCTGAAATTTTTCTCAAATCCACGGGGGAAGTAATCATTAGAACCAACTCTACTGCTGATCCAACTTACAGAAGGTGGTCATCACTTGACAGCTCTGCGTTTCTCCAGTGTCCAAGATACAGATACTCCAGATGTTTTATTATGACTACAAACATGGTCATCATCATCATCATCATCATCATCATCATCATCAACATCATCATCATCATCAATGTTTGGCCTGGTGTTCTACTCCTACAGTCACGAAACATGTTGGTTAGCACATCATAGTGCAGTTCAACAAGAAAATACCACTGGATTTTAAGTCAATCCAGGTTTCCTGATCTCTACTTACAGGAGCATTGATGTCTCCCTGTGAAGTCTCAAATTGGAGCTCTCTCCAGAACCCCACCAAGGGTTTCCAAGAAGGCTGGCTTCTTGGAAACTAGTTCAGTACATAATCAGCTGAGAGTCCAAACTTTCCTGTCTGAAACAGGTATTGCTAAAGGATGATCTCTCCTCTTCTACTTGACTGTAAAAATCTGTATATCATATAGCCTACTGAGCATTCTCTCACCCCATGGTGTCCCTGGACAAATCCATAAATAAAGAGATAACTATGCCTGTCATGGAGTTTAGGCCAGGTCCAGAACCAGTGCTGTGCTTGCAGGTGTCCTGACAGTATGAGGTGAGAAATGCACATGCTCCTTTCCCAGGAAAAACATTCCATTTTACACATAGCCAGGATTTAATCCAATAACAAATATGTGTCTGCCAACTTTCACCTGCAAACAACCTCTCTGCGTTCGTCTTTATCACCAGGCATTAACTTACTGTGTCAGACTTCACCACAGGTTGTTTCTCTCAACACAGTGCTGCAGAAAACTGTTAATGATATCACATGACGGGACATTTTGATACAGGGTTCTTCTTTTCCTTTGTTTGTAGACTTTATCAACTCATGCATGTATTGTATAGTATGATTCATGTTTGTCACATCTTTTTCAAGCCATCTTTTGTTTAATGTTTTTGGTCATTAACGTCTCAATTACTTCTTGGAAAGTTAGTCACATTTATTATTTACTAAATAATGTAAATTATAATAACTTAACATGTCATTTATATGTATATTCATTGATAAAATACTTACTATATTATGACACTATATATAAAAAAGATTATTTAAAAACCCGAGATCTGTATTCCTTTCACTTCTTTCGCTGAAGTCATATATACAAGAACACTTATTTTTTGTTGCGATATATTTGATGGTCATTGACAATGTAATCATTTTTAAAAGTACTTCAAAGATTAACTACAAACGCAAGCAGTGGGAGGGAGATGCATTCAAAATCTTCGAAACAAGAGAGGGCAGCACTGACAAACTTTAGATACAAGGAGACTCAATCTGTTGCAACTGACACTTAACTCACTGTCTGTAGCACAAATTAGCATCTACGGCCATATCCGATAGCAGCTTTGAACTGCCAATTACAACATTGAAAAGTTTATGGGCCTCTTCCGGCATCTTCATGAAGAAGATGGATGTTCTAAATGTCAGAGGCTTAACTGCACTGGTAAGTCAGTCTGTCTGGGATGTTTTCATGGAATTAATGGGTAACACTTCAGCACTAACGTTTCTGATTCATACCCAGCAAATACCACATGCACCACTTTCTGGTGGCCTGTGCAAAACACCTCTTACAGTACATGCACATGAACAGCAGAGAGCACTGTGATTGTTCTGTTAAATGAGACTTTTTGTTGTATTCACTCTCAGTGTTAGTTGCCAGAGTATATGAATGGAGTCTAGTTACTGAGCTATAACTTTTGCAGGGTTAAGTCCTCACAACCTCATAACCAATTATAACCAATTTCAAACCTTACCCATAATCCAGTCTGTCAGCTGCTTGAGTACAAGGGCTGAAGCACTTTCATTGTTGTCTGTGCTGCAATGTAAACCTGGTTATTCAGTAGTGTGTGTAAATGGTGAGCTACTGTGCTAACCTGTAAGTGCTGCTGACTTAACACTGTATTCTTACTGAATGCATTATGCAGAAATGTTGAATGGAACAAAATACTGTACATATTCAAATATAAGCTAAGATTAGATTTTGTAGAATATTTGAGAAAATATTTGATAAAACATTAAAAACAATGACCCAAGACATGAAAGGTTTGTCCTTTCTAGCTGTGTAGTAGCCTGTGGCTCTAAGGATGCCACTCAGTCACCTCACATTTTTGGTCCAGGGAAATGCCATTTGAAATTATGCACAGATTCAAGGATGCATGATGAATGGTGATAAGTTAGGCGATCACGCAAAATCAGGTTTGCACTTCCATCTGTCCAATCCAATATTTTGGGGTTTTGAGCAGTTAACGACAGCTGAACTGTGTTTGGTGCTAGTTCATGAGAAATACCATGGGATATGTTAAACAGAGACTTTGTCATTGAGAGAATGATTGTCATGCTGACCTTGTATGAGATGAGCTGACATCATATTGAGCTCAAAACATAATTGTGCAGTATATCCTCAAAAGCTGCTGGTGCTGCAGTAGACGTTTGATCTTAAATGATCAGAGCCTTAACAAGAAACTGAAACAAACAAACATGGAAAACCATTTTAACACAGAAAACACAGCAATGCATGTGCTCCCACTGGTGTTGATTGAAAAGCCTTTCCTGACAATAGAACAAGACACTGGATTTAATGTGAGAGCTGCACAAATGGTGGACCGTTAGAAAAGTTTAAAAATTGATACACCTGCGATGCAATAGACCAGTGGTAAATATATGCGCTAGCCTCAGGGAGAGATACGGACCGGGTCAATGAGGTTGAGTAAGACTGTTTCTTTTTAGCTCAATGAACCAGATTTTTTATTTTTTTCATTTGCTCCCACTGACGTAGTCAAATATTACATTGGCAGATATTGCACAGCTCCCATGTATAAAGCACCGAAAGGCTGGACACAATGTTTTCATATATGCTGAACTTCCTAAACCCTGTCAACAGACTTTGATGTATATTGGCACACTATACCCTTCGGCATGCCAATAATCATTGTAAGACGGCTTAAATTTAGAAGGAGTTGAACTGTGTCTGTGCTCTATTACATGACAAGTAAACATGCAAAAGAGAGAGCTATGTTACATTGTACAGTGAGTACTGGTCAGTGAAAACAAGGAGAGAGATCCAAGAGAGCTTCCAGTTGTCCCTAACAGAAGGAAAGAATGGGTTGTAAACAGTAAGAAACAAAGAAGTATGATCAGGAATACAAAGCTTTACATAAACGCCATCCTTAAATGAATCGATATTCATGAAATTAGCCATCTGTCTATCATTACGTATCCTTCGATGCTGGCCAAGCGGTCTTCACCATCATCTCCGACTGTCAGCTAGGTGTACTATCATTGTTTTTCTAGTTTTGGTATTCCTGCTATATTTCCCTATATTTTCTACTTGATAACTAAATCCACAACAATTCATCAAGGCCCACAGTGTCAGTTCACAAGTTCATAAACTGGAAAATCTGCCTAATTTGAATGACACACTGGGGATTGTGCTTCAGTAAGTAGACTCAGAAAAAACAAACATTTGGAGCCAGTTGGTGTGAAAAGACACAGTTGCAGACATGCGTGAGACTAATGGCTGATAGACAGCCTAAAGCCTCCAGAAGCACTTAAAAATGTTGTCATTGTGAATTGTGCATTGCTCAATTTAGAGGGGGAATGACAGATTAAGAGAAAGTGAGAGGGAAAAGAAAGTAAGAAAGTGGAAATGTTGAGAGAAGCCAAAATCTTGACTTTCCCCATACAATCCACAAATAAAGGACTGGTATGTTGACATGCAGGTTTTTTTTTTACGATATTATTTTCAAACTATACACTTGGTTACAAGGAATGAAGCCTTCAGACTTCAGTGTGTGTTTTTGACTGTTGTATCTCCTTTTTGTCCAAGGTGTTTCATTCTTTCACTGACGTATTTGGCCAAATTTATGGTTGGCGTGCAAAGCTCTCTCATGGCAATTGCTATCCATTTGGTCAGATGCATTTCTATCAAATTATAAAACAATTTCTCGCCCCCGTGAAGATGTAATGTTCAATGAATTTTGCTGCCATGACGCAAATGGCAGCTGAGCTGCATGCATATCAAACCTAAATTGGGTGAAAACACGCACAGATTACAGGGTTGTTCCTCCATCTCATTCACACAAGGCCATTTTTTTAAATGATACCTTTAGGCAATCCAATCCTCTTCTGTCCAACTCATCATCCTTATCTTTCACCTCCTGTTCCTGCTGTTCAACAATTACTTCCTCACGTCCAATGGGGTGCTGCTCCTAAGAGATTAGAGTCAACCCTCTCCATGTAGCCAGTCGTCATGATCTGGTAGTGGTTTTGACCAGTGTTTAAGTGCCAAGAAACAACAGTGAAGGGTTTGTGGGTGATCTGTTGCTGTTGCTGTGTTGCTGGTCTCTTTATTCAATGGGAAGGTAGACAACCAATCCCAGATGTTGTTTGTGAAAGGTTTTGCTGCCAATTTTGTGTGTATGTGTATATGTGTGTGCTTGTGTGCTTGTGTGACTGCCAATTACAGCTAGTTACCAGGAAGCTGTCTACTTTAACCGAAGTGGATGAATTCCCAGGCAACCCGTAGGGAAACCTGCTGCATTAAAGCTCAAGGGTTTACCTTTGTGTTCAGCATCAGTGTTTGTGCATGATTGTGTGTGTGTGGTGTTGCACTGTAAACACCCCGTTTGCTCCCTCTCCCTGTCTCTCTCTCCCGCTCACCTCTCTCGGTTCATCAAGTTCATGATAGTTTCCTCTCTAAACCGAACTCCTGTTTTTGTGGAAGAGTGCTTTCATTGTGAGATATGGTGGAATCATAGCATATGAAAAAAATTGGTTTGCAGTTTGTATTCAAGTTTTGGACAAGCTAGCTACAACCTAGTTGCAATTTTGGTGTAATGAAGCTAGAACTTCATTCTAAAATAGTTTTAGCTACTGAGTGTATTTCGACAACATTTTCATTGTAGTTTTGAGTGATACAAACTGCTTCCATGCCTCCAGGACTCTTATGGCATTTAAATTCCATGTCTTCAATACCTCAAGCAAGAGTCACACAACTGTATAAACTTAATTTATAATACCGGTCAGATTAGCTTTTTGCTAATGCTAATAAAATATAATGTGAAATAACCCTATTTGCTTAAATTCTAAGGGTTGGCTAGGGACACAGATATCACCCTGTAGAGAGCTGGAGTAAGGATGTGATTAGCATAGCTAAGCTTAGAGAGTGGAGCAACTACTACAGCTGGTTTTGTCCAAAGACAAAGATCTTTAGAGGTATATTTTAATTTAGTTATTATGTAATTATAATTATGTTGTCATCTATAGAATTGTCTGCAGAGAAGTAAACGTAAATGTATTTCTACAGTTTATGAGAGTATCTAATGTCTGGTAGGCATTAAGAAGCCAGAGTAAAAGCATTGTCATCATTAAAACACCTGTCCTTTCGATTAAGAAGCTGAGAAAAACAGCAGTGGATTGACTAGAAAGCTCTACACACTCAGCACACACACACACACACACACACTCACTCACAGGCACACTAAGGCTCCCAGCTTGCACAGCTGAACTGACAACAGCAGGCAGAGCTTCAAAAGGTGAGACATCCCATAACTCACATCAGTCTCCTGGCAATCCTTGATTTTTCCAACCAATCATACGTTAAGAATGTAGAGGGTAAACAACTTCAGCTGAATGACAAGTTCCTCAGCGTTGTGGCTCCCACTCTAAAATTGGATCTCCACAATCTGTGTGGTGTGTGTCATCTTATTTCTCTGCATATGGGACTTGGATTTACTCGGCGCAATATCAATCCATTTTTGTAAAAGACAAATGATCTGGTCATGGCTGTGGTCTTAGTTGGTGTTGGGTCAGTGTAGGTAACACTCAATAATTGCATTTCCATCCTCATGTTTTTCTGCTCAGTTTCAATTTGCGCATGGGAAAAAAAAAATGTTGAAATTTCAGAAAACACGGCCCAACACAACACTGGGACAAAACAATACCACCTCCATGGTCAACTGTGGCTAGAAAAATGCAGTCTACTGAAAATACAGACAGTGAGGACAGGACAGCGGTCTCAGCAGGGAGGGAGGCCAGGGACTTAAGAGGCCACACAACAAATACACAGCCTGTCAACAAGCATTCGAGACAGATGAGCAGCTCTCCAAGCAATGTGAGGCTTTCACAAAACACAGCAGCACAATCTCATTCAGCTGACCAGACACCAAGAGGATATGTTTCAGCCAGAAGCCCAACAGAAGTCAAATGAAGTTGGGGAAATATACTGAAATGAAAGTAGAACTTGTTAAGCAGAGGCTCAAAGTTGGACATTAAGGCAGACACATACGCAAATGCATTCAGAACGCAAGCCAGAAAGCTGGGGAAAGGAGACAGATATCACATCAACAAAGTGCTCTATAAACCAGCAGAGCAGGAAAGTGTTTTTACATAGAAGTATACAGAAGCTGGATTCAGATTTCTAGCTGGCAAAAAGTTTTTTTCAGTTGAAATGACAATGGTCCACAACTTTCTGAAGGTTTTTGTAAATAAGCACTTGATGGCTACATACATGATATATTGCCAATGCAGTGTTATAATAGCATGTCCAAATAGTTGGTGGTGACCCATGTAGGAGACATGAGCACAATAGGATACATGAGCAGCGTAGCATAGGGAATTGGCAGTAAGTGACAACTGGAAAGGATCTGAGGATCAGGGCAACCCAATTAGTTTGGCAAACAATGTCTAATGCATTCTTGGCTTGGATATTCCAATTTTGAAGCGGTAATGTTGATGCCATGTGTGATTATTGATGACGTGGCTCCACTTCCTTCCAATATCATCAAGTTTAGCAAAAATATTAGGGATACTCATGCTGCCATCTTGTGCTGAAAAAATGATTTACTGCTAGACTGCACAGTGGAGGTTGGAGCACAAAGGTCCCAGCAAAACTTTCCCTCGACCAATTGTGAGCCAATCTCAGCTGTCAATCATGACGTTTCACCGAGTTTTTGTAACATCAAATAAGCGAATAAAACCAAACTTACTGGAAAAATTTGAATTTAAACACATCAGTGTGATAAGAACAACTTTGATAAAAAACATTTGATAAAAATGTATTTGTGTGAATGGACCTTTTCGTTCGACCCATGTCCTATCCACAAACTTGAGAGAGGCAGGGTTTCTTACCGATAATGCTCAAAACCCTTTGGCCACACTTTTGTGGAGTCTTGTTGTCCATCTTCAGTCTATGATGTATAATGAACTTTGAGAATGAATTCCCCATTGGCTTTGTAAAAACAACCCTTGGTTATCATTGTAGGTGGCCAGCTAGTTAGCTAATATGCTAATGTTTGCATTTTACAATAAAGCAAACAAAAAGACTGTTTAATCCATTTTCTCGTGTGTTTTTGGTCTTGTAAATTTGTAAAAAAAAAAAAAGACAACTCTCAACTTTTCATATAAAAATTATTGTTCTTGTTAAAGCGTCATTCAAAATACCTTGACGTGCAGAGCTTTGGTTGCTAAGCTATGATTGAGCAATCATGCTGTTTGGCTATTGGCTTTAATAAACAAATTACTAGTGCTCTTATTATTCATCATTTTTTCAAGATGTCACCCACAGCCAATTGGAGCCAGTCCAGAGCACTCAACTGCTGATCCACATCAAAGGCGTGAATTGGAAGTTCTTAGTCTGACTCTGGCATGCAAGAAAGTGAAATTTTATGGATGTTGTTCTTATTTTCAATATGATTTGACAGCCTGTTCTCACAAACAGATCTTTGCCTTTAACCATCAATTTTAAAATAAGCAACATTTTATTTCAATTTCATGCTTTAAGTTCCACGTTCACAGTATCTCCCTTGGTGGCTGCCTGAGACCTTTGATGCCCATCCACTACCAGGATAGAATTTCCTGCCGCGGCCAAATTTACTGATTTTTCTAAATCAAGAGATTTGCAGCATTTCCCAGTGGAACCTTTCAAAGTCTACCAATGTCATCTCAGGATGAGCCGGCTGGCCAGGGCTGTAGAAATGAAATGCAGGATCATGTTCCTCAGATGGTGGGGAGTACAGCCTGTTAAAATGTATTTTAGTACTTTTTGATAAATCTGAGCCTCTCCAAGTCTGCTCATTGTTATTGCCAACAGTTGTCACTTCCAGGATGGCATAAATCATCAGACCTTCATTTTCTTTCTGATTCAAAATGTCATTTGGCTACTGCTTCGCCACAATTTGTAATCCCTTCACTATATTAAAGTCATATTTCTCTTTCATCACACATTTTATAACAGTTATGAATAACTGTTAAAGGAGACCTATTATGCCCATTTTACCACAAGTTGATATGGTTCCTTGGGGTCTTAATGAAATGTCTGTAACATTTTTTGGTCAAAATACCACAAGGATCATTTAAAACAGCAGCCTTTTTACCCTGTCTAAAACAGCCCTCTTCAGATTGACCTGTTTTGAGTCCCCCCGCCCCCCCCTCTCCTCGCCCCGCCCCCCTCTCACCACCCCGCCCCCCCTGTCAATCACACACACACACACATCCACTTTCACGTCTTAAATCTCTCCTTAGCATATTTAAGGTTGTTAAAATAATTTTAAGTCACTGTCCTACACATATATTTCTGTATTTGTTTGTTGTGTTTCTTCATTGAAGCTACAATTTTAAAACTACAACACCTTCTGATAAGGATGTACATTTTTTTAAATGTACGTTTTGTAAGTTTGTGCATTTATTTTATGCAGTGTAGATTATGTGGATTTTTACTGATAATTGCATTATAAACCATGTTATGAGGAGAAATGACTTGTGTCTCATATTAATTCAAGGGTATCCTTGCTCGGTCAAAGTTGTTGCATTTCTCAGAAGTTTTATGAAACTATCAAGGGGATGTGGATTCATAATAAATTGGCGGGGAGACCTCTTTTCAACCTGGGCTGAGAATCATAATGACAAAATGTCTCAGATATTAAGCTGCAGATGAAATAATCAGGTGATAAAGATACATACAAATCCAAAGACGGTCAGATTTCTTCACATACTGTTTTCCTAAGAATTTTCAAGTTCACTGTAACCCTCACAAACTGGTCAGGTCAGCAGCCATCGAGGGTGCACTTCTCAGTTACTTCCAGAAGTCTTATTTTTTAGCTGTCTGTCAGCAATCAGCACACTAGAAAAACATTTTGCCTATGCGTTTTTTTCTCTATTTCCGTGGTGTTGAGTCATGTCCATAAATGCCATGGCAGCACACAGCGTTCAGTGTTAAACGTCTCTTTGACTGAGATATTTTTGTTATAGTGGAATTAGGTGTGCTCTCTGTGCTGCTGGCCAGCAGGCCACCCACATTTTTTTCTTCCTCTCGGCATGACAGTGTATAGCGGGGTTCCTCAAACTATTTTTAACAGGCTGTTTGCTGCAGTTCTGCTGCTTTATGAGGTTTATTGAGAAGACTAGTAGGAAAGATTGGACGGATAAAAAAGTGGATGTGAGCACCTGAACCCACAAAGAAAAAATGTTATGTGTCTTAGTCCACCTCAGACTTTGGTGACCCAAAGGTTCAAAGGTATATTCCTGTTTTCAGACACTTGTATCTACAACAGTTCGGTGTTTTAATGGGCTTATTTTGTTGTGTTAGAGCTTAGTCTTATTAAAGCCTTCAAGGAGATTTCATGCCAGCCTTCTCCTCCTCCTCGTCCTGCACAACTTTATCATGTGCGAAGGCAGTTTGAGAGTGGGAGCTGAAAGGGATGTGAATGTGTGAGAATGGATCATCCATCTGTACTTGGCTACCAATTTTCTAATCACAGTCCATTTGACACTGCCAAAGGCAAAGCATGCTCCTTGACATCAGTGTTTGAGGTGAAGCCAAATGTGCAATATGGTTCAAGAGAGCAATATAATGATTTTTCTGGATGGATTTTCTAAAGGAAAGTTCCTGTTTATCACAAGTTGGGGTCTCGTGCGTTGGGCTTTTGGAAATCATTTTAGTACACTTTGCTCCAATAATGGTTGCGATCTGGGAGCACATTAACTTTGCTAAAAATGAAGTCTGAAAGGGCAAGAAATACGAGCAGTTAGATGATCAGCCAGATTGTAACTAGCCAGGGGTTTATCCAGAATGTGTAAACCATTTCATTGGGAGACAACAACTGCACATTATTTGTCTGCAATAATCCATCACTGCATGGAAAAATGTTTGCGCATGTCTAGATCAAGTAGTTGATCAAAGTTGAAGCAGAGGATTCAGGTCCGACTGTGATTGATGTTTACAATATCTGTTTGGGTTATAATTTGACCTTTTGCCTTTGTTTTCTTCTCCAAAATAGAGTCTAACACCAGGATTTATTTACATCCTTTCTGATAGTCTGACGGCCTGTACGGAGAGTTTGGAGCTTGATTGGTCCACTGTGTATTAAAGCTAGGGTTGGTAATCCTTGAAACGCTTGCAAGAGCAGGCTACACTTTGAAAATATGCAAAAAATACATTCTTCCTCCTCCCATCGGCCCCACTCAAAGCTGTGCCCATTTAAACTTGCACTTCCTTGACACCTGCTAGAGGTTTACTTTTTTGTGACTCACTAGCTAACTTAGTACTGTCGTCTCTGACTCAGCAGTAAGACTGGGGAACGCGCAGTGAATGCATTCTTATTTGTTTTTCCAGTCCTGCCAAGTCAACAGACACAGTTTCAGTTTTCTAAATATATAAGATTTTAAAAAACTAAATGGAAGTGTTTCAGAAACAACTTACCAACCCTACCTTTAAGAATTGTAATTAAGGCTCAAGTATGATAAGGCCTCAGTTTTGTTAAACCACATCCTTTCATCTGAAATCTTACACTGTAAAACTGTCTTCACAAACACACAGTGGTGATGCTCCTCAAGTTGTATGAGTGTTTGGACAAGGACAGGTACTTTTTGTGCCTTTGTTAATAGATGTTTTGCATTTTGATCTAAATACTTCTTTCCCCTTATTTTTGTTGTATTTCTGCCACTGTCATGAGAATCATGGACATGTTATACCTGTTTAAATCAATGATAATCTTTTGTTATTTTTGGTCATCAGATATTTGGAAAATGTTGTGAGCATTTTCTTTTAGTCAACACCAAGAATACGTGTTTATGGTTTGTCGCTTTCTACTGCAGCTGGAAATGAAATGAAAAGGAAAATAAATTGCTCCCATGCTGTTTTCTCCAATTTGCTTCTAGTCACAGACTGGACTGAAAATGAGCGAACACATCTGCACTTTTTAAAAGCATTTAAATATGTTTTACTTACCCTCATGAGGCCCTGCATTACTAGACATTTGTGGTAAAGACGTTTGTTGCATTATAAAGTAGTTAATATATCATTTTAACTCCATTTCTAATGTAGGGATGCTTGGACAGACCTTAAGGGCATTGGAAGATTGATGTTTGTTGCATTTTCCTATGTAGAACTCGACTCGCTCAGATATTCAGATAATTACTCGACATACTGTGCTTTTAACCTGTCCGCTCCACAGAGATTTCAAACACTGTTTCCTTTTTATATGCCTTCTTACACATGGGACAGATATTCCAACCAGCTTTGCAATTAACATGCTAAGTGCAATGCCTCACAATGTCACTTTTCATTTGCGTCTCCAGCCCTGTTTTTACCTTTCACTCGTACGTCAACCTGTGCGCTGGGTAAACACCTCGCTCTGACAGCTTCTACACACCTTTTTTTTTCATCCCCAGGCTTCCTCCGGGGCACTTGGCCTGCAGTTTAGCAGCTGGTGACACAAGCTGGGGTTGACAGGGAAGACGCAGATGACCACCTTAGAGCATCCGTCACTCACACATATGCATATTTACACACACACACACACACAGAGGCAGAGCTCTTGTAGAAGAAAGACACAGGTGATCTCCGCTAGAGCATCCATCACTTCACACACACATACAGTGTAAATACACACGGACAGGCACTACTTGTGCAGAGGAGGGTCACAGATGACCACCTCAGAGCGCCCATCACTTCGCACACCTCTGCATACACACACAGTCTTGACTTTTCCGAGCGGAGGGTTTTTCCTCTTCACAGTGAAACACACACCCCGGTGGCCAAATGCCCTTTTGACGTACGCAGTGCCAGCTGGGAAAACATAACTAACTGCACGTGTCACCAACCAGCCTGAGCTGCAGGAAGGGAGCCCAGAGCAGGGGGAGGTCACAGGGTTCCTTCCCTTTCATGTGAGAGGCTCAGGTGAATCCAGTGGCAAATCCAGAATGTGGCTAAAGACTATAAAAAGCTGGACCTCCGTTTTTCATGCTTAGATAGATGGCAGAAAAACTTTATGGGGTGTAAAGAATGCCAAGTCCTGTTTTCAATATGTGAGATTTTCAACATGATAACACAAAAACTACTGGACTGATTATCACGAAACTCGTTGGACCGATGTGGAATGGGTCAGGGAAGAAGTCATAAAATGTTGGTGCAGACCTTGCTGAGGGGGGGGGGGGGGGGGGGGTCCGCTTAATCCAGGGTTCTCTTTGATTTCTCAGAGAATAATTCATGGATATTGTTTAAGGGACAGATATTTATGATAGATTATGTGTGCAAATTTGGTGCGGATCTGAATTAAAATTCTGATCTAATGAATTCATATGTGGTTCCATTAGTGGAGGTATGCGCTCTACTGAGTGCCCTTCTAGTTTTGTTTGTTGTGTTTTCTGGATGATTCTGATTTTCATTCGATACTATGTGTGTTAACATCGAAATAAAGAAAGTTGATAAGACTGCAAATAGTGCTCTACAAATACTCCATTTACCGTTTATAATGCATAAATATTTGATTTTGCATTGTTTTGTAATGCTGGAAGAAAAACAACCCCAACAATTCTCCTTCCAAGATTTATTTTATAATCATGTTCCAATTGGAACCTTAAAAAAGAAAATTGTAATTATATTTTGCACAGGACTCTCTGTTCCCGTTTACTTTATTAGGCTTTTAAGGTTTTGACGACTGCCTTATGGGAGTAATAGGTGTTATATGTACAACCCAGGAGATGGCATCAGGATTGTTTTGGTCAGTACAGATCATGCAAATAGTTGGAGAGATAAACCAAGAGGTGTGATAAAAGCTTTAGCTGTGAAGAGAGAATTATTTTCCCTCAGCATCTTCTGCCAAGGTGCCCTTCAAAACTGTGAATGGGCAGCGTGTGTCGAGCTGCATCAGCGGGACGCAGAACAGGCTGTTCTTTTTACATCGCTCAGAAGGAAGTTCAACTGTGGTATTTCTTTATCTGAGCAGGTCTGATCCAGTACCTGATGTCTAACACCGGCATATGATCAGTTTATCAATAAAATCCCATCGTCGCACATCAGGGAGACATTTTTACTAATGGTTGACACGCTGACTGAACCCCTGCCTCAAGAAAGAGAATACAAAAAAAATCGATCCATGTTTTGTCCTCACCACCAGTAGAACTCAGTGAAACAGCAATTGAAGAACATGTAATGCACTTAGTGTGTCTTGTGGTAGAGCAAAGCAATGCTCATCTGTTTTGCATTTTGGTGGAGATGTCTGTTTACAGAGCAGAGAGCCATGTCTAATGTTGTTCTTTATCAGCCCTTTCAAATACCAGACATGTGCCTGTGCTTCACATACGCCAGTTGCCCCGGGTGAAGTGCAGAGCGACTGTCCTCACCTCACTTCAGAGTAGTTTAAAAGCTTGAATTTGCTAAATCGTCTTTGTTTGTTTGTTTTTTTAAAACAGCTGCCCAACCGTCTGATTTGGTAATCAGCAGAAACCTGATCACAAGGCTAAATCACTATTTATTTTAAGACAGATACTTTTACAACCCTGAGCTATTGATTCAATTAACCTCTTTACATGAACCATTTTATGAAATTCTTCTCATTCGCTGCAGAAACCTTACTGAGCTTTGTGGACGACATCTTGTCCGGGGCCAGGTCTCCATGTGTGATGCTGGGGGACATCCCCAACCTGCTGTCCTCTTCAGTCAGTATGATCATTCGCTGCCTGGAACCTGACACCACGTACATGTAAGTTTATTTTTGTTTCTCCATCAACATGAGAACTAAACAACCTGATAATTGAACAAGCTACTGGACATCAGTCCAAATCTCTACTAATAGAAGTTTCTGTACTGTTGCTATATTTGTGTTGGTGCAGCCAGAACTGTCCCATTTTCCCAATATACATAATATCTGTTCACTGTGGAAAAGTCACAAAAGCAATATTGATAGAACTTTTGAATGTACTTTCAAACGATGCATTGCTCAAATAAAATGAAGGAGCTCTTCACAGCTTGAAAATGATCTTGTTTTGAAACATATGTTTTCTCCTTGCGAAGTTTAAATGTCATTTCAAAGTCACAGGTTGATTGATGTCTCACACTGCAAACATTTAATTTCCTGTCAGAAACCTGCCCGCTCTAAGTTTATCTCTTCCATCAGTACAAAAATAATAGGAGTTACAGTGAAGGTCAGTTTTTGGTCTAGTATAACGTGTTGTATAGATCATTGAAATAATAATTTGACTCTAGAGTAATGTTTGTTCTCACAATGACATAAAAATAAGACAAGAAAAAAGGCAGGTTTCATTCCATGCTACGTCTAAATAGGTCGGTGTATGAGTCTGCAGAGAAAAGAAGTTTAACAATGTGATTCAGTGAACATGACGCTGTTCAAGCCCACACACACGCACACACACAAACACACACACACCGGATGCTCTCATACACATGCTGACACTTATCTCACCTACAGCTTGCCAGGAGTGAAGCCCGAGCAAGAGAGGAGGAAGAGAAAGGTAGCGTGGAGAAAGAAAAGCAGAGAAGACAGCTAAAGAAAGTTTTGAGGAGAGACAAAGAAAGAAAAGGAGGGAAGAGAAAGATCAAGAGGAAAACACAGATGGAAAGAGAGTATAAAGCAAATATTAAAAAAGGGGGGCAAGTGGCCCGAGGATAGAGCCTCTCCGAACAGTTTAGATGTATGTGGGCTAACTGAGTTGCTGCACATGCCATTTCAATACCAGCATCACTGGTGCTTCTGCTCTCTCTATCCTGCCTGGCAGCCCATTCATCTCTGCAAGCTGAGGCCTCATCTCTCCCTGCAGAGCAGTGAACAGGCCTTTGTAGGGATAGTTTCGTATTTGTTAACAAAACATGAAACCCATAGTCTGCAACCGCATCTGAAGTCTTTTAAGATGTGTTACAATCCTATACAATGCAGTACAGTACAGTACAATGCAATTTGATGCAACGATATACAATATATGCAATACAATCCAATACTGTACAATACTTTATAAATACAGAACAGTATAATTCAATACAATACTATAAAATGCAATACTGTGTAATACAATACAATACAATACAACACAAGACAATGCAATACAACTTTATTAATCCCGAAGCAATTTGGTTTAGTGCAATTAAGAGAAAAATTCAAGATACTGACAAACACTCAAAGTGCAATTTCTTTAAAAGCTATAAAAACGAAATAGATAGATAAATATATAGATCAATAGAAATATAGATATATTTATATATTTCAAAACAGCTCAGTTTGAAAAGGTTTAAATGTTATAAAGTCTGTAGCTTGAACGTCTCTTTTGTCACAGAAGCGTTCTCTTGCCAGCGTATGAGCGGCTGCCTCGTTCCTTGATGCTGCAGGACAATGCAAGATCCTGTGTGGCCACTAGGTGGAGATATCCATTCAGTGACAGCTGATGAGCTCTGTACAGATGCGCCTGTCAGTGAAAGCTCTGTATTGATAACGCAGGCTCTCATCTCCACCAAGGGGACTCTTCAAATTGAATTCACAGCAGCAGGAACCACAGGCAGCTGTCAGATGTTCACTGCTGCTGATGTAATGCTGCCTCAGCAGATTCATCAAACTCCATCACTGCACGTACAAGGGACTGGGTTTTTGTTTTCAAGAGAAATTCTTACTGAAAACCACTTTATCACTCACGATCAATGGATTTTATTTATATTTGATATAACTCAGCCGTGTGTGTGTGTGTGTGTGTGTGTGTGTCTGTGTGTGTGTGTGTGTGTGTGTGTGTGTGTGTGTGTGTGTGTGTGTGTGTGTGTGTGTGTGTGTGTGTGTTTATGTGTGCAGGTTCCGGCTGTGGGCAGTAGACAACACAGGGCGCCGTTCCAGTCCCAGTGAGGTCACCATCAAAACTCCGTGTCCAACTGTGGATGACGTCAAAGCTCAAGGTGAGGAAAGAGACGCAGACTAAAGTCTGAGAGGTGACTCATCTCTCGGTCCCGGTCGCAGGTGGCTCACAGAGATTCAATTTTTTCAGCATGGAACATACGCTTGAGGTGATAGTGATACAGGAAAGAAGAAAATGTCAACATATGCCACAGTTGCTAACATGTTTTGCATGACAGATATGATTCCATGATTCTTCAGGGAAATTTAACTGGTTACATGAATTTTCCTCATGTTTAAATGGCCAAATACACAATATTGTTATATATCATTTGAAGGCACAGACACTCTCTTTCTGTTGCACACATCACAAAATAACACAGTCGTTAACGCATGTGCACTTCAACCTCCCAAAGTTGCCGTAGTAACGGTTGTTAGAGTAAGTGCATGCAAATACCTCTCGCAATATAGTTGTAAAAAAAACAATGGAAAGATTGACAATATTTCTATTATTATCCCTTTATTTTTTATTGCAAAACAATGGGCCAGGAGAACCAGATGCCCATCAGGGAACTATGTTTCCTCTGGCTCCAGGGCTGATTTACACTATTTATGGACATAAATTATGATGCAGAGTATTAGTGGACGGAAACATTCTCCACCCGGGGGAAGAAGCACATCAAGCCGAAACAGCGTCTCCAAAATAGCAGCAAGTATTGTCCTGTCCAAAGAAAGCTGAGTCTGTAACATTAGATCTTCTTCCTTCCTCTTCCCTGGAGGATTGTTTGGTATCCAGTAGCACCAACAGAGCAGTTCAGTTCAACACGAGTAAGCTGTTTACTGACATCCACCATTACTTCATACGCGTCATCTGCTGCTTCCGTGATACCGCGTGTGAAGGGAGCGTCGCTTAAACTCGCTGACCTCTGATTATCTTTCTCCGTCTAGAAATAGCCGACAAGATCTATAACCTGTTCAACGGCTACACCAGTGGGAAGGAGCAGCAGACGGCCTACAACACTCTGATGGACCTGGGCGCGCCCACGCTGCACCGCGTGCTCTACCACTACAACCAGCGCTACGAGAGCTTCGGAGAATTCACCTGGAGGTGCGAGGACGAGCTGGGACCCAGGTACGGTTATCACTTTACTCTATTTTCTGCTCAGATTTGAATACTAAGATATTTTGCCCTCTTCTCTGTTTGGACGAGAACACACAAATGACAACGAACGCTCAAACAAGCATTGCCAGGCCAGATGTCAATCGGAGACATTGTGAACTTACTTATTGGGCTTAATCTCTCCTCAACTGGTATGTCTGATTGGGAAATGGGATGTCACTTGTTATGTAATGTCCATATCTGACCCAGACCTTCACGTCGCAAGCAAACAACAATTTGATTTTATCCACTATCACAACTTTTAGTGAGGCATCGATTAGGGTAAAGAAAAAAAGGACAGGAGAAGTTGTTTTTTTGAGCCAATTAGGTGAGCACCTCGTTAGACTTACTGCTCTATGCCGTCCAAAAGACAAACTTTGTTTCACATGGTAGTAAATCTATTCCAGCATTGAGATCCCCAATTACTGCAAGGGACACAGCGTTGGACCAGGAGCCGGAAAGAGAAACAGACAGAAAGTGACAAATAAGCAGTGTATTGTGTACAGAAACATCACACGTCACATTTTAGCAAACGCATCTCCGCTATTGTTGTTGTTCTCACTTCACAAAGCAACAGTAATTATGGGCAAAGAAGGCTATGATGAATTTGGGGTAAATGGTTTGGTTGTGCACCTTCACAGCAGGCCTCTTTGTTCGATGCTGCTGTAGATAAGAAAGGAAAATGACAAATAGAGTGAGTCCGTCAAAGAAAATCTGTTTGTGTTTCAGAAACGCCCACATTCCTGATGTGTAAGCTCAAATCACAAATGTGCAATCCTTCAAGCAAATCGCTCATCAACTTTAGCTTTATGGCCAATTTGTCATATGGACGCAACATTATATCAAACTTTGTGGGTCTGTCCTGAATCAGACTTTGATATAATATATAATGCATGATCATACAACCAAAAGACTGCAGGGACGCGTTTGCCGCTCTCTTACTAACAGAATGTAATCTGTCGTACTGAACTTGTGCGATTGACATTGATGTTCACAGACACGTCACATCACAGCCCGGCTGCAAGATTTAAGTGGCAACAAGAGTCCAGGTTGGATCACAGTTTGGTGTGAACACCACTTTCCAGTTTCGGCAGACGGTCCTTTCAAAATAAAATAAAACATACGATATAGTCCCCAGCAATTTCAAATATGTTGGAAAGCCAGTACACTGATTTAGCTGTTTGCACTTCATAAAAATTAAACATATGGCAGATTTGGACGGGACTGATGTTACAGATACGCTCCATTAGTGACTACTTACCCCCTACCGCCAGTGACCAACTCCTCCAATACTAACAGAAATTTACAGACCTCACTCAGAGTCCAGCTGTGTGTCACAGACATATAATCAACTATGCCAATCAATTCATAACTCAATATATCATTAAAACTGCCTGTTGAGGTTTAAGTATAAAGCATTTTCTAAATTTTTCTGCTGTTCAATAAATCCGTTGAAAACACCCAAAGCAACATTGGTCCGTCTTACATATGTTTCCAAAAGGAAATTCTAAAAAAAGTATCTATTTGTGAGCCATTTAAAAAGATTTATGTCTTCAGTAAGAATGAATGGGCTCAGGGCTGAGTGTTATAGACAGGTCAGAAGGTATGAGAGATGGTCTAGCACATTGCTGGGGTTTATTTTCAATAGGAAAAAAGATAGAGTATCCCCAGTGGTATCCTGAACAGTTACACACAGCGCTATCTGATACAGGGCACACCTGCACATCACCGGCTGACTGTTACTGTTCCTCTTACTAAAATGTTGCTGTTGAACTGAAACACAATAGCATTACTGTTGCTTGGTTTGACCGAGCATCAGCAGCGAACGATTGGAAGATAATCAAAGGTCTTTCATATCTATTTTATAATACGAAGAAGTAATGGGGGAATTTTAATGAAGTAAGATGAAGGATAAGATAGACAAAAACCACCCCTGACTAGAAATGAAAACAAATGGGGAAGTCTTGTCTTGTTACAGACACACAAATGTGACACATGTTACTTCACCTGCTTGCTAACTAATAATTTGATGTTAACCAACACAAAACATAAGCAGAACTGTTGTTGTTGTTGTTGCTTTTATTATGATAAAGAAAGTGGACCGAGGCAGGACATTTAGGGAAGAGAAATCTGAAGACATGCAGCCAAGGCATGATGGATTCAAACCTAAGGTGTCGAAGCTGAGGGAGCTTCACCTCACTGACACCAGCCGGGCTATTTATCAACGCACAGCCAGGGAGGCCCCAAAACTCATGATAATAACCCATAATGTAATATTTGGCCAAGTCGTTCCTAAATAGAGCCATATGACTGATATGAAATGTGCTTATGTTGTGAATGTTAACGCAACCCGTAGCTCTGGTCCGGTCACAGAAATTACAGGAAAAGTCGAACTTCAGTAAAGACAAAGCAATGACAGGCGTTCAGTGACCTGGTTCATATAAAACAGAGGAAAATATTTATTATTAACAGCTATTGTCAACAGAAAATCTAAATATGAAAATGTGAAATTTAAAAAAAAAATGTGTTACATAAAATGACAGTAACCGTCCCAGGTGGTGAGTGTCCGAGGAGACGTCTTCCAGGACAGAAGTGTAAACCAGTTTTTGTCAGCCTGCGATCCTTATCGATTGATGATATCTGAAACCCAGAGATAAACACACACGCAGACACGTGGCAACACACAACTGTAGTGGACTTTTTTTTGCTCAAACAATCGGTGTGTCTTTTCCCATTTCATTCTTCTCTTCGCTGGCTCTTCCTCGGCTCTCTTTGACGCACTATATTTGCCCTCAAGCCTCCAAAGGTCGACTTCCTTTCTCTGCACATCGCTGCCACCCCCTCCCAGTCCAACCCCACTCTGAACCCCACACATCCTTAAACCCGGTACTATCTGTTTGCATGTGCCAGACTCACCATCTCTGTTGATTGGCTTGAACAGTGTTGGGTGGCTCAGTCCAAGACGCTTTTTCGGTTTCCCGTTAACAAAGCCAGGGCTGTGCGTAAACACCAGGCTGTTTTTTTCAACACACAAAGAACAGACAGCTACTGAACTGGAAATAAAGTGTATTGGATTAGAATCAGCTGTTAACTCCACCGCTTACGCTCCGAAAAGCTCCCACACTTTATTACTTCTCTTTCCAGAACGTCACATCTCAACAATCGCTGCTTTCTCAACACAACACTAATGAATCCTCAACATGATGTGTTCACAAATACTCTCTTATGTGCACAAACACCAGTTAAGGAGCCACCAACCTCTGAGGCCTGTAGCTGCTAAATGCTCCACAGTGTTCCCCTGCTAGTCTTGAACTGTGTCTGGCTGTGTGTGTGCTGCTCAGATGACAGTATTCTTCTCTCCAAACAAAACCAAAACAAAAGGTAATCCTATCTCCCCAGAGACTTTCCTTCACACGTTTCTCTTTTCAATGCGAGCTGTGATTTGTTTTCCGTATCGCCCTTTATGTTTTATTTCCCTCAGCGCAATTACAAACACATCCTACAACAGCTCACGCAGCCAGGTCTCCATGGTATCGGCCCATTCAAAGCCCCGGCGGTGTCCAGCTCTTGTTGAGACTCTCAGAGGTGGGCAGATGTGCGGCTCCCGGCCTCTAAAGTGCTGTCTTTGATTGTGGTCTGTTGTTCCTGTGAGTCGTTGTGAGGGAAATTCATTCAAACAGACTGAGAAGCCGAGCGAGCTTTACCTCCACGACTTTGACGAGGTCACTTAGCAACGCCCAGCCAGGGAGGCCCCTGAACTTCCCCCCAAACCCAGGATAAGCGCCCGTAATGTTAAATTGTGGCCTATTGTTTTATAAACAGAGCCATGTGTCCGATATAAAATATACTTTAAAACGGCAGTCTGTGGTGTGCGCTTTCACTTTGGCAGGTGAAACTGATAATCCGAGGCTCCCTTAATTCTCTCTGTTTCTCGCTCTGTCTGTGTGTGTGTCCCCCCCGCCCCACCCAAATGAAAGGTTGTTTTTAATAAGGACCACGCTGGAAAGAGTTGATGTAATTGAGGGAGTTGCTTCTGAAGTGTTCCATTAAAATACACTTAGATTAACAGCCCCCCAATTTGGTTAAAGGGAGGGGTGATTAATGTTAATAAAAGGCACCTCGGAGCTGGAAAAGCAGCGGAGAAGTGCATTCAAGGTGAGGCCTAGCAACAGGGGAAGGAAGCATAAACACGGTGTGTTTAGCCAAGTCATCAAATGAACATTAGACTTTCCTACGTATCTGGTTTATTGTGACGAACCTGAGTTGTGTGCTGTCTACTGTTACCTAGGGAGCAGGCAGACGGAGGGGTTAATGGCCTCACGGCTCCATGGCGAGCGAATCAGCGCTGACAACTTTCCTGCAGCGTCAGACACTGTTTCTCTGACGTTATGCGACCACTGGGAAAAACAAATGCAGCAGATACGGTAAATGGTTGCGCCGAAGCCAAGACAGAACACCACTGATATCATTTGAACCAAAACAATGGGAATGCAACGTTTTCGGACTCCTCAAGTATCAAGTATTGATGTTGGCCAGGTTTTGTGACGGCACCTCAGCCAACAGTTTGTTGGTATAAAGTCTCACGGCATTGTCAGCCTGATAAACCGCGAGCATCTGCAGACTTGCTACTGTTTCATTGACCTGTGTAATTCCTCAGGGTTTGGGAATGTATTGACGAAACTGTTTTTTTGCTGCTGTGATTAGTCAGTGTTTGTTGTTGTTTCTGCATTTCTTAATTTTCTTCTGACCTAATCGTCTCACAAATCAGACAACCCAGACATCCAGAAAACTGCCAGGCTAGAAGTTTGCGCTGGGGAAGCTATGGCAATGTGTTTTGTATTTAGGCAAGGCAGTTTTATTTATAAAGTACATTTCATACACAATTTTCAAGCAAAGTATAATATTTAAAAGAGATGAAAGATTAAAAGAGGCCTTTTATCAGTTTCCAATTGTCCTAGTTCAGTTTTAGTATAAACCAGTTTACCTAAGGTTACATAAGGTTCCCTAAAATGTTATTGGTCAGAGGAAACATACATATGCAATCTTGAACTTATTTCAGGGCAGAAAAATCCTTTGCACATCCATTAAGTGACATGGACTGACAAGCACTGTCTTGCTTGCTGTGATCTATTTGCAACCTTTCTGTGCTTGTTTTTTCATGATGGTCTCACAGCAAAACATTTCAAATAAATCATTGAAAGTGAGACAGTGACAGTGAGTTTTGTCTGCAGGTTTAGTCTTAAACTTATTAGCGTGTTTCAGATTTAAGTTGTGTAAACTTTGCGTTTTTGAAAAACGCTCTTCTTAAGCCTGTGTCTACACTGAACAACCATTACAATGATCCAAATTTTGTTTTTTTCCTTATATTTACATTTTGGTAGTTTAAGCTGATCCGATCAGTTTTAGGGCGAGGTTCAAAACTGAAAAAATACGCCCTAAATCCTTAATGCAGAGTCAAATAATCAGAAACCCTAACACTGCTCAGATCAGATAGTGGATCTAAATGGGCAGAAACAGTCAGAAATGATTGTGTGTGCTGTTTTTCCAGTGGATGTCAGAATGTAAAATCAGATTAACAGAAAAGGAAATGACAGAAAGTTATTTCTAACTCAGCAAAGCAAATTTCATTACATATTAAAATGCGGTTGTATGAAGTTGAGTGCTGCTTTGATTGCATGCCAGTATTCAGTGTCCTGAGACCACATCCACCATTATACTGCATCTATCAGATCCAGAGCAACATTTAAAGGGATAGTTCACTCAGAAATTTAAATTCACTCATTATCTACTCACCATTATGCCGATGGAGGGAAGCCTAAATGTTTTACCGGAAGTGGCTTAGCTAGCGGACATAGCAACACGATGGCGTGTCCAAGGGTCCATGAATGCACCTTGTAGGAAGATATCAGACGACATTTAGGCTTAAAACTTGGTGTAAATTACTGTTGAATATTAATGTCGGTGCTTGCAGACAGTTGGATGACACCACACAAGCAGTATGGAGGCATGTTGTGTTTTTTCTGTTTTATTATGTCTGAACTGTAGGTCACCATTGACTTGCTGAAATGTTATTATGCGTAATTATTTTGTTATTAGGTCTTTGTCATCACCGGGAGGCAGGGCTAAGATACGCCTACTCACCCAATCACCCCCAGACATCGTAAACACATAAAACAATAAGATTCTATATTTCTCCAATAGCAGCACACACAATTCTGCGAAATAAATGGTAGGGGCTTCTCACATCTCCTGGCGGCCAATTAAAGACCACAGTCGGTCATCCCATACCGTTTGAACCAGGTGGCCGGTTCCCGTGACAGCTGGGGCTAAACTGTGTCTGAGGAGGGTTGGGATCCCGAGCTGTTAGAACCGATGGTAAAGGCGGCAGATGGAAAAGAGTGGATGGCGGAAGTCTCTGTTACGGACCTATAAGAAATGGCTCGTGAGGCCCGGAACACATCAAATAAACGAATCAGAAACAACTGTTGCCACTAAATAATAACAAATGTTTATTGGTTGAAACAAACAAATATTTAGAAAGGCAACAAACCAAAAGGGTTGGAGGTTCCCGGCCAAAACAAACAAAAGAGAGGGGAACACTGAGCCAGCCATCGGCCGTCGAAGTCAGTGTTCACCCCCGAACTAAGTCTGCCTAAATAACCCACTACCTAAATGAAAGAAAAAGGTTATCCGAAAACAGGACTACCGGGAACCCCCGAACCAACTACCAACATAACAAAAGCTCAAAAGGACTTCTGGCATGGGGGAAACCGGAGCCTCGGTCTCCTCACCCGTTCACCTGCATGGAAGAATAGAGAGCGAGAAAGAAATTCACAGCCTCCTTAAGTCAGCTCCAGCTGACGAGGTGATGAGTCTCACCTGAGGACTGGCTGCGTGGAGAGAGAGAGAGAAAGGTGGAGAGAGGCACAAACACACACACACATTCTCACACAGAGCCCCACCTCCTGGCCACACGTAACACCCCCACCCAGAGCTTGTGAATAGCCGGGGGCAAACGTGAAGACCAGGGAGGAAGGAAAAAAAAACAACACATTCACAAGACCTAACACCGTGACAACGTGTCGGCCAGGACGTTGTCCCGCCCCTTCACATGCCGAATGACCACGTTAAAGGACTGCAGGAAGAGCGCCCAGCGCATTAACCTCTGGTTAGTGTTCCGCATCTGATTCACAAAAACTAAAGGATTGTGGTCCGTATACACAACAGTTGGCGAACTCGCGGAACCCACATAAACTTCAAAGTGGCTCAGCGCCAGGACCAAGGCCAACGCCTCCTTCTCAATAGTAGAGTACACGCGCTGGTGTTTGTTGAACTTCTTGGAGAAGTAAGAGACGGGATGTTCAACCCCGTCCCCCCCCTCCTGAAGCAGAACAGCACCCGCACCCGCATCACTGGCATCAACAGACAGTTTAAATGGACGATCAAACACAGGGGCAGACAGGACTGGGGCCGTAGTCAACAAAGCCTTAATACAGTCAAAAGCACGCTGACAGCCCTCAGTCCAGCGAAAACACACCTTCGGGCTCAACAAGTCAGTGAGGGAAGCAGCTACCGCAGAAAAGTTCTTACAAAAACTACGGTAGTAGCCCGCCATCCCCAGAAACCGGCGCAATTCCCGCCGTGAACGAGGGACAGGGAAAGAAAGAATAGCCTCCACCTTGGAGTGCACCGGCCTGACTTGGCCCCGACCAACCACTTTGCCCAAATAGGTCACTGTCGCCTGGCCAAACTCGCACTTAACAAGGTTTAAAGTAAGATTGGCGTCACGCAAACGCCCAAACACAGAATACAGCTGCTGAATGTGCTCTGTCTGGCCTTACACTCGGGCCACTCCACTCTCCACTCACCTTCTGCGTCACAGGGGGCCTGGGCGCAGAGAAGCAGCGACCCAGGGAGGACTGTGGCTTATCATAACTGTCCCTATGAGTCAAAACGTATTCATCAGCAAGTACCGCAGCCCTAGAAATTTCTAGCACGTTACGGTCATTAATGTGTGTCACAATTCGTTCAGGCAAACAATTCTTAAAGTCTTCCAGCAACATCAACTCACGCAAGCCAGCGAAATCAGAAACCTTCATAGAGCGACACCAACGATCAAATAACACTCCCTTCTCATGACCAAACTCCACGTATGTCTTCTCATACGACTTCTTGAGACGACGGTACCTCTGGCGATATGCCTCGGGCACTAACTCGTAGGCCCTCAGCACCGCCTCTTTGACATGATCATAATTCAGGCTCATACCAGACTCCAAAGACGCGTAGGCATCCTGGGCCTTTCCCGTGAACACACATTGTAAAAGCAACGGCCAAAACTGCCTAGGCCACTCCAGGGTCTCAGCTACACGTTCAAACAGGGTGAAATATTTGTCAACATCTTTATCATTAAAAGACGGAACGAAACGGATGCATCTACCTATATCAAAACCACTGGCGGCAGGAGGGGGAGGAGAAGGAGGTGCATGCTGTAACTCCAGCTCCTTCAGATGCACCTGCCTCTTTGTCTCTTCCTCCAGCTTCCGCACCTCCAGTTCACCCAACAGCTCCTTCTCCCTCAGATCCAGACGGCGCAACTCAATCTGCAGCTCCAATCCCCTGAGACGAGCCGCTTCATCCACATCTGACCGTGACTCCACCCCCTTCATGACCGCTTCACTCAAAAGACCCTCTTTATACAACACAGACAGCAGCTCAGTTTTTATAGCCTGCTTCTTCATCTGCTTAGTCACCGTAACTTTAAGAAAACTGGCCAGAGAAATTAACTGCTCTTTAGTGCAAGAACAGAACTGCTCCATCGTCGGATGAGCAACAAACTCCTCAGCACTAAACGCCATGACGAGACTGGCCACACTGATCAGACCAGGGCGAGAGGAAAAAAAACAAAAAAAACAGACCGCTCACCAACCTACTCCCTCAAAAATACCACCCAAGAGGGCAAAACACAGCAGCACCAAAAAGAAAACCATGGTGCACAAACGTGCCGGCCGAAAAAACACTGGCAACCACACTAGGAAGTCCAAGCCAACAAACTCTGTCAGTGACGACCAAGTCACACCACAAAATCAACTAGACACGGCCTATCATAATAGACACGGCACTCACAGTTGGAATCAACAGAAACACTGGAGACCCAACATGTGATCCCGGACGAGCCCCCAAATATGTTACGGACCTATAAGAAATGGCTCGTGAGGCCCGGAACACATCAAATAAACGAATCAGAAACAACTGTTGCCACTAAATAATAACAAATGTTTATTGGTTGAAACAAACAAATATTTAGAAAGGCAACAAACCAAAAGGGTTGGAGGTTCCCGGCCAAAACAAACAAAAGAGAGGGGAACACTGAGCCAGCCATCGGCCGTCGAAGTCAGTGTTCACCCCCGAACTAAGTCTGCCTAAATAACCCACTACCTAAATGAAAGAAAAAGGTTATCCGAAAACAGGACTACCGGGAACCCCCGAACCAACTACCAACATAACAAAAGCTCAAAAGGACTTCTGGCATGGGGGAAACCGGAGCCTCGGTCTCCTCACCCGTTCACCTGCATGGAAGAATAGAGAGCGAGAAAGAAATTCACAGCCTCCTTAAGTCAGCTCCAGCTGACGAGGTGATGAGTCTCACCTGAGGACTGGCTGCGTGGAGAGAGAGAGAGAAAGGTGGAGAGAGGCACAAACACACACACACATTCTCACACAGAGCCCCACCTCCTGGCCACACGTAACAGTCTCTGAATGGGTGATGATGTGGCGGCTCAGGGGTTAAGTGTCATCATAGATCTGAGCTCAGCTTTCGAGATTCCCATAAATGAGCAGGCGCTGGTGGAGGGTGTTGACCTTAGCCAATACATACAAATGTCATGACGTAGGGAGAAGTCAATAGTTGACTGTACGCAAGCATCGGCCCTGCAAGGTCCAAGACAGTTTGAAACACTGTGTTATGAGCCGTGTTCAACGCTTAAAGGTATTTTTGTTTAATATGTTAATAAACGTGATATTTAAGCCAGCATTACTTTATTTCAAATGGTGACCAAAGAACAGTCACCATTTATTTTACAGCTCAAAAAACACATTCAAGTATGCAAGATCGCGTTAATGATCAATCAGCTAATGAGCATAATCTGGTCCCCTCCACCACCTCATAAGGATTTTAACTTAAAACCCACAAACATGTTATTTCCCCTTTTTTGAACTGCACTGATGCACTTTAATCACATCACAAAGCTTTGTGCTATGACGGCATTTAAAAACCATCCACGACAGCAAAGTCTGTCCCGAGTCTAGCCAGCCTTTGTTCTTCATGACAGTTCGTCAACGAGTCCAAACAACTGAACAGACACAAACTGTCTCACACACAAACTTACAGACCACAAACACACACAAACACACACACACACACAGTTCCATCTTGCTGGATCAGCTCAGCTTGTTATGAGGAGAATTCCCCAGTTTTTCTGCCACAAACATTGAGAGCAGAACAAAGCAGATTTTCATTAGCCAGTCAAAATACAGATAACAAGAACTCTGCACCGGCTCGGACTCAATGTAAACTCATATCGGCCAAGTAAACAACATCGGGAAACAAATGAACGAACAAATGTGGCTTCATCTTTCTCGCGGCAGCAGATATTCAGATCTGATGTTTTTAGAAACGTATCGAATCTCCCCGACGAGACTGATTGGCATCCAGCCGCAGGACTTTTCTTTTTTTTTTACATCCAGCCATCTCTGAACTTACAGTGAGGACGTCCTACCAAGGCGTGTCACTCTCTCAGCCGAGGGGCAGGACATTGTCATGGCCTGGGGAGCGCTCATCATGTAAGGCATGGCGCGTGGCTGTTGACTAGAAACTCGAGATGTTTTGGCTGAAAGAAAATCCTCGATCATGGTCGTCGCAATCCCCAGCGTGTCCTCGCTTGGAGTCTGTGCCCTTCGATGAACCGAAAATAATTTGATTTTTTTTTCTATTTTCTTTTTGTTTTTACATGACAGTCTTTCTAATCAGAGGAGAGCTTGCAATAATAAGTATTGTTATGGTTGGAGTTTCTCTCAGGAAATCGTAGTCATAATCGCAGCAGACTGTTTACCTTGCTCTTTGACTTTTTATAGTTAAAAGGATGACAAAAATACACACGGTTAAAAAAAGAAAGACATGCCCTCAGCCACTGGTCCAGCAGTGATTTATCGGTTTATGTGATCCTGAATAGTATTACAGATTTTTGTTTAAATTTCCAGGAAACATCTCCCATTATCAGTATCAGTAATACATTGTTATGGTATTACTTAACCATTAAAATTACCTCATCTGCCCTCACTAGGAGAGGCCGCGGCTTTGACTGAATGGTTTTTCCTTTTTCATTGCAGAAGTGAGCTAGGAAACAGATAAACAATAGAGTCTAAAAGTGGATTATTACAGTATTACTGGAAATGATCAGGTTTAAAATACACACATCACTACTGGCACATTTTACTGTCTGCTGTTAACAACAATAGAATAGAGGAATAACAACAGTCTTTCAATTATATAAATAATCAGCAAATTCAACACACATTAACTAATTAATTTAGTTAATATTGTTATTCCGTGGAAAGCTGTATTTAGTGTTATCTGTAATTCACCCTTAAGCGTCTCCATACGTATTATTCAATTACAGATTATATATAAATGCTTAACCACACAAAGGATAAAGTATATACGAGGCCTTGAACATTTCAGCTGTATTGATTTTATAACAATAACGAAGATTCAGTCTTGTGTCACCCAGTTGTAGCCGTTCTTTTGGTTTCAAAATAAATGGTCAATTCTTCTAAAGATGAAACAGTCAATGTGGACACATTACTTTAAAGATACTGAAGAAATAGAAAATCACAGGTCAGTAATATTGTAATCCTGTTTGTGTGTCAATACATCAAATCCTGAAAATATGCTGGATGATAGAAAGACCCACTTTGAAACCCAAGGGATGGTGATGCCTGAAGCCTTGGGAAGGTTGGGGATAGGAACTGAATTCATTATCTGCAAAATGCACCGAGGTGTGCACGATCCATTCATTTTGGGGGAAAGATGAGCCTGTGCTGTTTATGTTCACATTTGCTGGCCTGAGCTTGTATTCCCTCTCGTTTGCTGGCACACTGCTGCAGGTGGATAGTCCATTGTGCTTGTGTGCATGGGGAATGGGGACTAGTTGTATGTCCAGCAGACCCGCCACGACCCAACCTCAGATTCTCCCTCTCTCTATGTGTTTGTGTGTGTGTGTAAAATTGACATATATTGCCTGTGTATGCAAATGAGTGAGTGTCAATCCAGACCCTTTATTCTTTTGTTTGTGATAAGATGATTATCCCACTACTAGACCATCATTGTGTATATAAAAAATGTTTTATTTGTTTTCCTTACAATATCAGCTTGGGAGAACTAAAGTGATACAACACTCAGAGCACTTGGTGGAAATAATGGAAAGACGGTGGTCGCGGTTGAATATTTAAAACGTCACCTGACAGGACTGATTTGTTTCTACGTTCAACCACAACCACTAACTGTCAATAGAGTGAACCTCAAGCAATGTAGTTGCTTAAATTTCACCACAATTGAGAAACAGGATCTCCATTTTCCAGTGTCGTATAAAACCATTGACAAACATAATATTTTGAGTGAGTGTGTTTGTGTGTGTGGGCTCACTTGTCATGCAAATGTACATGTAAGTGTGACCATATCTGTCCGTATGTATGAACATGTACATATTCCTTGTGATTATGCCACTGTATCTACATGACTGCTTTTATGTGCACAGTCAGCAGCACACAGAGGTTTGGGGTGATGGTTTCTCCTAGCAGCCGCTCACATCTTCTGTATGAGGCTATTTTCCGCTCCGATGGATTCATGGTGACAACCGTTGCTTCTTGGAACCAGCGGAATGTTGCAAGAATAACAAACCACATTTTTTATTCTATTTTAACCAAATAAATATCACGATTTCCTCCAACCACTGAAAAATGTGTGGCAAAATAGTGGATACACAAGGAGGTTTCAGAAGAATGATCTGAATGACGGCGTGGCAGAGAACTACCAGCATCAACAGACGGACCCACAATGAGACTGACGTCATTTAAACTATTCTAGTTTCCAGAGCAGAAAACAACTCTGAGGCGGTTGAAGTTGTTTTGGTTGTGTCGACATGTATTTGCCAAAGGGGATGTTGTCCTGCTGAGTATCTATATGTACGAATGACATTCAAAACACGCTCCGATTCCAAAAACAATCCACTAACATATGCAAAGCATTTATTAGCCAGGAAACCTCAAGAAGGATGTTGCTTCTCATGTATCTCTATATGTGAAATAGTTTGCAAATTACGCCAACAGCAATAACGCAGGAATACATTTGACCCAAAGCGTTTGGCTGATTTGAAAAAGCCGCGGTCTGTTGCAGAGCACAGGCTACATTCTTGTTCCAGAATAACACGCACACGTACAACACATAGCAGGAAATGCAGTGCAGCGTACAGAGAATTTACAGAGCAGCAGTTGATTTGGATTCTGTATAAGACAGGAGGTGAAAATACAGCAGAGGAATCCACAGGCTGCAGCGTCTGTATTATTACAGTGTGTCAGTCAGAGCCAAGTTTAAAAATGAAAACAACAAAAGACTTTGACAAAATCACGAATCAAGAGGCCTTGTGGGTTATCTTTTGAATGAGAGTTTGACAAGAGGATATTACCTTGCCACAGAGACTGGAACACACAAGTAACAAATACAGAACAGATTTTCTTGCCTGTTTCTATTGGCTGGTTCTGTTTCAGATGGAGGTCCAGATCCAGAGAAAACTGCAAGTCAAAAATAAATATAATCATATACATACATAAAAACAAGAGTCTTCAGGAAATGACATATGCTCACAGCAAATGCCCAAAACCTGAGAAAGCAGATTTGAGTTACATGAAGTTGTAAGATTTCCCTCATTGATAAAAAACAGCCAATTAGTGTTTTCCAATGAGAATTGTTGACAGTAAATCATCCAAAGTAACAGTGACTTCATTTTTTTTTAGAGAAAGTTGATGTTATGTTTGTGAAATTGAATCGTATGAGTGCTGTTAACATCAAACCAAAACTCCATCCACCTCAGGCAGAGGCAAGTACTCCATGTTTGTTAAAACCAGGACAAAGGTTCAAAGTTCAAACTGCACCTGTGTCCTCTGCCAATAGACTCACATTGATTGCCCCCTGGTGGGTGACTGCAGAAGTGAATCAATCAAGCCTCCGCCATGTTAATAGATGGCGCATCAACCAAACTAAAAATGCAAAGTAAACTTAAAAATTGAAAAACATGATGTTTTTCTGTCCTTTTAGGTATAGTTCTTATCAAATTGAGTATATGTCCAAGTGCACATTTTTCTGATAAGTTAAGATTGAATTAGTTATTAATTCATTATTAATCAGTTATTAGTGAAATGTCTTGTTGAGCAGCTGAGTAGTAAGAAGTGGAGACACTTCATCTATGTATAAGCTGTGTCTCAATTCAGGGGGTTTCAACACTGCAACCTTCATGGGCTGCTCAGACCCTGAAGACCCAACCAATATGCGACTGATGATCCGTGCCACCAGCTCGTCCTGTCCTTATTTCTGCTGCCTAGCAACAGAGCTTAAGTTAAAAACAACAAAAAAGTTTTTTGTTTTTCCACCTGCCTGTCGTTGTTTCCTCGACTGTCATCATCACCGTCAGACCGACATCAGGTCTAACCTCATGACAACCAGGTGAGAGACTAAGATGATTCATTGAATGGATGTTTTGCTTTCACCTGCACATTTGGCATCTGAGACTGAGTGTGCTGGGAAATGAAACTGAAGGAAATGGTAAAACATTCACGAATAGACAAATGTCCTCTTTTTTTCCTGCCAGTCGGTGTGTTCACTCACTTCCTTTCACCGGTGCATATTGACCGGGGTAGCTGCTTTGATGTGTCGTCAGCTCATCAGTGTGATGGTGAGCTGTGGACGTGGTGGCTCCACTGCGTCCAGCAGACTTGTGGTTTTGTCTGAATGGGGACACACGGTGCAGTAAAAAGCTCAGGTTTGGCTGAGGAATGAGGACAAAGTGTGTGTGGAATGAATGAAATCTCCCCCCTGCTGCCACTGTCTGACTTCACACTAACATCTGACAAGGTTTCCCCACCAGGGCCAGACAGGCTGCGTCGGCCTCAGTGGTTATTTATTGCGCTCCGTGTCCCTATGAGTCGATATTTATGTGAACTCTGTGCATCAGGTTACTAATGGAGATGATTTCTCAGCTGGCCTGGTTTGGCCAAGCGACACCGTTCACCGCAGTGCTCCAGTCGACCATGAGCTTGTTTTCCTCCACAGGACAAACCCATTCATTTTTTTTTTTTCATTCATTCATATTTTCCACTGTTTTTACTTTCATCATTCCTGCCTGGACCTCCAGCGGCCTCTGTGTGCTTTGGGTTAAAGCTGGAATGTGTCGGTTACGGTACAGATTACCCCGGGAGCGCCCTCGGACAGGAAGCAGCGGAGGACGGGCCAGGTTCTAGGTTCTGTCGACCACTGATGTCATTTCTGAATCAAGAGTGTGATTTATGGACTGCCGACAGTCGAGTGTATCTGACGGCTGATGTGCATCAACACTGAGAGTTCAGCTCACCTTCCTCCAGGCGCCTTGGCAGCTGCCGTTTCCCACACTGCGCCGCATTGCCTCGTTGCTGACGAGCCACTCGACTTGTGTGAGGGATGTGTGGACTGGGAGAGGTCGGCTTTGTACAAATAATTCGGATGCAGAGAAAAAAAACACGAGAGGTGCAGAAATGCAGGTGTTCAGTCTGTTTTGTTGCAGAGAAGAACATTCCACATACAGCAGACACCTTGTCAGACCAGGTCACAGGTGGTTCTCCTTTTTAAATCAGGGGGATCTTGATTCCATTATGTAAAGTAACAAATATTAATTTCAACCATATTGGAATGCATATTTTGCCTGTGAGCAATTTGCAGAACACTCCTGTGCACATGATGTATTTCTCTGATCTCAATACATGCACATGCAATATGGTGAAAGAGCGTTTTTCTCTCAGTTTTTTGTTGCAGGGTTTTGAATGATGATATTGCTTTTCTATCCACCCCATGACCAATTTGTGGAAGTGATAAAAGCTCACCCACATTAATCCGGTGTACTTCTTGTTCCAACAGGAAGGCCAGCCTCATCCTCTCCCAGCTAGAGGAGCTCTCCCCCTGGTGTAAGGGTCTTCTCCAGGAGCAGAAGATCGGCCTTCGTAGGATGTCCCTCAAATTCCTGTCCTGCCGCTACACCGACACCAAGGCTTTCGGGGTGAACTGGGCGGACATGGGCCAGGACATCCACAAGGCCTGCGACGAGCAGACGCTCACTGTCATGTATAACGACTACGGTGAGCCCAAGGAGCTGTAAAGGTGGGAGGGTTCAGTTTGGATGTGCACAGGAATCCAGGAGATCTGTCAAACCCAACAATGAAACAAATGAAATGCAGGTTTTACTCATATTTATATAAGATGTATGCAAAGATATGTGTTTTTAATGTGTCATAAGCAAATCCTAAACATGATATGAATGTTCTTTATTCTGTTAGACTTTACCAAATTATTGATCGATGTATTTAAAAGTCTAATCAGAGCTTCAGAGTAGAAGATGGGCAAATAATTTTTTCACTTAATCCATTCATCTTTGAAAGGATAAGAAAACGCAACGACTTCCTGCTGATGCTTCACATTAAAAACCTTTGTTTCAATTTCCTCTTCATCTCTAATTGGTCCTTGCTGCTTTAACACTGTCTGCATTAAAATGAAATATATGCTCTTTGTTATGCATCGAAATTGTGTGGACTTCAGAACCACTGGGAGTCTGAAAAAAGAAGTGAAGCAATCAAAGCTTTAACTGTGAAGCCCAGTAAAAGCTTAGACTCTGTATAGATATGAATATGGATATTATTCCATCAATAGATACATCATTAATTCACCCTGAAGGACATTTAGGCATCTGTAGCTTAAAATACATATATGGGTCAGGAAAAACACTCAAGAATTAAGAAAGTATACAAAAATGTGTCAATGGAGGCTGTGCAAAAAAATACAACTAAGAAACATAAAAAGAGGTTTACATTCGGTTTTGTTTTGCCATTGAATGCTGATATGAGTGGAACCTGACATGCATTCTCCTTCACTTTGTTTCTTTGCTGGATCAAACATTCTCCATCTTGAACCTTTGATACAGAGGGAGAAAATGTTTTGCTTTTTTACTCTTTGTTGAAATAACGTGACATTTACATTGTGTAGATTAGATCAGAGTAGATCTTTTTTTGGCATCTTCATTGTTGTAAAAAAAAAAGTTGGATGTGAGACATAAAGTCTTTAAAGGCAAGTTTTGATATCAAACTGATGGATAGTGATGCTGACTTCCTAAGGGCCCCACATCCACCTATACAGCCTGGATAGAGTTAGCTGCTTCTTGGACCTGTCTCATGATCTAACTCAGCACTTCTGTTTCTTTGATAATTTACATGAGTGATGGACCCAGAGAGGAAGGGATGCTGTAAAAGATTTTACAGTTTTAACTCATCGTAGCTGCGTCTTCACCTGTACATTCCAACCATTTGTTAAATATCTTAGGGGGTTCACAGCTTCTGGTGCTCGTCGTATGCGTTTCTTTTGAATAACTGCAACACGCAGGCTGAAAATCCATTTCAGATTGGTGCTTGAAGCTGTTTTCTTCTTTTTCGGCGTGTGCTGCTTTGTTGTGTGGGGTCATTAGGACATGAAGACGTGTGGTTTTCCATCACCACTTCCATTACAAATCGGGTCTTGTGTTTTTTGTCACAAACGCTAACTGGGAAACAAACTGTATATAAGCAATTGTAATGTTGAGACAGCGGGAACAAAACCAGTATTTTACAATGTTACCATGTTTCTATGACACCTTAGCAGTTTAGACTGAAAAGATGTGTAGATAACAGACAAGGGAGTTACTCTAGTAGTACAGACATTCAAAATAAACCAGGCGCTTTATTATTATTATTATTATTATTTTTATTATTATACGCTTTTATTGATATACCCCGCTGAATGTAGTATTGATTTGCATTTGTAAAGGAAGCTGTTGTGAAGTTAGGAGTTCTACTAAAGAACAGCTCACTGCATTATCTCTATACTTTTTTAATTTGTGAATAACAATTTAATTAATTTGCCAGTATTTCCCTTTTGAATTTTGCAGTTTTCACATCATAACTAATCCAACCAATGAACTCTACTATTAAAAGTGATGATTCTGTATTGAAACTGCAAAGTAAGTGTCTTAATGTTTTCACCTGCTTCTCTATGTTTAAACATGCGTTTACATTAGTTAGAAAGATCTTTTTGACATCTCCACTAATACTGTGTGTTTATTGTGAGTATATTAGTATTATTTGTTTAATTTCCCTCCATCTGTTATGTTTCTCTCTGTTGTTTTATTACTGTGCCGTAGCCATGTTGGAGATTAATGTCAAAGAAATGCAAACACGTATTAGCTGTTGATTTCTTTTAACAAACCTCATGTGAATACTAAAATAAAGGCTTGTAGATTTTTGTATAGGCAGTATGGTATTTCATAAAAGCGTTGCATTCTAGCACAGTACTGTGTTTTGAAGCAGGTGTTTTATATATGCCTGTTGTATAAACATGTACAACAGGTGGTGTTTTACAACAGTTACTTTATGTGTGCTTTAGTAGATACAATATTGTCCTGTAATATCTGCTGTGTAGCTTAGTCTTTGTAATCAGATCAATCCACCGATTCCAGTTTGAAAGTGAAGAGCTGTTTTTTTTCTTTCTCTCGTCTGATTGTGATCTAAAGATGCTCTTGACTGGATTTATTCGTTCTAAACTGTTATTGGTTTTTGAAAAGAGGAACATGATTTTATTTGATCTAACAAACTAGTAAAATGAACCAATAGAGTAGAACCGAACATGAAGTGATAAGATGGAGACCTCCTGACATTTGAGAGAAATTGAAAGCAACCCTCTACTATCTGCATGAAAATATTCTGTCTATACTGAATGTGGCATCATGACCTTAACTTTTTCACTTTGATCTTTGCTACTTCAAAGAACAATAAAGAATATATTATGGAATTTGGCTGTGTGTGTGACTCTTTTAAATCAGTTTTCTCTTGTCAGGTTTCCGAAGCAATCCTTTTATTTCACGTGAACATAAAATGTGAACACTCTAGTAGAAATGTTACTGAACTGTCCTGGTCCTCGCCCTCAACACGTGCCATGCTGGGAACTCACTCTTTAAAACTCACCTGGACAAAGATCCTGAGGTGACGTGTGTGAAGCTGTAATTTATGCCAGTTGGTCGTTCAATCCCCGGGACCACCAGTCTGCATTCTAAGTGTCCTTGGAAAAGATACTGCACAGCAAACTGCCCCCGACCGCTGTGCTGATAATGTATGAATTGTGTGTAATAGAAAAAGAGCTGCGTATGGAAGAATGCTGTATGAAAGAGTGCGTTAATGGGTGAATTCCACGTGTCCTGTAAAGTGCTTTGAGTTGTTAATAAGTCTTCATATACAAAAATTGGTTTTGAGTAATCCTGCTAACAGACAGATCACAAGTTGTGACCTTAGCAAATGTACCTAATGTACTTTTTGCTCTTTCAACTTTATGTTTAACGATTCTTCAACTTGATCCATGTTTGGATAGTACACAGTATCTAACCACACAGCAGTTGAGTCAGTGCTTTGGAAAGGAGGACCAAGTAGTAATAAGTCTTATCAAATATAATGTGTTGTTACATGTGATGAAGCATTATGTTCACAGTGACAATATGTCAGGATTCACAAGATGTTCGATCAGCGACAGCTCAGAGAAGTGTGGCGCTTACTGACTTCACAAGGTAAAGTTGAAGAAGTACAGTACCTCTGCACTTTCCAGGCTTTGGTATTTTTAGTTTAAAAGCCAGTGTTCACACACACACACACACACTCTCTCACACTCTCTCTCACACACACACACGACAAGTAATTTCCCTTGTCAATGAACATAAACTAACAAAGAACATTGTATGGATCGGTATAAAGTTGCTATTTATTTCATATCGAGTATAAAGAACAGTAAAATATCACAAATAACATGATTACACAGATACAATATTTGGACGAGGTACTTCAACATATATTTCTGAGAAAGGTGATGTCTGTGATTTGAACTTCACAACTGCAGCTGAAGACAAAATGAATCAGACTGGGTTTCCCAACAGTATGATCTCAGTGATTTGTGGAGCGTTGTGCGTTCTGTCTTGACACAATAATGTTCACACTCTGTGGCTTGTGTTTGACCCAGCTCATTTCCTATTTTCATATTTCCAAATCCAACATCGACGTCAGGGAGTGATGACACAACTCATCCAACAAGATTTTTTTTTTTTTTGTGAAAGCATTATATAAAATGTGCAAGCCCTGTGCACGTGTTGTGTGGTACAAACATGTTTGTGTTACTGGATTTGTGATATAAATAGAGTGTAGATAAAGTGTGATCTAGTAGATATGTTAGGTGATCCAAATATATTAGTCTGTACAGATATGTATCCTCTGACAGCTACATGTCAGGGGGAGCTGTTGTGGAGAGGGATCTGGTGAACGATGATAAAGATAAGATGTAATGCCAGTTTCAGGGAGGGGGTCTTTCTTTGTCAGTGATGAGAAGAGATCTACTTTTAACCAAATTTTTCGGTGTGTAGTGAAACAAAAATTTCACGTTGTTCAGTCTGTAATTTGGATTCAACGTGTTACTGAAACAATTCTATGCTCATTAGTCTTCTGTGATGCATTATTAGGCTACCATTAAATAAGAAATATTCAGACGTGTTGTAATATTATCAGCATAAGTTTTAAAACTATATGAATAAAGATGTAATTTAATGAGAAAACAATAATATTACAACAATAAAGAAAAAACTACATTCTTTGGCAAATAAGCAGCATTTCCGCTCCTTCAAGATTCAAGGTGTTCATTACTAATCCGATTTTTTCTCGTGAAACTATGAAACCACTTTGAACAGGTGCACATCGGTCGACCACTACCAAACATTTCCTCCTCCGCAAAAGAGGCCACCTCCTCCAAGTCTGTGTGGTTTTCAAAGTCCTGATGCTTATGATACTGTGATGCTGTTGAGCCAATAGATTAAGTATTTTGTTATATGTGCAACTTATACTGAAGTATAACATTGTCAACATTCCTTGTTTTAACGCAGACGACAGGTTGTTCTTCTGATATTCCTGCTCTCAAATGATGCACAGGCTAAAATGCCTTTATTCTCATAATATTACAACTTTTTAAAAATAGATCTCAGATCAATCTTTTCCCTGTAAGTGGCCCTAATACTTGGTCGTACTCTTCCAACTGGATGCTACAGTAAACACATTTAGTAGCAGGAGCTCCTTGTTGTAATGGCTGTGTATGTACTGAACATTTATCAGGCACATCCAGATCTTCTGCTCTCCTCGTCCCAGGGCTGTTCCAGTCCAGAAAAAAAGTTGAATACATTTACAACAGCGATTTGGTCGGGCTCCTGTTTTTCAAAACATCATTTTTTTCTGTTCTCACACTAATCCATCTGTGAGGATAACCCTTAACTTCTTAACGGGGAAAGGAAAACATTCAAATCCAAATGTCGATGTTTAAACTAACGTGACTCATATGTGATGCTTTTTATCACGTCAAATGAAAATAGCCTTTTACTGCATAAAGTCTAACTTCAATCACATTCTTCACATTGTAAAATGATAAAAAATGTATAATTTGACTGTTTGTTGTGGTGCACAGTCTGTGGTTTGACTGTATTTCACACAAGTTCAGCTTCTTTTATCCCTCCATCTCACTGCATTCCTCCTCCAGGTCCGTCTCCTCCTCCTCCTCCCGACTTCTTGGCTTTGCTCTTATTCTCCTCGGCGTTCAGATCACGGCAAGTGCAGTCATCCTGATTGCAGTCCGCCCCAAACTGAATGACCTATGAGTAAACAAGCACAACATTTAGTGCTCGGCTTCCCAGAGTCGCTACAGATCTTTCAATCTGCTGCTGGAACAAGCGGCTCAAACGCGATGGGACTTCTCAGGCCCGTCTAGCGCAGATTTAATGTTTGAACAAACTGACAAAAACAACATTGCATTTGGTCGGTTTCCCTGTTAGAGATGATCTGAGATCAATCTGATAAAATCCTGATTCTATTTCCAGTGGAATTAAAGAGGGACAGAAAGGAAAAGGAGTATGAAAACCAGCAGGGCAAAAGGAAATATTACATCAGGGCTTTCAACACAAGTAGAGTCACTAAAAAATGCACGAGTTGAGGAGGCTTCCCAAGCGTGTTGTTACATCTCAACTGTACCAAAGAGTGCAACCTTGAATGGCAAAAACAGACAATAAAAACTAAATTTGCTTGAAACTGCCGAGCAGCTAGAGAACAGTTTTGCGCTGAAAGCTAAGTACCGCTTAGTAACCTGAGAGTGGTCTTAGATTTGTTGTGTTTCCTCACAGTTTCAAAGAGAACTGCTACAGCCCCCTGGAGGCAGATAAAGTGCACGATGTCAAATGGTTCAACGTGGCCTCTGAATGGCGAGAAACCTTGAGGGGTCTGCGGGAGAAGGAGGGAGGACCGCACCGCCGTGGAGGTGAACGGATGAACACATGTTAAGAATCAACAACAAGAGGCTTCCAGCTCTTGTCTAGGAAGCGAGCCATCACCACAGGTTGCAAAATAAACTCTGGTGCCCCGCGAAGCAGTCTGTTGCAAGAAATGTAAACATTAGCTCCCGGAGAGACGGAGTGAGAGGAAGATTGAGAGAAAGGAAGGGAGAGGGAGAGAGCCGGGTGGGAGGCAGAGAAAGCAAAAAAAAGGATGACGGCAAGGGAGGTGAGAGTGAGAGTGGGAGGTAGCAGCTTGTCGATTGCGTGCGCTTTTCTTCACGGGCCCGGTGATGGTTTCACTGACGGCTCTGGACGGGCCACGAAAGGCCGAGCTTCACCTGAACTGTCCCATTTAAGATAAACTGATGCTTCCATTAAATGTTTCCTCAACAGCTTCATCTTGATTCAGTGACGCCTCCGATTCCTGCCAACAACGTTTGGAAGGGCAAAGCCTGTTGTTGCTTAAGCCCTGGAAACAAAAGTCTTTTGGCCGTTGGTGTTTGGATTAGTTGCCTCAATGCTGTTTACTGCAACCTTTTCACGATCAGAATTCATGTGGAAGAAACAGTTCAAAGTAATGAATTCAACCTTGCAACAATTAAAACATAAGAAAACATGGTTTAATAGTCTTTGCTGCTTTTACTACTTTGGCCCTTTGTCAGAAACCGACTCAAGTTCACAAATCAGAGGGAGGTTGTGTGTCTGTTCATCTTTTCCTCTGGACCTTTGCCCTGTTGACCAATGACTGGATTCACACCTGAATCATCTCTCGTCTCTCCTTCCCTCCTGTCACTGCTGCTAGTATCGCTGTAAATAAAACAAATGCTGTGTGGTCCTGTTTGACTCGTCCAGACCCAAACAGATATGAACTTTCATATAATGTGATGTAGTTCAGATTCGTGTGATTTATATTGCCAGGAAAAATCTCTGTAGTGGCCTAGATTCTTGCAGAATAATGTGAAAAGTCTTACTGGAATCAGCGTGTGTGTGTGTTTATAATGGTGAGAAACTGTGGCAAATTGACATGAAACGTCCCGACTCTCAACTTTTTCTTGCGTAGCGTCGGAGAAATTATGTAAAGTAGTTTATGGTGGGGTAAAGACCTGTAATTTCCTAACCCTGCATGCGTCAAACCACATAGAAACAGAGGGTACTGTAAACAACCCCTCCATCCACCCCCGGCATTACCGCCAGCCGCTCCATCACTCTGCTGGAGCCCGCGGTGGCACTCAGGATGCAGACTCTCGCCGCCGCTTAGTTCACTTCCTAAGAACGACCCCTGCACGCCCAGCAGCCGTTTTACAGTGGCCGAGTAAACTGCGGACCGTCAGACACCTCGCCGCTCCCCACCCGTGTACCCCCTACCGACCCATTCCCCCTGTAAAAGAGCAGTTAGTGGCAGTTTGGCAGCTCATTTATTATGACGGCAGCCACACACTCACTGACCTCCTCCGTTTAGGAAGGAGCTGCCAGTGAGTCATGGCGTGCCACGGACATGAAGGAGACAGCCGAGGCTCGGCCAACTGTAGGCCATAGGAGTTAATGGGCAGGGCCCCCTGAAGACGTGTCATGAGTAAGTGGCTGTACAGTAGCCAAATAGGGTATAGTAAGAAGGAGGTGGGGTGAGTTAATACCTAACTGTCCACATGGGAGAGACGTTTTACTGCAGGCAAAGAAAAATAGGAAAAAAGACGTGTTAATGCAAAAGCAGTTGAGGGAATGAGCGGCCTGGATTCCACAACTGGACCAACCCTCAGTAATATTCATACCATTACTCCGACCCACCCAGTATTTACATCAATCATTTAGAGAAATTGATGAAATGTGATATAGTTTCATCTTGTTGCGAGCACGAACAAGTTATTCCCTGGGAGAGTTCGTTCGGATTGTTAGAGACAAAGATATCCGACATATTTCTTAAACTGATAAGAGCTGCAATTTGGGTTATTGAAGTACAACATGATTAGATTAGATTAGATTATATGTATCACACTAAATATCTGTATCCTCTATGTCTTCTGAAGAAGCTCTTATGAGTGGGTTCTTTTGGGACCACCGCCAAAATAATAGAGTGGGATTTTTACTCTCATCTGGTGAAACTGTTATAAGCTGCTTTCAGACATGCACTGAGCTTGACATTGTCTGGAGTGGCTGGATGTGGGAGCACGAATGTCCGAGTGAGAGCCTCCGGGCATTTTCCAAAGTTTCTCCAGCCAAACCCGGATGATGTCTGAGTGAGCCCTTAGGAGAAAACAGCAGGAGATTATCCGAAGGACCCCCTGTGAGCGAGTGGGTGTGTTGATGAGGATTCTAACCCGCAAAAAAAAAAAAAAAGGACAAAAGAGAATCCAAACATCTCTGGATGAAAAAGAGAAGCCAATCACACAGACGACCTCTGCGAAGATGTCAAGAGAGTAATCGGTGATAAGAGCCGACACAAAAACACGTAATCCCCACAGCGGAATTTCACCTGAACGCTCAGGAGAATTTTGTGCATCTCTTGCTCCGTTGTGAAAGGCAAAATGTCTGAAAACGGCCAAAGTGCAATTGGGCAACATTACACGTTTGTATATTACCACCATATCCCAGTGTGTTCTCTGTCCTGAATCCTGACTAGTTCCCTCTGCAGTGGAGCTACCATTAATATGAGAGGTGAGAAAGTGTTTAGCAGCATGGGGTAGTGAAAACCTGCTTATTTACCCATTGGAGTGGAAAAGCCAGAGGGTACAAGTCTGCTCCGTTGTAAGTACAGATGGGGGAGACTAAATAGGTGCAGTTGTTAACAGGAGAGAGCGGAAAGCGGCAGGGATCTGTGTTTGTTTGTTTAGCAGAAATCTTTTGCGTAGCGGCACAGCGCTCGGGCCAAAAGAGACGGATTTCTACTACTGTAAACAGGAAGAATCTGGCTTTGGAAACCAGCTTTCAGCTTCTAAGCTTGGGCTTGATTGCAAGATATGGGGCTGAAGCAAGCCAAACAACACTTGACCACCAGTCAACAACAATGTGGATCGAAATCATAAGTTGTATTATGGGGTACTTGTGTTTTTATTATTAGAATCAAATGGAAAAGCATTATTTTCAATAAATGTTTTTACGCATCGACGAAATGATTGACTTTTTGTCGATGCGTAGAAACATAGCAGGCAGGAAAAGGAGTGCTGGAGATGTTTGTGTACCTTTCTAGTTGAGAGAGTGGACGGGCAGCAGTCCCCCCCGTCGTACTGGCAGTAGGCCCGGTTGTTGGTGGTGTCGCACCAGCCGTCCCCTCCAAAAGGCTGCACACAAGTTACAAACAAGAAACTGTCAGTGGTGTGAGGAATTGAGAAAATACACACTCACACAGAATGAAAGGCCAATAGAAGAAAAAAAAACACTCTCCCAGAAAACAGATTTTCAGTAAGTGGCATACATTTTGATTCAGTTATATTGTTTCATAGCAAATGCCAATGAAAAAAGAGTTTGTTATATGTTTGCAAGCAGCCTAAGGGATTTATTCAGCACGTGGTTCACATGAATTCACATTTCATGTGGTTCACACCAAAACTTCCCTAAACAAGGAGTTAGCGCTTTGAGCAGCTTGACACTTCTTGCTGCATTACACTGCTATGATAGCGACTGGACCACAATTATTGTCTGTTGCAAAACATAAAGAAAATTCCCCCACATGCATAAAAATTTGCTGACATGAATATTGTTATTAAAATTTGTATTAACAGATTCATGATTTCTTTGCATGCAATGTTGTTGCTGTGGAACATGTGACCCACCACTACGCTCAGCCTCTGTTGTGGACTTCAAGCCTGGGAAAGAAGTGCTCATTACTTCTGGTTATTTGTTTGTTTGTCTGCAGGATTATGCAAAAACACAGATTTCCACAGAACTTGGGATAAGGAATCCAATCCGATGAGATATATTGAGTCTGACCTTATAACCGTGTGATGTGTTGTAGACAAGGTAGAGGTAAAACCATCCAAGTTATCCAATGATCTACCAAATATCTCATTAGCTAAAGCTTGCATTAAAGGGGTCATTTGTTGAAGACATAGTATGATGTGTATGTTTATTTTATGGATAGCATAATCTAGAGCTAGGCGATATGACTTGAAATCAATATCAAGAAATATTTCAAACTTTTACCTCGATTACAATTAATGAACATTACGTGAATATTACGCCTGTGTCTTGTTTCTCACTCTTCACACATTTATTTAGGTAATTTATCAGTAGTGTCGGATCATGAATCAGGATCATTCTGGTCACTGTAACCCTGAGGTCCTGGCTGTGAAGGTCGGGTTACCTCTCATGGTGTGTGTGTGCTGGTGAACTGTGTGTGCCTAAACTGTTGAGCCAAATAAAACAAGCACACAACAAGTAAACTTCAGAACTGTTCAGCTCCTAAATTTTGATTAGTGATGTTTTTTAGGGGGGTAATTGGAGTGAGGAGGGAGGACATGCAACGGTGGGATCACTTTACTGAACCTTGTCCAGGTGTTGGCCTAACTCAGCAAAGCAACACAGGAAGGATGAGCCCATCTGATGGACCCAATGATGTATCAACAGATCTTCACCTCAAACCCCAGAGTAGGTAAGAACATGGTGAACATGGGGGACATTATCGTGCTTAGCCCTGAGTGGTTTATGTCAGAGGTGAATTCTACAATCGGTAGGAGTGAACTGATAAGCAACTGTACACATGAGACCTGCTGCACCTGTGGAGATGGCCTTTGTGAAAATTCGAGTTAAAACATATCTCATGGTGAAGACTGGAGTGGCACGCAAATTTGTGGAATTTAAGTTAAAGAGAATCTCAAGCAAGTCACAATGAAAGACTCTCTTTTTTTAAGTTTTCCACTAAACCTTGAGGGCTTTTCTGAAGTGCCAACAAAATGAAAATAAGTGCTGATTGCCAAAGATACTTTTGGCTTTCTATGGTGGGCTGATGGAGTCATTTCAAAGACGTAGGCCTCCACCTAACCTGCGCAGGGGGAGAGAACAGCTGCTGAGAAGATTTCTGCAGTTTTCTCCTCACTTCAAAGAACTCCCTACTTGACGAATCCCTTTGCCTTTCCCAACTAAACTGCCGTGGCATAAATAAATCTATTTAATCGTTCTGTTTCTGAGTAAATACTTTAGCAGCAATTGTACCAGATGCCTCACCCAAGTGACTATAGTATTTGGATCTCTGAAATACCTATAGTCTAAGACAGCCTTGCATAATACGCACTTGCTTAACCTGATGTCAAGTTTTATCGGAATTCTAAAATAATAGCTGAGCTTTATCGATGGTTTGATCTAGACTCTACGTGCAGATCTTTCCTGGCTGAGAAACGCAGACCCCACACTTTGCTAACATGAGGTTAATTTCCCAATCAGAGCTCATGCTGAGGTTAATTAGTATTTACATTTTCCTTCCAAGCAGCAGAAACCTTTGCCTCAACAGCAGCACACATACCAATGACGGGTGTTGAATTAGAAAGAGTTGGCTGTGCACCTTTGTCCCCTGTGGGTAATTCAAAGGTCAGCTGGTTTGTGTATTACCTTTATTCTGAAACATACAAAGCAGCAGAGTGAACCCCCCCACACCTTGTTGACATAAATATTCCGCCTCTTAGCTTTGGCATTTTTAGGGCAGCATGTGCTGCCATCAGCGACTGCCAAGCTCTTCATCGGAACATTATTAAATAAAGGTAAATAAATAAAGTGAGCGCTCTTCTGTCAAGCAGCGATATATTCATTTTTCACTTCCTACCAAGTATCATTCTTTTAATAGCCTACATTTTATCATCTCCCCCTTCTTTACCCAGTTCATCCCTCAGAAAACAGCTAGGGGAGTGGGAGGTTAGTCTCTTAACTCCTAGTGACTTAATGTGTTTTTCCTCTTGACAGGAGAGATAGTTCAGTGAGTTCAAGGGAGGTCTGCACATATCCTACATGTATCTGTGTGTGTGTGTGTGTGTGTATGTGGTCAATTAGAAGTGTTATAAGAAGTAAAAACTGTGTCTTTAAGAGTACATATATATATTTATTGTGTGAGAGCATGAAGACAGTAAGAGGACAAGCTCTGGGAGCAAGGTTATAGCTGTATTTGACTTTACTACTTTCTGTGGAAACCAGCTTAATGAACGGTTATGGTTTCCAATGTAGTTAGCTTCAGTTGTGAGCGCAGGAATATGAGTTGAAGGTTCTGGGCTGTGTTAGCCATTGAACCTCATCTTCCATGGAAGAAGGGAAGGCAGATGTATCCAGATGAAGTTCAGAGTAGAACTGCAAAATAGTCCCAGTGGGAAACCTATTGACTAACTCCCTCTGGAAGTATTCCAGGAAATTCCAACATGAAGATTCAAGGAAGACTTGAGGGAAGACCTACAGCATGCCGGTCCACATGCCGGTGAGATAATATCTCCAGAGTATCATACAAACAGGGTGGGATTCTCCTGGAAGATGTGGTTAGGGCAACATAAGTTTAGCCCCTTCTGTTTAGTCTGTTGCTAACACAAAGTGAACCTGGATAAATTATTAGAATGGATGGTTGGATGGGTGGAGATACATTCATCCAAATCATTCAACGAAATTTACCATCTTGAGGTTGTATGCCAATGCAACCAGTCAAGTTGCAGTTCTTTCATATCCATCCAGACTCATAAAGTATAAGGATGAAGACCAAATGGATCTATTTAAGGATTGAAATGTCATTTGGATTTCCTGAGTTATGTGAGCTGTGAGGTCACAGTGACCTTGATCTGTGCCCACCAAAGTCGAATTAGTTCATCCTTGAGCCGAAGTCAACATTTGTGCCAGATGTCAAAACATTCTGTCCAGATGTTAGTGATACATCTCATGGACAGGAATGGGACAGCATGAAGTCACATAGACCTTACCCTTTGACCAGCAAAATCTGGTCTGTGCCAATGTTGAAGAAATTGTCTCAAGGTGTTCCCTAGATAGAGAGTGCAGGAGAATGGGACGAACAGAGAACTCTAAAACATTATGCCTTTGGCCATGGGTGTCGCCTGAGCTGTCACAGAAAATTAGTGTGAGTATTGTGTGATTCTGTTCTCTATGTCTGTTTGTGTGTCCGTCATGCAAATGTCCTGTCTCCATCTGAGCTAGCACAAAGAACAGAGAGTGCCAAATGACTACATGCTAATTTTCAAAAAAAGACAAAAAACAATATTTCATTATGTTGTTGAATGTCATCTGACTAAAGTATTTATCATTATCTGTCTGCCTTTTGTCTGCAGTTAAACATTTGATTAAATTTCCATCATACTATTTGTCTTCAATTTAACAAGTACAGCATGTCTTCAGAGTAAACTAGAAGAACTTGCTGTGTATCCCAAACAATATTTTTTGGCAAAAGTCTTGTTTTTCAAATTTAATAACAGCAGGTGATGACAGACATTCAGCCAGTTTGAGTGTGTCAGATGTGTGTGACAGGCTAGAATCAGATCTGCTCCCCTGCACCATTCAAACAGTTCAAATAGATCTTCTTCGTCCAAATGCCTCATATGAAGTGATGCATGAGTCAATGAGTTTAATTGGCTCGCTGTCACACTCTTATCACATTTTTGTTCTTACTGCTCCAGCAAACATTTTCATAATGCTGCGAAAACAAGATATCACGGTTAGAAAGACACAGCAGGTGATGCTGTTTTTTACAACTCTAAAGTTTAAAAAAAAAACGGAATAGTTCAGCCTGACAATTGAACCATGATTTGTTGCTAAGAGGTCTAAGCAGTACTGTACACTTTTTGTCAAATTGGTTTTAAAGAAAGAGGGAAAGGAGAGGCAGAGAAAGTGAGAGAAAAGAAAGAAAGGGAAAGAGAGGTAGCAATGGCATCTGGATGAGATCTGGCAAAGCGCACATGCAGCACATGTGGTCCAGTATAATTTACAGTGTTGTCATGGAGGAGCGAGTTATACGCAACTGTTTTGCCTAGCAACATTCACGGGAAGGTGGAAGGGGAAAATGTAGTGCTGGCAGGTAGGAAGAATATTTTAATACCATGAGACATCAACAGTTTATGTGTTCCATCAGTAGTTCCAGCCTTTGCTGAACCCAACAAATGAATGCCAACTAAAAACGGTCTAGGTTTATGATGTTAGAGGATTGACTGTCACTGCTGAAATATTACTGAGCCGGGATGGACGTTATATTGCTGATTAAACTAACCTTCATTTATGACACAGACTGCCGAGCACACAAAATTCTATGAAGTCGAACACGCACTACAGCGGCCCCTAAAGCCTGCAATATTTATTATAATTCTCAATACAAAGGTCTTGACCATTTTTAATACTCCTGTTATTACTTGGTTCAGAGGTGGTGATCAGAGCAATGGAGAGTATATATAGAGAGTTGTGCAAAGAATCTCACTGATAAATGTGTCACCTAAACACACATCACAATGATTTTCTTTTTTCTTTTATCTTGGAGATAGTTGTTTAACAGACTAATCATAACTTTTCTGGGAGCTCTTAACATCAACATCGTATAGCCTCCATCAGTGGAGTGTTGTTGTAGCAGCGATGTGTCCAAAGAGTATGTTTGAGGGGGGGATGATCTCCCCATAATACACGACCATCTCAGGTCAACCGCTCAAGTTAAAGCAAGTGATCAAACAATAAAATAAGATTATTTAGTTAAGATTTAATTCACCCCCAGGGGACTATTAACATCAGAATACTCCACGGAATTTTCAGTTAGTTTCAATCTTTTGTTTTAAACGTATTATTATTATTATTATTATTATATCACTAGTAAGAAGGAAATTATGACCTGGGAAGGGTGTTTTATGAATATTCTTCCCAAACTGCAAGAAATCTAACAGGTAATAATGTGGATATTTTGCTCTTTACCCAAGTGTTGGATGAGCAGAAATAAAGTTGTCATATAAGGGGAGTTTTTACCATCCTGTCGTCAAATTAAAAGCAGTAGAAATGCAAGATCTCTCTGTTGCCTTGTTCCAACATTACATTTTGATTTGATGCTCTCAGGGTGTTATTCTCTTGGATATAACTGATTGGGCAAAATTTTCCAAGAGCACAAATGTATACATACTGTATAGTGAGGGAATTAGAGACACAGTTTTGAAACAATAGAAGTGTGATTGATAAAGATCTAGGTTTGTCATGTTTCATGATTAAGACCAGAGAAGAGAGCGAGAGTTTTTTAGGGGCTTTTCTTCTGTACTTATATATATAAATCGCTTCTCTATCATTCATTCATAACATTTACACATTCCACATCTGTCGCCGTCTTGCCCAAGGCCTGAAGGGCACACGCAGTCTGGAGGATCAAATAACTGAACTTTCTAATTTAGGGACATCTGAGCCACAGATGCCCCACTTAAAAATATACACCTTATACACTGATGATACCAAACTGAACAGCTAAACTTTACTCCTGAAAGTATCATGCTGGTTTTTCCAATAAAAATTAAATCTACATGCATTTTCATCGCAAGTGCTTGTTTAGTTCCCGCGAAATGTAACATTGTTAACTTATCAATAAACAGAAAAGGGTATCCTGCTCTCTCAAGAGTTCTCGCTCGGTAGACTGTTTTCAAACTAGGCAGAATGATTTAAAAGCCTTGTGTCAGCCTGAGTGATTAATCTAAATATAACATAATCCAGTGATTAATTTATTTCCCTTTATCAGATAATCCATTAGTGTTGGCAGACATAACAACGTTTGGCAACGCTAGGATCCCTGAAAAAAACCTTCTTTGGACCTATTTGAAAAGGATTCTTTTGAAGATCTAAATGTGGGGATATCAATTTCTGCTCGAGATTTGTCATCATGATATGTGAAGCACATTGCACACCGGCTCTGGTATCTCGAATAGTGATGACAACAGGGATACAACATGAATTGCTTCACGTTTAATATTGTTGGAGAAGTCTGACAAGGGCAGCGGATTTAATGTGGTTATGCCCAGAAATGGTGTAATTATTTCAAGGATTAAGTATTCTCTATCTCAGAGTTAATAAAACAGCTTTGATAATACGGGACGACAGCCAAACTGAGATCCTCCTGACCTCATGCGCATACTAGACAAGTTACGTGAGAAGATATTATCCTTACACCTATTGTTTGTGAAAAAGAAGACACCGGTTGGTTAGGCAAGGTGTGTTTTCAAAAAGTGCCTTGTTGCTCAGTTGAATGGATACCAAAGGACAACATTTGCCATGTTCCATTATACCTGAGTCGAAATTTGCCACTGGAATCAGACAGAATTCCGATTCCGTTCGGAGGAACCTCACAACCCCGAACAGGATGGCTGCTTTGAGTAACAACAGTAAGTGAAATATCTAGCATAGAAGAAGCATCAAACACTTTACTCATGCTATTCACTGTGAATGATACAAAACACTGCTGATTTATTCATCTCCAGGATTCAGCAGGCAATACCCTTCCCAAACCTGCAACCCCCTACAGACCAAATTACCTCCTGACCCCCCAATGCAGTCCAAGACTGATAACACTGGATGTGGATGGACTTTGTTGGCCTTCACAATATCCTCCATGGATAAGTGACAAGAAAGCACATTGGGGGAAATATACTCCTGTGTCTGATGCTGGGCTGCTTGGCTCGTTTGACACCTACCTCACATGACAGGATGCAATGGATGTGTTGAGGGTCAGGGTACCACTTCATCATCCCTGTACAGACAATGCTCTGGAAAACAAAGCACATAACAACAGTTGATTCATACAGTCGTATAAGATTGATGACCATGGTGTTTGCCATGGAAAACAATATAAAAAAGGGACCACTTGAGGCAGACGTTAGTTTAGGATTTGGAATGGATGGACAATTATGCTCTTGAAGTAACAAAATCATAGCATTCTGGTTCAAGATTTGTGAAGAAATGCCTACTTTGTAAACCCTGTGAACCTTATGCTTGATGAGACTGGTCTAAGAAGGATTTTCGATTTCACCTTTATGCTAAAATATCCTCCAGAGCAGCTACTATAGGATCTAGTGGTGAGATTGTCTTACCACTTCTTCTCAATGTTTATTGTTTAATTCAGTGAAAAGGAGTGATTGTGGCTCGAATCTAAAGAAGCAGGATAAGCTGATGGGAATCTGATTAACCAGAATGAAGAGAAGACATTACATTGTTGCAGAAGTGGGGATAGCCTTGGTTAAACGTCAGTCAGGTTAGCCAGCTCAGCTAGTTAACCTTTTAAATATGCTATGCATGCTGAAACAGGCAGTTTTTGTACTTGGGTTGATTGTGAATGTATCCCTGCAGCTAAATGGCAGCATCTAAAGGTTGATGAATACCCACTGGGCAGTAGTTAGCCACCTAGTACTTATATTTTGAGAGGTTCCGAATATTTTCTTCAAATGGTTATTTACAACCTACCACCTCCACCTCGCCCTACAATATTTCAGAATATAATCAACCTTCCTTTTTGACACGGTCCCACAGAGTGAAGCCTCATGAGGGTGGATGTTTTGCTTGGATTTGAGGCTGTTTAACAGCCTCAAATTAAAAATTTTCTTCTTGATTATGTCGGGTTCTCTTTCTAGGTACTTGGTATGTGTTAATGAACATAAGTCAAGATCATAACAATGGCTGACTCATATAGCAATACTAAGATTGTATCTGATTTGCTGTTGTTGCTACATCTTTCCACACTGCATTGTTTTACATGCCCAAATGTATTGATTACATTAATAACATCAGACCAGACCAGACTTTGGCTAACATGGAAATGTGATGTCAGGTTTCAATAGCTACAAACAACATTAACAGTATTGTAAGCAGCATGTTTACAACTTATATAAACGGTGCCCCTCGTATGCTTACCATTAAGTATCTTGATGACAAAACAATATATTAAGTTCCTAATTCTGTAGAGTGTCTATAGTGGCAGGCACATTTTTTCCCAATAATACACTAGCATCTAGAAAAATAATGTCTAAAATAATGAATTTGTTCTGTACAGATATCCTGTTGCTTCCGAAGACCTATCCAGGGCAAAATTCAATCCTGTGCTGCCTTTTGTTGTTTATTGTGGAAGAAAAAGAATAGTTTTATTTAAAAAAAATTGTATTTTTAAAAGGCGGTGAGCCGATTGACTAACAAATATTGACAGAGAAAGTGGATCCTCCCTTGTGATTTCCTGTGCCTGACCCATCGAGGGAGACCTGATTCTGAAGTATTTGAGATAAGACAATGCCTCAATATGGCGCAAGTAACCAGACCTGCATCCAACTATTTGAACTTGGCAGGGGCGGCTTAACAGGCTGGCCGGCCAACTGACCACCCAAAAGAAAGACGAAACTGGAGCAGCGTGGGCGACAGCATTAAAGTAGAAGCGATTCCTGAGATATGATATTGGGTAACTTGAACGACCTTTAAAGCAGCATTCTTACATAGCCCTCAAATCTGGCATCCCTACAAGTTTGTCCACGGTGACCTGTGAACGCCGTGCGTGAGAGATTAATTCCTAAAAGGCTTTGACGTCAACTGGGACCTTTACGCTTGATATCTGCTTGAGATTTCCAGTAATACGAAAACACTTTAGTGATAACAAATGCACTCACGTACACACGAGGTGGATCTTGTTGTATGATAGTGTGTGATAATCTGGGGCAGCAGAGAATTGAAGATGTTTTCCGAGTAAACTCTAAAAGACTGTCTTGCAAGTAGTTAAGTCAAAGAGTTTCTCATTTTTATTCTTTAAATTAAGTATTTTGGATTGCTCAGTTTTTATGTTGAATGTCTTCTTTATGTTTCTTGGGAGCATGTTGGAAAGGGATTTTCACGTTAAGATGTTCTGGGATTTATTTTGGCATTAATGAGGCAAGAAATATTGTATTGAGGAGGTTTTAGCTCTTTTGCTAATATATACGGTAAAAATTTGCTTTGTTTTTTATATGTTAAAGGAGTTGGTCGTGTCTCCTAAACTGTGAGTGAACTTCACATTGTGTGAGTCAGGCTGGAGCAGTAGCTCAGTTTACTCCATGTTGTTGTTGAGACCTCCAGATGTTTGGATGCATCATTCAATCCAATGGGTGTTTTTGTGTAAAAATCTCACCACTGTTTGTGAACGGATCAACTTTCATTGCGCTCTGGCCTGGTCGCATGGCAGCGAGCAAACAAAACAATAACTGTTTCATAAAAACCTGCCAAGAATTTGCAAATGGTAGCAGAACCACAATCGCTGTCTCAGTTGTGGTTGTTTAAACCAATCGAACCATCTCATTTTTCACCACACCATGCTTCATCATGCAGCATGAAACAGTTTAGAAACAGGTGCAGACAGATCTGCAAGCTGATAAGTAACAACCCTTCTCTGAGCTCTGAATTTTTACTGAACTGAGTCAGATGGACATTCAAGTTTTTAAACCTTTTTTTTCAAGACTAACACTGCATTTAGAATTGCACTTTCGCTGCCAAAGGTGGATATTGTTGATTTTAGGATATATCAGCGAAGACAAAGTGACATGACACCCCTTAACGTGATGTGACACCCTGTGGCACCCCGCCCCACCTCACCTGGACTCTGCTGGGCAGCATCCAGTGCTTTAGTGAGTCAGCTGTAGTGCCATTGGGCAAAACCACTGGGTCACGCAGATCCATGTCCAGAGCCATAATACATGTTCCGTAGCACACGGCACCTGCAAGGAAAGGGAAGAAAATGTTTAAATCAGATAACACTTACCTCTTACCCTGATTAGCATCTGTTAAAAATGTTCATGTGCAAACATTGAGGAAAAAAACAGACCACATAACTTTGGGCTATATGGTCATCTGTGGTCTACACTCTTGGTAACCAAGAGGGGATTGTTCGTTTGTGTTTGTGTGTACTTATATATTAGTGAGGACCATTTTCAGCATAAACTTTACAGAGTGAGGACTTTTCTTGTCAAAGTAGGGATATTTTGCTTATCCTCACTTTTTCAAAGTTGAGGGTTAAGACTTGCTTATAGGGTTAGAACTAGGTTAGGGTTACGCATTTAGGTAACAGGAATACATTACGCCAGTTAGTGTCCTCACTAAGATAGAGGTACAAGAATGTCTGTGTGTGCTCTTGTACAGCTGTCTTTGTGAGGACATCTTACGGAGTGAGGACATTTTGGCTGGTCCTCACTTTGTAAGCCCCTTTAATGGACTGTTTGGGAGTTAAGACTTGGTTTTAGGGTTAGGGTTAGAATGAGCTTAGGTTTGGTTAAGGTAAATGGTATTGTATTTATATAGTGCTTGTCTTGATGACCACTCAAAGCACTTTACAGTACAGTTTTACATTAACCCATTCACACACACATTCACAGTTCTTTATTATTCTATGGGGGGCAATTCAGGATTCAGCATCTTGCCCAAGGACACTTCGGCATGCAGATGGGTCAGACAGGGGATCGAACTGCCGACCTTCAGGTTGGAGGACGACCACTCTACCCCTCAGCCACAGCCGCCCCGTTAAGGGTGATGGTTAGAATGTGGGGTTAGGTAATGCATTATGCAAATTAGTGTCCTCACCAAGATAGCTGTACAAACGTGTACGTTTGTGTGTGTGTATGCTTTTACCATATTCTAACAATTACCTGAAAAACTCACTCTTTACGTAAAAATATATTTTTGTCTTTTAGCCAGTGTGTGATGTCAGTATTTATTCCATTTTAAGAAGCCAAACCACTATACCATTTAATGCTAAACAAATGTTATTCATAAATGAGAAGTGATTCATGATCAAACCTGGACTTCAAATACAGACAATGGCTCTGGACCTCCTGCAGCATTATAATTGAGCGGAGGTTGTTTATTTCTGTATATTTGCTTTGGGTCAGTACAGTAGGAGGCATACAAAGGTCTCACTTTATTTATACAGTCCAGCACACTGAGAGTGAGAGATGGATTTATTTGCTTCTGGTTTTGGATCCGCATCAAAATACACAAGATAGACAGTCATGGGATATGTCCACTAGAGGACACAGCGGTGTGCTGCGATTGGGCAGTTACACTTGATTATCACCATCAGTTTTATGTGTTTCTACACATATTTAGACTGTCACACCTAATGTACTGTGAATTTACTGTGAATGACTGAAATCTAGATCAAAGAATGCTGTCAAATATGTGTATTTGGTGTGAGAAAATGAGAATAATATGTAAATGTTGACAAAATATGCTCTACAGCCATGACTGTTTTGAGCCTTGAGTAACGAGACAAGCCAGAGATCAGCAGGCTACTGTGTATGGCTTTACTTTGTTTGACAGAGAAAAGCAAATATAATCAGGGCTGTTTATTTGATGGATTAAAACTCTTGTTCCAGAAAGAAGTTTGTGCTCACCAACATCCATCCCCTGGTCACAGCTGTACTCCACAGAGTTGAGATGGGGAGGAGGGGCGCAGGATCCCTGGAGCCTGGAGCACATGGTGAACTCAGCTGTCCACTCACCGTCCTTTGTGCAGCGAATCTCAATCTGGAAGCAAATACGAATTCTACAATTTTGGTTTTGGTCATCAAGGGACTATGCAGTTTACACTCACTTTTGCTACACTGTCTCTCCACAACTCCACAAAAATCGGTTACAATGGGATAACACCTTTGAGCAGTTACATGGAGAGATATAAAGCTCCCCACACAGATAGGCATTGACAGAAATTGTTGTTGTAAATTGATGATGTGAAATTAATAATTTACTTGTTTGTACCTATGTTTAATGACATTGGTCACATGAAGGACAGTAAATAATTGTGCCTACGTTTTTAACACACACGGCCCATATTTTACACCTTTCAGGGAATTAATTTGAGGTATTGGTACCCCTAAGATGATATATATCATTGGTTCAAAGCCGAAAAAACTGCTCCAATGTGTATTTCCATGTCCTCTCTTCCGCCTCTCTCTAGAGCTGCAGACAGAACAGGCTGTCTTCGTCTGCCTCTTGAGTCCCTCCTCTGATTGGCTGACTGCACTTTAAGTGACCTGCGACCCATCACCGGTCTCATTTTGGCGCATTCTCTCTGGTAAACACAGCTGAAAGTGACGTTGGTATGTTTGTGTGCCGCCACATATTTCCAGTCAGTTACAACAGGATGTTTCTGAAAAATAAGTAACATCGTCCAACAAGGCGTTTCGATAACATATTTCTTATAATGGACTGAGGCAAAATGTCCACTGAGCAACTGTTTTGATACTTTGAGGGTACTTCAAGTAATCACATATAGTTAAAGCCCAGAAAATGTATTTCACACAATATGGGCCCTTTCAGTGGCTTCTATAGGCACCATGAAATTCAAATCGTAGTTCTCCAGGGACTTCATAAAAAACATATTTCTATGTATTTTACAATTTCAGTCAATGTAGACATTTTCTCACATGGACAATGCTTGTTTATACCAAAGAAAATGTGTCCTCTTGAATTTGGGCCTTGTGTCAGTGAAGCTTGACTGCAGCTAAAGCCGCGGCTGCTATGAAGATTAATAATTAGATACACATTTAGACTTTTGCTTCTTTTTTAGTTCATCATGACCAAGATTATTGGCACAGGGTACGGGGAATCGGAGTGTCTAAGGACGATTTCACACCTAAAAGACGGGACCATGGTCCGTCCATTGTTCATTAGTTTTGGTTTCACCTTGCCATTCAAGGATCACTTTTGTATGACATTTGTTCTTCCTGTTGTCATCACCTACGAGGGCTGCATCCACCTATATTTGACATTGAGTGGTGCCTCTGATGTCGGCGTAATGTAAATTCCGTTATTGACAACTTTTGGAATAAAGTGCATAAACAAAAGTAGTCTTTCCATTTAAATGGAGTAAATGAACAAACCCGTTTCCTTTGTTAGTTCTGTTGCTTGTGTAATATCATATTACTACCAGTAAAATTAACATTCAAACATTATGTCATCTTAGGAAAAGACTACAAGCAAAGGTAAGCAGCTTGCGTTTATTTCTCGTCTTCAAAAATGCTGCCTTAACCTCCTACAACTGGTCCAAAAGTCCAAACAACCCAAAAGTGTATTTACATTGCCAATGAACCAAACCATGCAACCTCTTTTCGTTGAATGAAATTTTACTCTTTTGGTCTGAGGCACCATTCACACATGATATTATGTGTAGGTGTGATAGTCTCAGACTGCAAAACTTCTATTTGACCTGATAATAGACAGCATCTGAAAGTCTTACATTTTCTGTTGAGTCCGGGCACTGCAGGGTGCAGAGGGTGTCATAGAACAGGCTATTGGTGCAGGTGTACATGCCCTGGAATACGTCAGGTAGGGCTGGGCAGGATATTGGCTCACAACTGGTTTCCTCCCACTGACCTCCCTTATGACACTCCAACTTGAAGTACTTCCTAAAGATAACATGAACAAATACATACATCTCTCAATTATTTGTATTCCTGGCAATACAATGTTTATCAAAGTGCATTTTCTTGATTTTTTTCCCTTTTTCTCTCAAACCACTTGCACTTTTTCTCCTTAGCTACTCGTCTGTCCCATTTCACTTTTACAGTTTCAATAAAAAAAAAAAGGATGAAGCAGAGGACCGCCCATTCTACAGTAACAATGATCTCCACTGTGATGCAAGTGGTGTGTAAATGCAGCAGTATGTGTTCATATATAAATTTACATGGGTACCCATGTCAAAGGTAAAAAGCAAAAAGCTAATTTAAAGCTCTCAAAAAGCTGCTTTCGTCCACTTTGACATGATAAAGTTTATAAAGCAACACGGGTTATTACCATGTTTACACACATAAGCGACAGCATTAGTCGTAAAGTTTCCCAGCTGCATGTGGATTTTACATAAAAATATTTTATGCCATTTTACATGGAAATATAATGTAATACAAAACTATAAAATGTATATTCTTCCTGGCCTCATATGATAGTTAAACTAAGCCTATTAAGCCATTTCATATTCTGGCAAGTGAAGAAGCAAGGAACAAATATACATACATGGAGCATAACTCAAGAATTGATTACTAGTAATTCAGACTGAAAAGCTGACTCTCCTATTATTATACCCTCATCTCATTAACAACAGCTACGTTCAGTTCAGTAATGAGCTGTTACCCAATGAATACAACTGGCAAAGTAGTGACGAGGCCCAGTTAGCAGTGGTGCATGTTTTATTGGACCCTAATGTCAGCTTGTTCCGAGGCAGAATGTTGTTTTGCAGACGATGAACTTTCGACTGCAGCCATTGATATTTAAAAACTTGCATCTGGGGTCTCGGTGTTCATGTGATTCACTGTTATACTGTTGCATAAAACATCTGAATCGAAGGTCGTAATTTTATTAGCAGTGCGTACTGAGAATCTAGTAAAATAAAGGAAAAGTTGGAATTTCCTGCATTACGCAGGGAGGCATGTGTGATAGTAAACTGCATTTTCTTTGCTCTGCTGTCTACGCAGACTTAGTATTACTAGTTTGTTTATGTACAATCTATGGTGCTGGGTTAAATTTAAATACTTGTGTTCATCCTATATGGTTTAACCGGCACAATATTCAGACCCAAGTTCACACTTTTTCTAAATAAAAGCTCTGTAATTCAGCTTGATATAAAGCAGAGCAGCAGCAAAACAAACATGCTTTTACTTTGAAAAGAAATTGCCAAACAAGAACTGATTCTGTGAATGTGTGAAGACGATAACTCAAGACAATAACGAGTTTCGAGATATGCATTCCGCATTCAGACTGACAGAATGACAAGCAGACATTTGTGGAATTTGTAGGTCGATATAAAGGCAGTCCTTAAACCTAAATACATGGTTACAGTGTATTTTTCTTGCAGTCATTATATGTCCTTTTACGTGAGAGTAATAAGCCTGGAATCATTCATATCATCGATAACTAAAGGTGTCAGTCAGAACACAGAGCCCACTGAAAAGAAACTGCTTAAATATGAGTGATGCTATTTGAGGCTACCTCAGCAAACCCTGGCATCAGCAGTTGGCAGCTCACCTCTGAGTCTTCTTTTGGAGGCTCCCTGTTACATAGAAGCCTGGATTACATTTGTAACGGCAGACGGAGCCAACGTCATGACCTGAGGTCTGACAGTCGGCTGTTAGCAGCTTGGAATTGGGTATGTTTGGGACCTCAGGACACTCGATCTTGCAGTAGGCCTCTGGGAAAGACCACAGTCCGTCCTCCAAACACACCAGCCTGTCACTGTCACCTGGGGAGGGAGACAGATGGGGAAGTACAGTCGGGACAGAGACAGTGTTATAACTACAGTACTCTAATGCAGAAAGACATAGGTCAAACCTGCATTAACATTTGAACCACACTCATCAGTGAATGATGAGGTTGATGATGATTGGAAAATAGAAAAAGCAACTTGACTAGTTACTTTGACTAGTACTTTGCTATATTCTATGATTTTTCACAATTCATTCTTCTGGAGCATTTTGACAGTCAATGTAACTCCATATTGAACTAGACACTAGACTATGTAATTTTTGCCAAACAGTGTCCTACTATTACACAATGTGGCAATTTCTGGATAAAGGTACATTTATTTATCCTTTCTTGACATGTTTTTTAATGATTTAATTCCCAAGAAACCAATAAAGTGGAGTGGACTAGCAGGAAACGACATTGCAGATTTGTTAACTTCCTGATTTCTTCTGCATTAAAACCCTTGACATGGTTACCTGTGAGAGTGTAGCCATAGCAGAGGTAGAGGGCAGTCATAAACTCAGCAAATAGATGCATTAATGTCAGTCACAAATTAATACGTTTAGTGAGCATCACCCTCTGAGCTCATGATCATACCAAATGAAGTGAGGCTGGAGCAGCAAAACCTCTAAATTGCAAGAATTCACCATTTTGTTTCTTAAGAACTGAGTTTTCCATTTGAAACAATGGAACTCAGTTAAGCTTATACCTTTGCCTAATAGTCCCTTGACAATACCTGATATTTTCAAAATCCATGAATTATTCCCTAAGAAATTTCTTTGGCTGCAGACAGGAGTGAGAACTTAATATCCATGGCTGAGCTAAAAAAGGAAGATTGTGTTTCTTCATACATGCAGTGTGCTTGAAAACATACATAAACACAAGTAAAACAGTCTGCACGTCACAAATAAAAGTACATGGGAGAAGTACAAGTAGGTCCACATCATGAATCCATTTCTGTCGAAACTGAACATTCTGGTTTTGTTGCATGGCTCTGTCTGGTTGAGTTATGAGGAAGGAGACTATGGCTTCTACGTTGCCCAAAGCTAATATTTTCTATGTTTGTACGGCCCCACATGAAGCAGGAGTGTTGGCATTTGGTGGAGAATCATAACACTCAAACCCCTCCACAACATTTTATAAGCTTTTTAAACATTATGCTGGTGTTATGCTTATCCATGACAGCTGTACTGGTGTCCACTCAATATATTCCTGCTGAGTGACACACAATGGCCCTCAAACCAAAAGTGACAAATATAATTACTTCTGCACAATCTCTATTTTGATCATGGATACATGATTCATACTTGCTGTGGTTTTCTGACCACAATCACAAGTTGTGTGGACATCATGCTTGTCCCATCTAATCACTTCAAGAAGCATCGACTGCATTGCCTAACTTGCATGACCAAAAGAAGGGTAAAGCTGTTTTATTTGTGTCTGTGTGTGTGTGTGTGTGTGGGTGTGTTTGTGTGTTCACATTAACATCTTCAGGGCATTCAGCTGCATAGAGAAGCACAATAAAGAGGAGAAATGTTTTTTTTTAAAATGTAAACGGCCTTTCCACTGTGATTTACTACAATCCTGTCTATTAGTTCCCCCTGTCTTTTCAAACTAATTTGTTTAAATAAACACTGTCTTTAACAACAGTGGAATGCACCCTTTAAAAAAACAGGCATCTGTTTATCAGCAATAAATGTAATGTCCAATTCATTTTATGGGCTGTAGCTTGTAGAAGCATCTTGCTGTGGTTTGTCTGTTCACTAAAAGGGGCTGTTCAGAAAGAGGGTCTAACACACTTACAATACTGACTCCTATCATTCACCAATGTGAAGCTTTGGTGAACCAAGAGAAGAATCTTTATCAAGTGATAATTGGTGAATTAAAAATGAGTGTTATCAAGATTGGCCCCTTAACTTGCCATATTTTCTTCATGAGACTGAAACAGTTTTGTCTTTCTGTCCATCTTCTTCTTAGATTAACTTAGAGCCAAATGGGCCAATTTATAAATGATGATTTGTCAGTGCAAGCCAGCTCTAACCTTGTAGTATGGATGGTGATCCGCAGGTGAAGGAGCATTGTTTGCCAAAGGTGGTTCCCCAGGCGCAGCTGAATATGGCGTGGTATACGTGAGACTGATCGGGCAGCCCACAGTCTACAGGCTGACAGCTCACTACACGATCCCAGGAACCATGGAAACACTCCAGCTCTGTCTTTCGCTGATGACGGTCAAGAGAGGGGAAGAAGACAGAAGAGTTTATACCTTTACCAATAACATTCCTGAGATGCTATCTTTGAATTCTGCAGACACTTTCTTGGACTTTGACGTGCAGTGTATCCAGTGAAACACACAAGACATACAATCTGTTTGGGTTCCTCATCATTCGCAGAAGATGTCAGATTTTGGAGGTAAAAGAGGAGGCAACCACAGATGTTGAGCGAGGAATAGAAACAAATATGTAATATGGTCTAAAAAATTACTGTGGTGCCACTTTAGAATGAGGAAAATACTGAAATGTCTCTCTCGATAGATTTTGAATATGCATTCATCAAAAATATAACTTATAAACTTATTTTAGTGGTGTAACACATACGACAACATCCAGTTTACCTGATGGGGTGGGCTTCCCCTACCGTTGAGGACGGTGATACTGAAGCCACGGTGACACTGAGCAGAGCAGTGAGAGGCCTCTCCTCCTCCTGTACACCTACACAGACACACTGATATATATACAAAGATCTTTTGTCTGTTGTTTCATCGCTCTGATCGTCCAGTGTTTCGTGGTAAAGGGCCTACCTGACAGAGGCGTGCTCTAAGTGAGGCGGGCTGCAGCTGTCCACCTGACATGGCCGCCGCAAACAGCTATTGCAGGGATGGAGGTGGGGGGGGGGGGGGACGTGGAGGGAGAAAGAGAAGGAGAGGAATAAGAGGAGTGTGCAATTGGTGGAGTAATCGTACATTTTTTACACAAGCACTCTTTCAAGTACCCTAAACGTACACAGCAAATATTTATTCTCATGATCTGAATTCAATATAATGAGACGTATGCGCTCTGTCTGTGCAGTTTAATAGTCTATCACTCCCTTGCCAAGCACTTCCCTTTCCAACTGGCGTGCTACGTGTGAAGACATGCGTGTGTTAAGTAGGTAGCTGTGGGAGAGCCCACCCTCTGATGCGCACCCGGTCAGGGCGAAGGTGCTGAAGTGACAGGAGGTCCTCAAAGCCACGCCTCCCACTGCCACCGAGGGGGAGGAGAAGAGGAGGATAACGGAGGCCGTGAGGAAGAAGGGTCGCGAGAGGTCATGGGTCACATTCACCACTAATGGGTTCCGATGACATGAGAGGTTATGTGTCCCTGGGCAGATTGAAGGGTATTGTCTTTATTACTACTAGTATTTAAATTATGTTATTTTGCTTTATACATTATCAAAAACATACAAATCCATAACAAAAAGTACCTAGTGAGTGGTTTTTGCCAGTAGTATCAGAGAGTAAGATGGTTGCTGTCCTCCGGCACTGGTCCACAGACAATGACCCGTCTGATGCTACGTACACCATGACAGAGGCTGCCACTCCAGGATGGTCAAATCCCACCTGGATCAATGGTGAAAGTAATGACAGATTTAAAAAATAAGGTTCAAAAGATTTCAAAAGCAAAATTGAAAACATTTAAATTGTGTCTAGCAAGAAACATATTACTGTAAAAGAGTTGATAAATACACAGAATACCATTTTTGTGTGATTGCTGTAAGTCAAATATATGAATTGTTACATCGCACATTTGTACAAAATTTGTTTTCATAAGCATTCAGGCTTTAAATATTGCATTCCTGCTGCAGCTTATCGTGAACAAACAGGTAAAAGACTTTGGGAATGTGAGAACTTGTCCTCACCAAAGCACATGCTTTTATATTAAACTGCAGAAGTACTGTAACTAAGTCGTGACTGGAACCCCATGTAACTGCGATGATAAGCACAGTTTTGACTTCAAGTTGACGATCACTGTTCTCTGTTACAGAACTTGTCACAGCCACCTGCCAAACCTCAAGAGATTATGAGTGTTTCATAATCAAAAGATACATTTTTGGGGGTAAAATACATTTTTAGAGACCCTATTCAAGAATGAAAAGGTGTCGAATGAGACACTTTTTGAGAGCTGGCAGGGATGGGTATGATAAAAAGGTTTGAGAAATGCTTTTCAGATCAAGCAGGACAAGCTATTTAAGCTAGGGAGGCACTTTCAGAGACAGAAAAAACACGTCAAGGAAAGATTTGGTGTTTCGGGGAGAGCTGACAGATATGGGTGTTATAATGACGGCTTTGAAAGAGTCAGTGAAAGAGTCTTTAGGGCAAAGGCGGCCTTCCAGAGAGGCTGCAGAGAAGTGTCTGATAAAAAGGGCATTCAGAAAAGAAGCAGGGGATGGAAAGATGAGTCATTCAACAAAGAAGTGGAAATGATGAGAGGAGAAGAGGCAAAATGAACGAGTGTGTGCACGGAAGGAAAGAGGCAAGCTCCTGACTGCAAAGGGCTCCTTAATCCGGAGAATGACAGACAAGACTACGAAGCTATCAGTCAAATCAACAGCTAGCCTATGCTCAGTCTGGGCCCGCAGAGTCGACTGTGGGAACTGGGGCTGTGGAAAGATTAAATAATACAAAACTACTAAATATGAGAACCAGACACAGGTCTGGAATGGAACGCCAGGTCCAGATACAGCGGAGTACACAAACCAGGACATCGAAGTGAAGCACGGTTGACAAGAGTACGTTGGAGCTGCAAAGATAAGCGGAGAAACTATTCAAATAAATCACTTTAACTGCAGCAGCGGCTATTGTAATTCTCTGTCAACGTAGGATTCCACAACAAATACAAAATGTCATCAATTTTAAACACTGCTTTTTAATCCTAAAATAAACAATTAGTTGATGATTTGAAATGTTCAAGAATAATTATTAAATGATCAAGATGTTTTTTGCCTTATCTTTTTTGGAGCCATAGTCAAATGTAATTATAAATCATGTGTCCATGACAACTAAAAGATCTATTTATGATTAGAGAATTATTATTTTTTCTTCAGATGCCAGTATTTGAATAACTTGTTGAGCTATGAATCGTGACAGAATTGTACAACACACCACTATTAATAAACTCGTAATGATAATTACTGAAGTCAAAAATAAAACTGCAGATACAGAATAAGCACAGTGTTAGTCATCATTGTAATTATCTTCACATCATTAGAACTCGCAGATGACCCCTAAAAAATGAATAATTATGCACACATACAACCAATGCATCAAATGAATAATGTGATTGTTAAAAAGTTCCACAGCCATCTGTGAGCAGCCCTTCAACCCCATTTCAAAAAAGTTTTGGAAACTACTAGAAGATGTTGAAAGGTAGCCACCCACACTCATTCAGTGAAGGAGAGAACAGATACACAGCACACACACACACACACACACACACACACACACACACACACACACACACACACACACAGACAAACACACGTACCTTCAGCCAAAATGAATGTTCCAGGTTATTATTTGTGCCCGACTGGGCTGTGCAAGGGAACCAGGCGTCTGTGGATAGTGTCTCACTCATCTCCAGGTGCTGATACCTGCAGAGCTTCACACAGAAACAAATGGATTCTTAATTGATAATTAATTGAAAGTCATTTATTCGTTAGACACGTCCAGCCAGTATAAGGTAGTCTCTGGTTTCTCTCTAAAAAGTGAACAACATGAACATTTCCATTCAGCTCAGAGGATCAACGTTTTATTTTCCTACCAACTTTTTTTCCGTGTGTGTTTACCAAATCCTGACCAGAACATTTCACCAATGCCCAACGGCATAGTGTTTGTGTGTGTGTGTGTGTGTGTGTGTGTGTGTGTGTGTGTGTGTGTGTGTGTGTGTTTATGTGTGTGTGTGTGTGTGTGTGTTGTGTGTGTGTGTGTGTGTGTGTCTGTGTGTGTGTTTGGACAAAACAACTTGATGGGAATATTGCTCAAGGTTAAGGTGATCTCAAGATGATTTACTTTTGGTTATTATCCAAAATATCTCGCAAACAATAGCTAACTCCAAACTCTAAAGCTGCATGATATGAGGGTATATAATCCAGACATTACACTTCAACGACCTTTTAATGTGGCAAAAATCTTTATGATCTACTCTGCTGTGTCATGAAGCTGTTTAGTTTATTGTGGAGCTATACAAGTTCAGAATCTTGTTCTAATTTAATAAATTCTATTTAGTGCCTTGAGAAGAGCCCACATTCTCTGCTAGTGACGCATCTAATTGGCCAATCCTAAATTTATTCGTGACACTTTGATTTGTTTGTTTACTGCACTTCTCCTCATGCTGACACTGTAGCATGAAAAATCCCAGGAGATGTGCCAGTTCCGAGTGTGTTTGACACCAGCAGTCCTCCCATGGAAGTGAATCATCTTCTTTGCCCGGCTGAGCAGAACTTGCTTCACTCTGCATCATTTGCATGTGACCTATCGTCTAGAGGAGCGAGGTTGACCTAAGGCCGTTTCTGTGACATAATTTGGAACATCAGCAATGACGGGCCTGAGAGGCCTCCTGTGATTGTAGACATTTCATGAGAGGTGTCAAAGCTGGAAAATGATTGGTGTGTTTTGTGCTAAAGTTGTAGAAAGAGAGATGTGAGCAATGCCATATTCAAAGTTTCTGCTCTGTCATGGTAAGTTCTACCAAAATCTCCCCCAAAGTTATGTGCAAAGCCCTTCTTCTTCTTCTTCTTCTTGTCTTTACCAGTCACTGCTCAACTGTGTGAAAAACTGAAATGCTTATATAATTAAAAAGGATCCAGCTAATTACAATCCTCTGCTTCAGGTCTTTCATATATGTCAATATGATCTGAAGGACTGGACGGTTCTGTTCCCCCGTTTTTAAATTGTTTTTGCCATGAGTAGGCTCCTCTCTCATAAAATTGTTTGCATCATGTAAAGGATTAGTCAAACAAGTTCAATTCAAACTTGCCACTAAAGGACCAGAGATCTTAAAGTTGAAAGATCTCGTTTGAGTCCGTCTGAAATTTGACTCATGAAATCTCAGACTTACCACAGTGAACGACCAATCAATGAAGACGTACTTGTATATGTTTGGTGAAACTGTTTATATAATTACAGGCTGAAAAGAATTGATCTGACTGGTATGATACTGCTTCCAGCAAGAAGTGGCAGCACAGAAAATAATAGTGAATAGTGATGAGTAAATGATGCATATTTTAGCATGGGTTGAATTGATGTTTGCATATTTATTTTCTTTGTATTACATACACACCTGGCGAAAATGTGAATTGACGCATATTATTCATTATTAAGGACAATTCACATGAATAACCAGTCAGAATCATAACATTTACAAGCAGGAACTACAACAGAAGCTTTCGCTCTCCTCGTCTGCAGGTGAGGATTTAGCTAGTTGGTCAGGAATCTGAAAATTTACAGGGATAAAGTCAAAGTTTTGTAGAAACGCATCCAGCTGCAAACATGGAACTGATGATTTGCACCATTGCCTCCACAAGGAGTTCATCATCATCTCGGTCTTTAATGGTCCCTGTGGGTTATACTAGACCTTTGTAATACCTTGTTAAGTGATGGCTCCCCGGTAGCAGCGTGGGCAGGACAGCGGTTGGGGTCCTGGTGAGAGGCAGTAGCGGTGGAGGCCCATTGGTCCGTGTAGCCCAGGGGTGTGAAGTAACCACAGTCCTGAACACTGGAGCCCCGCTCAAAGTCCTCACAAACCCCGTCACCATCAAACACATAACACTGACTGGGTTCACCTTGGCAGATGGAGAGAAGAACGAGAGAGGAGAATTTATGAAAGAATATAAAGCCTGGTTTCTTAATCTGGCAGGGAAACACACTCATCCCCCACTGTTAACTCCCCTCCAAATATATTTGTCAGTGAACCAAACCAGAGCAAGTCTATTCTGTATTTTCATTGGCCACTTTTAATGTTAGCCGCATCAACTCAACCGTATCTGTCTCTCTGGCCTGTCAACACGCTGTAAATAATAGAAAGCAATGAAGTCTGGCTTGATTAATTATTTAAGATCACAGCAATTTTGTAATCTCAATAGGCAGAGAGAACCAAAGAGGACCTCAAATGTGTCTTGGCAGCTAGTTTGATCCCAAAAGCTCCTCAATGGGCCATGTTTGTCTACACTGTATGTCACCAGGTGACAACAGCAGCTCTATGTATTAATAAGAACTGTCAAAGCAGTGCTCAAAACTTATTTCATGTCTGATAGAAAACATAAGTACAGACAGAGGAATATTGGTTTAACTTTTATTGTGTCTGCTAATAAATCTCAAATTTATCCACTCTCAAGATGAAGCAAGGGGAGAAACAAAACAAAGCCATCACCTAGGAGACCTGAGATCAGGACCAGAATAACATCAAAATAGCAGCAGCATTCACTTTATGTCTTTGTTATAGTTGAAGAGTTTATAATAGAGAATGAGAAATGATGAGTATATGCAGTGTGTTTCAAACCGATACGTAAACTCTTGCCCTGCAGCTGAGGAGGCTGTTTATGGAGAGACTTTAAGCCCCTCATGTGGTTTGACAAACAAGGTCAACTTACTTTTTTTTTGCAAAGTGTTCAACCACATCTCAGGATTCTTCATTAATAGACATAGAGAAAGCTAAAGTATGAACATGTCATAGATCTTTTCTTTTGTTCGAATATAGATATTTCAAAGGTCGAAATGGCCCCTAATAAATGTTGAGTGTACTAAAAATGTAAGTCGCTTTGGACAAAAGCTTCAGCTAACTGACATGTAATAATAATAATAATAAAATTTATAATAATAATAATAATAACTTTCATGATTTAATATACTTGTCTGGTTACAAGTTGTTAATATTATAGTTTTAAGTTATCTTAAAGTATAGCTCTATCTGTGTTGTGACGTTTTAAAAGAATGGTAAAGAAATAGAAGTAACACACAATAAATAAAGGACCCCAACAAATAATGTAAAATTTGATAAAATCAAAATAACAGTTAACAGATTAACTAAATATAGACAAAGATGTGCTTATGTATATTTCAAAGTCAAAAATATGTTGAATTTTACAGGATATATACAGGTTTTATTTGTGCTAAGTAAGATTATACTTCTTGTAACACAATCATACCTGAGCTATGAGCAATTAATATATATGTGGGTAGTTGACAAATAAGGGTGAAACAGTATTTTTTTAATAAAGTTCTAATGAGGATTACAGTTTTATGAAATTATAATGTTCAAATGCTGAATTTTTTTAAACTGCTAGTGTTCCGTGGATTTTTTGTATAATTTCATTGTGGTGTGACGTCTGTCACACCACAGGACATTTTCATCCTTGTGAGTCATTGCTATACAAGACTGACCTTAGCTATTATGCTAACTGAAGAATAACACAGTTTAACCTTAATATGTTTAATTAAATTTAAATTAAAAAAAATGTGACATTTTTTTTTACACTTATTTTAAACAAATTTTTAACTACAGCTGTCACACTACAGGACTCTCAAAAAATCACACATTCATTGTCTGACAGAAAGAGTGACATTTATGAAATTAATGAGAGGTCACCTTTCAACATACACAGTACATTCCAACATCTGGGGGGCTTCCTGGTAGTGGAATAAACTAAGGGCCCCTATAGTTGTCCATGTAACTGCCGTTTCAAAAATCTGATTTTCCATGTCACGCCACAGGACATTATTTGTGTGACGAAAGTTATTTTGCTGTAAATACTAATATACTAGTTTTGTGCATATTAAAACCTAATATTTACAAAGTCATTATGTACAATATAATCCAAAGGCAGTTATTACCTGCTCCAGATATTTCTGGTTTATTTTGTTAATATGTAAGTTTAATGCTTCACCTATGTTACGGTCACACCGCAGGACATTTTGCGTATTCAGCCTAAAATATAATCAAAACATAACAGATATTTCATACAAAATCATAAGTTTAAAACAAAGTACCATAATATGCATCACATCCATGTGTTGTTTAAGTGGTTAAATGCATCTAAATAAACATTCACACTTAATTACAGAAAAATCATGCGTCATGTCATCCACCCAATAGATTAAATCGATGTTCACATAATATGCAGCAGCAGAGTGGAAATCATAAGCTGATCAATATCTTGTAAAGCAGCAGCTCTTCATGAAAAGGCTGGAAAACACTTCTGTTTAGCCTTGTGGAAAATGTGAACATGTGCAGAAGTTACAGAAACAGAGCTGTGTCACAAATGGCTGCACAATTGTCCTCAATTCGTTGACGGCAACATGTTTCTGATGAAAAGTAAATGAGCCAGAGACACAATATTGTCATACTGAGTTCATTTGGCAATACCAAAGGAAGTGAACTCTCCAAATACCCCACCCCTGCTTTGACAACTCCTGTGGAAATAATTAAGTCTTTTTAATTCCATCAGTTTTCTGTGTTTTAAAGGTCTGCATGCGTTAATCATGTTGTGCAATTTAACCTTCATTCAATCAGGCAGTGAAACATTTTTACTTAGAAATCTGTATAATCTTTTAAAAAAACAAGGTGAAAGCAGGACTTCTCAACAACCACAGCAGCTTGTCCATGGCAAACTATTTTAAACTACTATAAACCCAACAAAATCCAGAGCAAGGCAGTTCAGCAAGCAGCTGGAGCTGAATGGGTCAAGCAAACATGGCAAGAAGAGCTACACAAATGTTTTGTCTATGGCTTCAACAACAACTGAATAATTGGTTCCCAATTAGTAAAAGATTAGTGGGGCCAAATTGTTTATCTGATGTTTTTCATTGTGAAACAAGAAATGTAATAGCTTCAGTCACAGCTTGGCTAGCACTGACAAATAATGACTGAATGATGGACAATTTATTGCCACAAACTCTCATAACACAAACCCTTACACCAAACACATACCACACAGCGGCCATTGGCCTAAAAGTCAAAACCAGGGAAGCAAATCAAAGTAATGTACCACTTTATATCAACGGACTTGTCATATCTCCTAGTAATATCATGGATTTTTTAATAAAATCACTAAAAAAGTTGGATATTGTCAAAGACAAACTTATTCAGCTTAGTTTCTGGCAACTGAGGAGCTTTTTGGGCAAACATTCCTTTATATGGGGGATGAATTTTAAGGCTGTGGAGGAACACCACATACCACAACAGCAGAGCTGATTCCTTGTGTCAATGGCTAATGCCTGCTCTCATCTGGTCCAAGTGTCTCAATGAGAAATAGAGACATTTGGGGACTTGGATGGACACGTTGGACGTGACAGTGTCAGCCTATTTGCGCAACCATTACAATACAACGCAGTCATCAGTGTGTGTCAGTAAAAATAAGAACGTGAGCAAGTATTCATGGGTAAACAGTTAATTATGACTATGTGACATTGTGAAATAATGAGCATTTACTATCAATGCTCTCTTTCTGGCTTTGCTCCAAGACAATGCATATTTAAACGTGTTTACCTCATATTAAGGTCCAAAAACACATGTTGACAGAGGCAGAGTCTTCCGCCTTCTTCTAACGATGCTGTACTTTGGGTAAACTCCCTTCTATGTTGTGCTGTCAGTCTTCTCTTGTGGCCTCCCTGCACACAATTTATTGTTGTCCTGTGGTGGATTTACAACGATGGGTGCACTCTCTGTGGCATCTTTATTTGTCGTCTGCCATGTTATGCTGCATGATTTTGGTTGAGGGTTAGCAGGACAACATTCCACCCTTGTCTTACGGATGCGAAGTATACTGTGTATCTGAATAATATCAAAAGGAATATGATCATTTGGATGTTTTAAAACGTTTACTACCTCTTACTAAACAGCAGTTACTGATTTGGTATACTCACAGGAAAGTGAGCACAGAAAGTGGAAAGTTACTAAATTAGAAAAAAAACAAACTATATCTATCAGCAGTGATCCAGGTACAGGTCTCCTGGATATGCCTCTTGTTTATCTAGAAGCAAAAATCTCATGTAAAATATATCCTGAAATTCACAACAAATTAAATGGTTCTTCATCTTCCTTATCTTTACATAAATCTCTGGGTGTTTATTCTAACAATCAATCATATATTCTTGACTAAACCTCACCAAGGTTAACCTGGGCTCTTAACCCCCTTCACTTTCCTTGAATTATCTGACTCTGACCATCAGAAATACAAGACAACCTCCAATCACATTAAGGTACTTCAAGTAACACGAGAAAAACCCTGTTATTACTTTGATGACAATAAAATGAGATGCGAGCGAACATCCTCACCATCAACCAAAACAGAGACTTTGTTTGATTGACCGGCATCAAGGTGATAGATGATGGATCATTAAAATTACATTGTTATTTTATTTTGACTATAAACTGTAGCTGAGACTTAAGAAGTATTGGATGCTCCAGTGATAAAGCATTAAAATGAAGTGTGCAGATAGGCCTGGATATGCGTGACTAAACTTTACATATTTTTTAAGTTTTTACAGTTGGATATAATCTTTCTCGCTGGGGAGACCTGGCCAGTTTGTTGCAGATTTGATTTGATAGTAAAAAAAAATACTATTTACTTTCGATATCAACAAGATGAAAAATGGCAACTATGTCGAAAACACAACTGTTATTGTGAGCTCACAGCATCCAATCTCAAACCACAACATGATCTACGATAAGACATCAATCAACTTCACTTATCAATATTCCCAAGATCGCAATCGATTCCCTGAAATCTTATAAAAGCCGAAGCTTATTCAATTAAAGAAACATGTCTGGCATATGTTTTGAGACTCAACTGTCTACTTTGCTGTCGAAAATTGTTTTTTTCTCTAGTGTTTCTTTGCCAACCTAATGTTAAAATACTTCACATTTCTGAACAAGATTTGTGACAGAGCAAACCAAAAACTCACTTCTTACCATTCAGCTCATCTGTTTTCTCTTATGCTGCTGTGATGTTACATTACTGCTTTGTGGACTCAGTTCAAGCCAGAAGCTTTTATGTCTTGTAAATTAAATTTGATTTGTTAGATTTTATTTCTAATGCTGCTGCATGCACATGACCATTTAGTAACTTTGCTTTTACACTATTAGTTTAAACGGTATTCATGTTTTACATTTAAGAGTGATTTGAGTGGGTGTAGTGTATGAAAAAACAAGAAAATTGTCACCTTTGTTTTGAAAGAAACCAAACAGCTCAACAAGCTTTCAGACTTTTCACCCTGCAGTAAATGAAATTCACTCACCATTACATTTGAAGCCCATCTCCTTGTGACATTTCTTAGAGCAGCCATCCCCATCCAGGAGATTACTGTCATCACACTCTTCTGTCCTGGAAGAAGAACATCGTCAACACCAATGTCAGATAGTCTCTGATTTGAAAGAATAATTGTTCATCATTAATCGTGTGAACATATCCACAGACCCCTGTATGAGGCCGTCTCCACAGTAGGACTGCCCATGAGTGTACAGGAGAGGTGGGGAGGTATCGCTGAGAAGACCTTCTGCTTCCACCTGGATTGTGTACTGGTACTTGACTCCTTGCTGCACAGTCCTGTAGAGAAGAAGAGAGGAGTCCAAAGACTATTTTCTGCTCTGTAGTACAAACATATCATAGAATCTTTGAAAGCATATAGATCCATACAAGTCACTCATTCAAAACATTACAAACTAAGAATTATTGTTGTTAGTTTTGCCAGTCTGGTTAAGTGTGTGTTAAAGCTTCAGTGTGTAAAATTTAGTGATATCTAATGGTAAAGTTGCGTGTTGCAGCTGAATACCCCTCATCTCAGCCTTCCAGTCCAAGCATGAAATAGATCCTGTCGTAACCTTCAATTGTTATAAAAACTCAAAAGATGTTTAGTTTGTCCGGTCTTAATTACTGTGAAAAACATGGCGGCCTCTGTAGAGAGAACCCGCTCCTGATGTGAATATAAAGTTTTTAAATAAGGAGGACTCAATTCGTACAATTTAGATGAAACACATGAAAACATCATTAGGATAATTTTCTGTTCAATTTATGCCAATGGATCCCTTTCACCTAAATCTTACACATTGAACCCTTAACTTTTAAAGAAACATTAACCTTAACATTAACAAGTCAATGCAATAGCAATCCTACTGGATTCTACAAACAATGGCTCTTGGGATCGAGCGACTAGTGGAACTGTTACTCACAGTGGCTTCTATCTGTAACCTTGCAGTATCCGGTGACCTTAAAGCCCGACGGCAGGAAGTGAGTGTAACCATACCTTTGTTCCGGTGACAGGAACTATTGATCTGTTTTGGGGGGCCGTGTCTAAAATAAGGATTATTCTCCCTGTTTTCTCAGGACAGAGCTACTGCTTCTTGTATAAACTTTAACCGTGAGAAGAATAAATCATTCAGTATCCACAGATTTCCTTTATTAATTATGGATCAGAGAAGGAAATGAATAGTTTGAAAAACTCCCTTCTTTTTCCCTATTAATCTGCACTGTATCTATATTTGGCTATTTTCTTTAGCCATGTGACACAGTTCCTTCTCTTTCTCGCTCTCGGCTCTCACAGACTGTACTTTGCACTTGCACTTTTTAATTCTAATTTCCTCTTCAAACTATAAACAAAATTTGAATTGTTTCCAGAAGAGCTGCATGAATGCAACTGACTTTTCATCTTATCTTCATTATCAGTAAAGCATAAATAATTAGTTAAATTCCAGTTTATGTGGCGTGTATCCAAAGGAAAAAAATATGCTTTGGCAACAAGGCAACCCAAATAATATCTCAAGGCCAGGTAACAAGCAAGTTCATACCAAATCTTGTGCAACCACATCTGAAGGGTGTTTATAGCTGATCCAAAATGCCAGAGCTTAAGGGGGGCTGTCAAAGAAATGAACAAGATGGACATCTACAAATCTAAAAATGGGGATAATGGCACAAGCTTTGAGACATGCCTTTCTTCAAACACATGCATGGCGTTGACTCACACGCACACACACCAAAGAGTGTGTGGCACACACACCAAAGAGTGTGTGATAGAGTAAATTATTATTATTATAAGATTGTATAAAAAAAAGAGCTTCAGTTAGAAGTTCAACACAAGTATGCTTCATCTCATCCTTGTTTGTGTATGTGGTTGTATAAATGAATGGTACTTAGAAAACCGTTTGAAGTCGGTCCAGTAGATCATCTCCCCAGGTATCTGCAACATGGCAGCAGTGGCTATAATGTAATCTTAGGGGGCAACTGCTACAGTCCACGAAATGTCTACTTAAAGTTTTTTTTCAAATTGTTATTCTGGGTCAATGGAAACATGAGTGAGAGTCGGAGAGAATTGGATTTCACTAAGTGAAGCTATTATGGCAGAATTTCTGTCTGATGTGGAATATGCCAATTATAGGCTCTGTGTCTAAGCTTAAGGTTAAAGGGATATATTGTCAAATATTTAATGTAAAATAATCCTAGTGATGCTTTCATGTGTGTAATCATCTAAATTGTTTGAATTGTTGTTTTCTTTACCCTAGAATGAGCCCTCTATATTTAAAGACTTTATATTCACATCAGGAGCTGGTGCTCTCTACAGAGGCCACCATGTTTTTTACAGTAGCCCAGAATGGACAAACGAATCACCTTTTGAGTTTTTACAACAACTGAAGCTTTCCACAGGTTCTCTTTCATGTTTGGAAGGGAAGGGTGAGATGAGGGCTATTTAGCTGCAATCGGGAGTTTCACCACTAGATGTCACTAAATTCAACACACTGAACCTTTAAGTATTTGACTTTGATGTTCGTCCCTATTTACTTGACCCTTTTAGTGAACATTACATGTCCTTTCAAAATAGCATGGTAAGATTACATTGTAGCAATCGTGCAATTAGACCATGTCCAGGACTTATTCAAATGTGTTTTGTTAGGACTACTTCTCAACACAACAACATTTTTAAAAAATTGGTCCCAGGTTGTAAATACGGAAATTCCCCTTTAATGCTGAATTAAGCACAAATGCTAGTCAGTGACAGAAAAGTGGCTAAGATTTGATGTGCTGTGTGGCAGCCTGACCCCCACTTGATTTGAACCAACCCCTTTAGGCCAGCATGCACCATTTGAAGTGTTTGTCAGAAGGTCAGATGGCTTCAAGCTTACGTAACTTTCTAAACGGCTGCTGTGCTGTGGCTGAGGGGTAGAGTGGTCGTCCTCCAACCTGAAGGTCGGCGGTTCGATCCCCAGTCTGAACCATCTGCATGCCGAAGTGTCCTTGGGCAAGATGCTGAACCCTCAATAGCCCCCCCATAGAATAACAAAGTGCTGCAAGTAGATGCACTGTATGAATGTGTGTGTGAATGGGTGAATGTGAAACTGTACTGTAAAGCGCTTTGAGTGGTCTTCATCAGACTAGAAAAGCGCTATATAAATACAAATCCATTTACCATTTAAACTAAAGAGCCTCAATCTGACACTTACACCCTCTTCACACAGTAGTTGGCCAGCTGTGCTGTGCAGAGGTTTGAACTCTGTGCTCTTGATCCCGTTTTACCTATTTGTGCAACATGAGCGTCTTCCAGGACAGACTGAGACTGAAATGTGCACTGTTTTTTCTCCATGTTCAAATGATTTAAGATGGCTGCTGCTTGGGTCAGGTCAAACACTGCAGAACACAACTGGATTGCGTTATTGGTAAAGTTAGTTTTGAGTTGGGGTAAGGGGAGTGATATCAACGAGAAAACAGACTCTGTCAATGCTGTGTCACTCCACCTTAGTGGGGAGAACAATAAGCATCGGATTTCTCATATAATAAGAAAAAATAGTTGTCATCTCGCATAACGTGCCCCGAATTAGAATGAATGAAGCCAAAATGATGATTTGCTTTTCCCGCTTATGTGTTGTTTCATTTATAGAGAAAACTTTATTGATCGGTTGATAATTTGTTTGACAATTTCAAGGATCTCCTTTAATCCTGTAGATTAAAAAAGAGATTACCTGACTAACAAAAATATGTGAAATGTTTAAGAATAACTGTAGTTTTAAACGTTCTATTTTATTGTCTTTAAGACTCCCGTTCTTCCTGGTCGTCTTCACTCATCTTTCCCTGTCTGTATTCCTCTCAGCCAGCCTGCGCTGACCATGGTGCAGGTTCAGCAGGAGGAAATGGCTGTGGACCTGATCCAAGCAGTTACTGGTGTTTATGGCCTCTGCTGCTCACATTTGGTTCATATTCAAAACATTGGGGGAAAAAACTCTGCTTCTGCTTATTTTGCTTCACCTCTGCTGTGTTGCCGTCTCCTTCTGTCCTCAGCCCTCATTTCTCCTTCCCTCACCTATTTATCCTCCACTTTAGGTTTAATTTTCTTTCTTTAAACCTCTTTCCTTCCCACACCTCTGTTTTGTGCTTCTCTTCCCTCCATTATCTCACCCTCCCTTGCTCCCTCTCCCACCTCCTCTAAACTCATTGCTCTCCAACACTCGTTTCTCCTTACATCAGCCCCTCTCTGCCCTCCTCAGTCCCACATAACTTAATTCCCTTCGGCTCTTACATCTTTTTGCACTTAGACACTTTGAGCTTGTGTAACATAGGAGACGTGTTCCCTGAAAAATAAACTGTTTTTTGAAGCTGCGTCCACCTAGTGTCTGCCCGCTCTGTAAAACAGCAGCAGCTTCTCAGAAATTCAGAGTGCCACAACATTTGAAATCAGCCTTGAATGATCTGCAATCATGTGACGTAACTGCCATATCCTGGCAGGTTGTTATCAGCTTTTGTGCAGTAGTTGTATAAGAAGGATAGAGTAGAGAGATTGAGGGGATTTTGATGAGGGCTGATATTTGGTGAGATAAACTGGCTTGTGGTTTTACGTTTGGGAACTGGTAATCATTTGGACACCCCACCACATGAGACAGGATACAGACTGGCTCAACTTAGCCCGAAAAACATGTGCATATATTTGACTGAGTGTAATATGTTTTTTTCAAAGACATTTGGATCAGTAGCCACAGCTATCACGCTGGAAATATTTTCTGTTCCATCCCCTAACACTTGAGACAGATATCTGTTAATTAGTAGATCAGAGGCCACACACACACACATGCACACCCATTCACACACGTGCACACACATAAACATAAACGCACACACCCACACACAGACCCTGGATTTTATTTTCCTCTGACCTGCTGATGCCTGACAAGTCGGTGTGTGTGAGTGTGTGTATGTGTGTGTGTGTCTTGGTATCCAGCATTAGTATTTGGCACCACATCCATGATGTAAATATTCATCTACACCTGAGAGTAAAACCAGACTGTGGAACTTGCCGGTCATGGAGTCCTGAGTATGTTTGAGTGGTTTCAGGCAGAAAAAAAAACACCTGTCAATTCCTGTTATGCATTGTGGTCGCCTCCTGCAGAGCAAATCATTTCCTGATTTATGGGCAAGGAATATGTCTATAACCACATTTTGGGTTGCTATAACATTGGTAAGTGAATGAAATGTGCTTCCACTGCAAAGTAGCACTGAAAGCACGACTCTAAAGTAATCTTAACATAATGAAAGTAAATCTGTTTTTTTGTTTGTCCTGACCAACACATGACCATTTACCTGTCAGTGAATGTCTGCTGAGTCTGAGGTGGTGGGGATTTGCCGGTGAACGGCGGCTGCCGCTGAATCCAGTACAGCAGAGGCAGGCAGCCAGAGCACAGAGGGCTGCCGGGGCCCGAGGACAACATGGCGGCATCGATCTCCATCTTCTCGTCAAAGGTACAGAGTTTTATGGCGCTGATGGCAGCATTGTAGGTGTTAAGGCGCAAGGTCAGGGGCATATCACAGAAGACATGCTGTGGTCCAAGGTTGATGCTGTTCCCCATATCGGTTATCAGCTCAATGTTGGCTATGGCTGGGTTGCCTAGGAAATGCAATTAGAGAAGGATCACTATTATTTGAACTTCCATATTTTTGCTCAATTCCTCAAATATTTATACAAACGATGTGCAGCTTTCCTGAAAACATTCTGATTGGCTAAATAATAATAAAATAAAAGACATGAAAGATTTTAGACTTATACTGAACTACTTCAGGTTGTCTGATTTTGGCTCTACCTTTCCCAGATGGTTATGATTCCATGAAATCATGTCTTAAAATATCTAAACCACAGCTTCAGGTCAAGCAAGGGGTGACCTAGATCTGCCAGACGTATGAAAATACCAAGTGCTATATCATGGCTTACTGGATAAAGTTTATTACAGCTCGGTATCATAATATGTCACTATAATAGCAATACAGAAACAATAACTAAATACAAAAACAAAAGTGAGATTACCCTTCAAAAAATTTTATTTCTGGAGTAAAGCTCCTGTGAGAGTCCCTTTATGGTAAGCACTGTACAAGCATGGAGAGCAACTAGACATTACCCCTAGTTTCATTAATGAGCCGTCAGTGGACTGGACTGTCTACTTGAACTGTTTGAATGAACCTATTTTATGCCATTTAGTCAAATATCCAGAAGGACATAAAAGGCTTAAATACATACAACATTTTTGATTATAGTTTGTCTCTTACAGAAAAGGAAGGGTTCTGCAACAGAGCCAGGGCCGTGCAACTCAAGAGTCTCCACGGGGCACATGCTACAGAACCTCACCCCTAGAGAGTGCAGTAAGTTCGTGGCAGACTCCTCTTCATCACCTCAGTCTCACTCACTGTTTGTGGCCATGTCAATAAATTACGGGGTGTTGATACTGGGTTGAATCCATTTTTCCTTATTACTTGGTGTATCAGACCAAATCTTTGTGAGTAAATTTGATTAAACTGGATGACAGACAAGGAACTAACTGGCAGGGGATATTATAATATCAGAAATTATGTATTATTATATAATAAATAGTAATTAAAAAGGGTATTGGAGCCTGTTTGCCATTAGAAACATCCAGTCACAAAGCTTGAGATTTAAATCCATCAATTAGAATCTGTCAATCTTTGTCTGAAAGAGCTGAGAAGCAGATTTTGTGGATCTGACAGGAGGCATCCCTATAATCCAGTGGGATCCTCAGGCAACTGTTGCGGACTCAACAGTTTCCAACTCCGGTCTATCCAAATTTATGGAGCATGGGGCACATTGATTTCTGCAGCTGTTTTGAAAGGGAGGCGCTTGGGTGCAGAGAACTCGTCACTTGCAGTCTGTGCACTGCTTCGTTGCTTTTACCGCAATCTTTTATTGTCGGGTTTTGTTTGCGCACATTGAGTATTTTTATTCAGACAAAATTTGAGTTTGTTAAAAAAGGCCAATTCGTGAAATGGTTTGGTATTAGTCCATTTTATGATAATTACTGGGAAAATTACTTAAAGTGCTTTAAAATTTCTGCTAGAAAATATGGATGGGAATATTGCAATTTTCTTCAAATTAGAATTTACATTGACACAGGCCTTCTTTTGATGCACTATGGAAATAATGTCCGGTAATTGTGAGTTAGACTTACTGGAGGAGACGTAGGTGACCCAGAGGGTGAGTGTGTGTGGAACAGCGGGGTGGAGGAATCGCAGTGTTAGGGTGCAGCCCTCCGTGTCGGGGCAAGGGGACGTCACGTTGGTGTCATAGAGGCTGAGCTCAGGACTCCACGCCTGGAGACTTAGATCACAGGGCTGCTCCACATCAGGTGGACCTGGGGTTAGGTGACATCACATAAACAGACAAATGGTTGCATTAATGTTGTGAAGACTCTTGATGGCCACATCCCTTTGACATAAAGCAACAGGGAACCCAGAGATTCACTACCATCAATGATGAGCACTCACAGTCCTGATTCAGCTGTAATGAGGAGATGAGTTCAGTTAGAATTCTCTCCCTTTTTATCAACTACTGTTATCGAGGAAGGCCTTTAATCCCTATTGGTCCAATAGATGTGATACTTGCTCAGCCGAGGACAACCTTTCATATTGAATTGTCCCCTTTTGAAGTGTTAACTAATTTATTTAGGGGAAATGTCCAAGCACAGAAATGAATGAGCATGGCCAGTAAATTTGGCACAAAAAGGTGTAGCTGGGTGCAACATGGAGGAGAGGCTCAATACATTATTAGGTGGAGGAAAACCGAATCACGTTCAGTCAAATTCAACAAGGACAAACCCCATAAGCTCTTCCTATCCCTTTAAAAGAAGCATCAGAGGTAGTGAGGTTTCTGAGAGAGAGGTCATCACACTGTGGTTCTTTAACTCCTAAAACTTCTTTGTAAGTACAATAAACATATTTGATGAACGCTTATGAAGCCTTTTTAAACAAACAAAAATCAAATGAGTTTTCGGAAATTTGCTACAAGGTCATCAAGAGACTGAATTGGCAAAATAAAGCATCAAAGCTGCAGCAGCTGTTTCTAAAGAAGCAATTTAAAGGGATGTGAAGTGTGAAAACACAATACTTTCAAAAGATTGAAAGCTGAGCTGGTTGTGCCAGTGTTATGGGCCTTTGCAACCTGCGTGTATGTTTACAACTGCAGCTGAGACTATGACTGCCTGCATGGACGGTAACAACTTTATGGACGATAGCAGGAGCGCTCGAGGGAGCATGCGGCAAATAGACCTGCAATAAATTATAGCGCATAATATGCAGGAATAGGTCAAAGTTTGAGATCTCAAACTTAGTTACGTTATTACGAGAAGGGTCAAATTATTAAAATATTAGAATAAGGCCAGTCACCACAGTCCAGATGATGAATGGTAAACACTGAGTTATGGCTGACGTTAACGCTATATGCCAAAGTAAGATTGCACACGTGTTGTCTGTGGTATTGAAGAGGAAGGACCCAACAGTATTTACTGAAGTGACATTTGCAGGTATGTTTATATGCATTTTAATGCGCTGCTGCTGCGAAGCTAATTGGCTATGTAGCCTGCGAGCTGAGGTGAGCGGTGCATAGATGGAATAAATTGCCCTTTCCAAAAGCTAAGGTGCAGGACAAGATGTGCTCATTTTTGGAAGTTAGATAAGAGGGAGACTTTGGCAGAAGGGCTAATGTTGGCTGTTACTCACAGTCTGTAGCTCTTGTTGTGTGGCAGCCTGCTGTCTGGCTCACTGTGGCCGCTCAGCGTATCATTGAATGCTGGCGTTCCTGCTTTATGCAAGATGTCATTGGCTGTAACCAAACAGTCTCTCTCTCCATCAAAAAACTAGGGGGGTCATCATGAAATATGAGTGATTTACGGAGCAGATATCTATGCTATGGCAGCCAAAAAAAAGGAAATTTAATTTCAGTTGGACACACACCTACATTGCAGGGGCTATTGGCTTGGTTTGAAGCACAGTGTGTAATTTGCACCTTGTGTGTTTTTGCGTGTCCACATGTGGGAATTGGTGCAAGGTAAACAGAGGCCAAGCCAGGCTGTTAAACTGAGCAGATGAAAGATGGAAGCTGTGTGAATGTGTGAGGCAGCCTGTCATTAATCTGGATGTAAAATGTTGACAATAACTAAAGGAGAAGTCAGACATTCTAACTAATGTATGTGTATCATTAAACTAGATATATTTGTTAGCATATCCATCACATACCGTACGGCTGGTATTACTCTGACCTCAGATCAACTTCTAACCGTAAATGATGGGATTGTCTGGATTGTCCATGAAGACGCAATGTTCACAAAGCTCCGCCAATGTTAAGACAGTTCTGCTCATTTCAATTTCTTTTTAGTTTTGTTCTGTGACCTTCTCGCTGGTTTGAATTACGCTCTGCTCGAACTACGCAACTATTTCTGTGCACCTGCTCAAATCGGTCAAAAGTTGAATATGACAGCTACCGGGTATGATGCAGGTTAGCTGGGTTTTTGACTAAATCAATTAGGCCTCGTGCCTGAAATTAAATATTTTTCCACATTCTCTGCCTATTCAGTAGTGACCACATTAACACATTTCCCAGTATAACTTACAACACTTTCTAGAAAACCCATTCTCATTAGCAAGACAAAGAGCAGAATGTTCCAGTTGAAAACGCTATGAGTCATTGCCCTTGACGTAAAGCATGGCCCACACCCCAAAACGCAGTTGTAACACCATTACGCCAGGCGAGATTAGTTGTTAATTGTGAGAGTGGTAGTGATTAGCACAATGGAATCACATTAAGGCAGTGTTTTCATCACTGGGTTTTAATGTGTCCCAGGTGAAAGTTCAATAAAATCAGCATATTGATGAAGTGTTACATATTTTACACCCACTATGTTAAGCCGTTTGTGGAGGAATCGCCAAACTGTAAAGCTGCTCTCACGTATGCAACTGCGACCCTGACCCATTTTTTCGACATCACCCTGAGGGGCTGTGTGTGTGGACGCTAATGTATCGGTTGTGCTGGACATTAAACAGACTTTACTGCCCAGCACCTTTGCACTAAGCCCATGTAATGTCCGATTGAGCCGATGTGTGAACAGTGCTGTGTGACGTGTTGATGACGTCCTTAGCTTTCTCCTGCAGCTCAGGCGCCACCCCTTGCATAAACCAAACATGCATTTCCAGTGGGTGAACAAGCACCAACAATAGACAATCAGAAAATTCTGTGGTGCATATGTGAAAGCCTTTCTAACTGAAAAGAATGCCATGCAAAATGATCCCGTGATTATCCTCTAAATGCTCGGTGATTCAATGAACCATAACTATATGCTTCAAATTATGTGGGATTTGAACTGCTTACATTTTCACCATTATAAAAATATTGTGGTTATATATTATCAACATCCAATTTTGAAAGAGAACTGAAAGCACTGCCTTCGCGGAGCAGATTCAATCTGCGTGTAACAGCTTATGGACATACAGTAAAATCAGAGGTGGGATTTGGCACCACTGGAGTGAAACTGTAAAGGAGGGCTGGTAAATGTTCATAAAAGTACTGGCACAGATCGGCAGTTACTGCTACGTCTTATGGGTGCACTGTAATATGGGCATGTGTAGTCGGGTACAAATCCCATCCTCCTCAATTGACCTCTTACTGAGCGAATGTGCTCGTTAATTTCATGAAATTCAGGAAACACCAATTTTATTTGGTACAGTTAACAAATAAAATGTCCATTAAAGTCACACGTTTTCTAAATACAGCTGCGCTAATTGGTATTTTCAATTCACAGAGCACTTTTATCTGTTTTGGATTCTTGTTGTTATTATTTTGGTTTTCCTGCCCACAGCTTGCTCTCATCGGTCTAATTTCAAGGTACAAACCTTTATTGCTCTCTGTCAAACAGCACGTGTCAAAATGTCCTTGTTTTCCATAACCAGTTTAGAAGGTAACAGGGTATTTTTTTCTCAAGCCACTGCTCTCACATGGCTATATTCTGAATAGATCTTCAAATACAGACTGATCCACCCAAGGTGTCGGTATTGTAGAGGTAACGCAGGTCGTTCCTTCCTGCAGCAGACTGCACCACCAGCTCTGCTCCCAATAAACCACATGCACCTATTATGGACTGCACTACAACTCTGGTTAACTCTATCAACTGTGCAATATTAATGCCTGCATTTTAAAAGCTTACCTGCAATCCATTTTCATGTATATATCCTCACATTATATGTTTATTATGTTGACATAATTCATTTTTGTTCCATTATATTTATGTATATTTTTTTAATATAAGTATTGCATGTTTACTTACAATGACTTCATTGATGATCAACATTAATAAATATGTAATAAACAGATGACCAGCACTTTTTAGCAGTCAGTGGAGCAAGCCTTCAGTTTGATGACAAAGTTGAACTCGGCCTCTTCCATGTCCTCTGATAAACTACAGCAGCAGCACGTCTTAATCGATCATTTCGATTATTTTACTTTTCTTTGATTATCAGACAGGGGCTGCTGATCTTCATCATGACAACATTCATAACATCAATTCCTCTTTTGGCATTTGTCTTCAAAGTAAAATATATTTTGTTTTTGCTCAATGCTTTGTATCAAGCCGTATTACAGAGCTTTTATTGAGAAAAGTTGTAACCTTGGGTCTGATGATTTTGTCGCTAGCTTAACAGAATAGCTATAATGATATTAATAATAATATTTATGAACCCAGCTCTGTATGCTTTTAATGCAACATAGTAATAAATAAATAACGTCTTAGTAGATGTGGTTTTCTACAAACTCTATCAGCTTTAATTCTCATATTTATTTTGTTTCTACTTTCTACCTCTATACTACTTACTTTACATAGATAGTTATTTTTGCTGCAGCCTCGACTCATTTCCACCACTTCCTTTCCACAGGTATTATTTCCATCTTCATCCAATCAGCCTATAAATATGATATAAGATTTTAATGCATACAGGTATGGACTTGACTGCCTTTCATCCTCTCCCTCTCTGAACTCTGCAAACTGCAGCACAATGAACAGCACGATGCACAATTAAAAGCCTTCCGTAAATGTTCTCATTTGAAATTATAACCTGCATTTAGGCTCCGTGCAGCACATAAACCAATTTAATTCCTCTCAACAGGAGCTCTGACTCCTGAAACAGTTTGGTGTTTTCCCTCAGCCTGGAAACTGACTCAATCTAGTCAAGGTTGGCATCAGCAACATTTTAAGAAGATGTAAACAGGCAGTTTTGCCAACAGTTTTAGCCAACGGTGTTTTGTCATTAACCCCTTGTCTTTTGTTGCCAGCTACGATATCCACATTGAATTTGTCCTAATTCCCCTTTCCCTGCTGAAGGCGATGTTGCCCGTCTCTGTTGGCTGATAAAATGACCCCCGTGCATCCTCGCCTTTAGAAGTGGGAAAGAGTGAAAAAGGAGCCAGGGAAGCCAGCAGACTGGCTGTCTCCTCAGCTATGTGCATACCACTGTTTAGAGTAAGACTGTAATTGACTCTTTATCATCATTATGATCCCGCAGCGAAAGAGAGGGAGCCGTAATCCCCCTGTTCCTCCTCGCTGCTTGTTTTCAAAGCCTAAATTCCAGCAGAGGATTTCCACATATTTGGGTAGAGTTTCCATTGATGAAAAAAGAAAGTGTTGTTGTGTTTCTACATTCATTTCTCCGTTCTTCCTGTATTTTCTTTATGTTTGTCTTCCTCTTTGCTTTCATGTTCTTTCCCCCTCACCCTTCTCGTCATGTCAGAGGAAACTCTCCAGAAATTTGATTGGAATAACAAGGACCATGTGCGTAATGATGAAGTGCATTGTTCAAAATACAGTACTGCAGGATACACTTTTTTTCTGGCATATTTGTTTATGACGGAGGTTCAGTGTTTGAACAGCAACCAAACATTACCCAGAGTAGACACTTTGCCTAATAATCCTTGTTCTCGCCTTGGCTAAAACAAGACAGAGACAGAAAGAGGTCTGTAGCTGAGGGCAATTATCGTTTAATGATTTTCTGCCTTTTTCCTCTCCCAGGAGCCATTAGCCTCGCACGCACCTGAAATTTACAGGGAAGAGTGTGGGTGTGTTTCTGTGTGTATGTGCTTGTGAGAGGGCGGGTGGGTGGGTGGGGGTTTTGATTTGCTCCGTTGAAACAAGAGAAATCAAGGACACACACTCTAACCTGAAACTGCCACTTTCCTCCTTGTCAATAACTATTGACCCTATCAGGGGAAGAAAACAACTCAAATGTAGATTCTAGGAGGAAAGATGAATGAAAACAACAATTTCCCTCCTCACCAGTAGAGTATCAATTTTAGGTTCAACCTGGCCATTGTTTATTTGAATGAATTCCAGTAATGAAAATCTAACTCAAAGTGTTGATAATTTAGTTGCGGATTTACGTGCAGCTCCAACAATCTCAACGATTCAGTTTGGTTTGTGTTCCCACGGATTTGGAGCAGGGCTGCATTCAGTTTCAGTAAAGTAACACACAAGTTAACACACGTATAGTCAAAGAAGACACACAAACAAACATGCACACACAAAGAGTCATTTGTGACTGACCAACTGCCTCCTCGGGTGTCCAGTAGCCGGATGTGTCACAGATACGAGGTGACGAGGCCTCGTAGGCGTACTGGTGGAAGTCGCCATCTTTCTCACAGTCTCCGCAGTTGATAACAGACTTGCGGAAAGAGGAGCTAGGAAAAGCAAAAAGAGTCACTGATTTTGAAATGTCAGATGCTTTGTCTGCCACTTGTCAATAAGGTAAATATGTTCCTTAGTATGAGAACTACATGTAGTGCTTTGTAATCTGGACAAAGCAAGAGGAAACCCAGAAAAGGCTGCAGCCACATCTTCATCTGATGATGTTACAATGGGCCAACAAGGCCTTTCTCATCTCTATCAATGGATTATCCTAACTTCTGAGCCACACCTTCGTACCCAGGAGAGCTATTTACAGGTCCGTGAAGCTTTGCCCACTTGTACTATCTGGAAATATGGTCATACTTCATTAGCTTAAGCAATCATACCTTTGATAAAGTGGTCCCCTGATAGGTGGCAGCCAATAGAGCGAGACAGAATCTGAGCTCTGGTCGGCCACTATGGGGGCCAGAGGGATCGGGGCAGGCTGACGATCCAACAGCCACTTCTGGTAAACCAAGTCAAGATAACAGTGCATCCTGGCCACTTGGTTGGGAGTGAAATGGTTCGTGCAGTTGTCATCTGATGTGATGCAATGACAGAAACAAAAATCCCTTTTTATCCTCATTGATCAGGTTCAAGCAGTAATTACAGAGCTTATCCCATTGGTTAGAAATACTAAGGAATGGAGAAAGCAGCAATGATAAATAAACCAGGAGATAGTCAGGTCCAACAGTTATTATGAAGAGAAAATACTAAAACAATCTTAATCTAATGTCAGTGCAGGTCCATTCAGATATAAATATGCATTCATTGAAAAGGTTGATAGAGGAAACATAATGTGAAAACACTGATAGACAATATAATTAGTTGCAATGCTATTTGGCGAACAAAGTTTTGTTACTATTTTAATGTTACGGTTATTATTATGATAAGTACGTTAGGCTGCAAGTTATTTTTAGGTTTCAATGGATGTTGTTGTGTTTTCAATTCATTGATCCTAATTTATTTGCCCATTTGTGAGATAGACATGGTATATATTGTGCATGCTCAGGATTTATGTGGCAGTTTATTGGAAATTTCCAGAGGTAGCTGTTACTTTTTAAGTAAGTGCACATCTGTCCCATTTTAAAAAGACCAATGGCAGAGATTAAAGACAAACTGCTACTGTAATCAAAAAACATGTGTTTTGAATTTTCTCTTACACAAAAGACTGTTTCTTATTATATAGAAGACACAATAAAGTCAAGTCTCTTACATGTTACATGACTTTTCTTACAACCTACAGTGCCATGTAATTGGCATCCTCTTCTGTGGCTCAGTAATTCATCTCAACATGTTGGCATTACGCTTCAAGTAGGCAAAGCTGGGAATGTTCCTCCTCTGTACCTGTGTAGCTCATGTAGTTGCTGTAAGGTGTGTCCTGGTACGTTGTGACTCCGCAGGTATCGTTAACAGCTCCAGGATCGTGGCAGGCTTTGGATTTGGGCGTTGGGGCAGTGTCCGCACACAGATCTCCAGTCTCCATGGACGGGGTGGTCTCCTGAAAGTACACACGATTCAGCTACTAGCAAATACACAGAAGTGTGAAAAGCTCTGTCCAGGTTGGTTTGTACACATTTTACACACAGCTGATGAAGAAGCACACTGACAATTCCCACTTATCTTTTGTGTAACACTTATCATCTTAAGGACTTAAAAAGCAGTTATTGTAAAGCATATGCCACGCATATATACTGGCAGTTAACAGTTAAACAATTAAGAGCAGATATAAGATATAAAATATTACCTGACATGGGTCATCACAGGAGTCCCGCTCGCTCACCCCTTTGAAAACGTGATACAGGCCGAAGATGTGTCCCATCTCGTGGATCATGGTGTTGTGGTGGCCCACAGTGCCGAAGTAAGACGGGTTCAGCACCATCCCACCTGGCAACAACAAGTAACCCAGACAATAAATAACAGGTTCAGCCACTGTTCTGTATCTGAAAAAGGAGAAACCTTGTTCAGATCTATCACCCATGTTGTATTTGATTAGATTTGTTCTTGGACAAAACAAACTGCCACAAAAAATGCGGCATTGTTGTTAAAGTCCAGATTCTTATACTGACTTGTAGTTGGGGGGCACTACTCCGCCACATCATCTACTACAGCTGGGATTTTCAAAAGAGAAACAGACCACCAAATAAAAAACCCTGCAATATTGAATTTAATAAGCAATGAAGTAAACTTTAAAGCCAAAAAGAAAAAGGATCCAGTCGGGTTGTTACGGTTGGATATGGAACATTTGTGCTCGGCAGAAATCTTGTATGTACTCTTTCATCTCATGAAACAATCACTGATAACTTACAAAAGGAAATGCATTGTCTTATATACTACAATAAATACCACTTTCACTTATCATATTGTAAGAGCTGAGTAATGAACTCTAGGTGATCCACAGTTGGCGCAGTGTGGATGACAGACTGGATTCATACGAATTATAATGAGTGATCAGAGGGAGAATCAGACTTCCTACCTGATCATGACTGGTTGACACAACATGGAAAACATTGCTTTAACAGGCAGACTGGCAGATTGAGTGGAAGAATACTTTGGAAAAATCCAGTGTTTTATGTTTCCATAAGCATTACTGTTATAATAATGATGAGAATGATTCTTAATTGCATTTTTAAATCTGTGCAATAATAGGCTCTTAAAAGCTCTGCTGCACTATAATCAGGTTGGGCCAGAAATGTTATGTTTTGAACAACTCATCAGCTTTTCTGTTGAGGATTTAGAGGTATGTTTTTTTTATCATTTCTTAACAATGCAAGTTTATATATTTTTTGGCATATTTCTATATTTGAAGTGTATTTTCATAAACATTAAAAAAAGATACACTTACAAAGCAATTACAAAGTGGATTAGGAAAATTGAAAAGACTATATCAAATCAAAAAAACAAAGTACATCTAACAGAGTAGTTTTAAAATTAGTTAAGGTTTGTGGGTTATGGAGAAATGCTTGCAATAAGGCCTTTGAGTGGTGATATAAGTTTCAACATGTTGATAATCACAGGATGGAGAAAAGACCTGACAGTCATTGGTTTTCTAATATGAAACAGTATTTTCAGTGGTGAGGACATTGAAAGATGAAGACATTACATATGTAGACACTAAACGGGGCTTCCAGAGATGACCTGTCATCCACTAACCTGTTTTAAAACAGGCACAGATGCTAAGAAACTCAAATGTCATGTGGGAGACATTCAGTCGAGAAATTAATTCAGCAGTGTCATTTAAAACCTCTACTCAGACAAATAACTGGTAGCAACAAAGTGAAACACTGTCTGAATGAATTAGTAGCTACCTCTCATCCATAAATTTACAGAATAAAATAAATAAATAAGCTATTGGGTTTTTCAATCTGCGGGAACAACAACAACAGATGTTTGTATTGTAGAGTACAAAGCTGTGGTGGCCTCAGGGTACCTCCCTCTGCTGGACACAATACACAAAAGACCCTTTTCTAAGACGTCCACTTCCTCCAGTGGTGGCTTGAGCAAATATATAAACACTGAAAAACTGTTTCTCTACGATTTACATCAAATAAATCAGAAAGTGCTTAAGTTAGGAGGAGACATCTGCATTGAAATTAGATCGAACAGAAATTGTAGTAATATTACTTTTTTTATTTTTAATGAAACAATGTTTTTTTTTTAGGAATTACTAAAACTATTGTGAACATATAGCTTCACCTGGGTTGTGCTTGTTATGGCAACAGTTAACATTTATTTTCATTGAATCAAACAGCGATATTTTACCTTGTTTTAAAAGGCTCAATTTATTTTTGAATTGTTACATTATTATCCTGTTCCTCTGCATCAACTTATTTTGTTTCTTGCGAGATCAGTGGATTCTTTCACCAGAACATTTTCTTTGAAAGATACTTCCTCTGGTGGTCCATTCTCTTCTCTGTACTGGCACGAGAAGAGAAGAGTGGACGGCCTGCATAAATAAAGAACAGCTGGTAAGTGGGCATGGGTGGCAACAGTGGTACAGAGCCCACACTGCCATTTGTTTGTTTGGTTGTTGTTGTGCTGATTATACTTCTCCAGTGAAAAGGGGCCTAATGATTGGAAATGGAAAGAGGCAACGTGCCGGGAAAATCTCTCCCAGCTTAATTTCCTCTCCCCATCTTATTTGGATACCAACAACAAAAGAGGGGAGGGCAAAGATGGAGAAGAAGGGATGGATAAAAGAAACAAAGAGAAAAAGGCACCTGGTAAATAAGGACATGGAGAAAATTGGAATGGTAGAACGTTATAACTTGAAAATGGAGGAAATAAGAAAGGGGAAGAAGGGGACAATTAGAAAACCTTACACAAACAAAAGAGAAAGAAGCATGAAACATGATGAAATATTCTGACATGTATGTTAATATAACTTGATGTTAATCTCCTCACCTTGGTGGGTTAGAGCCTCCTTTGCCCACGGCCAGGTTGCAGCTCCGGCCAGTTCTTCACGGACTGAGTTGCTGGCAAAGAAAACATTGAGTGTGTCGGTTCCGCTCAGGAGAAGCTCCTCCTTTAGTTCTTTCACACTCATATAGGCCCTGCAGAGAGAAAAAGAAAGGGGAGACAATACATTCATCATTTTAATTCAAGCCAAGTTTAATCTCTAAACACAGACTTAACGGATGATACTGAATAAGAATGTAATACTAATACTTTGAATAAATTATGCATAACATGTGCATCCATGAAAGTGATTTGGGATGAAAAGGTGAAGCCATAATTATTTATGTCCATGGTAAATAAGGATTATGTTGCACACCTAAGTAAACTTAATTTTACCTGATGGTTGGAAACTAGAAAACATTGAAGTTAAGTTACAAATCTATAACTTTTCCACCACCTCTTAACTTTCAGTAATGTGCCAAGTATATAAATATTTACCTACTTTTTTTAGCTAAAAGTAGTATTTTACTATTTTTCTTTCTTCCATCTCTAAGGAAGATGGTGGGCTCAAAGTGCTGAAGCGGTGAAAATAAAACCTGATTTATAAACCGCTGAGAGGGAATATTAGTTTAATGCTTAGTTTATGAATTTGCCCACATTAAAACATAAAAAAGAGAGAGAAATGTAGTTTCTGTGACTCTGTCTTAATGCGAAAGGGTATATTGCAAAATATTTGCACATGACTCTTTCTAGCATATGTTTGTTCAAGATGATAGTATGAATGCACACAATCTGTCGTCTCTGCTCTGTAACTTCAAATCATACCCGTTCAAACCACTTCCCCCTGCAGCTCATCACTCCATTCTCTCTCTCTCTCTCTCTCTTTTTCTGATTGTGATACCTTACCGTTTACCCTGCCTGTTCATGCAGAATGATGATTTTGTTTTGCCTAAGCTAGAGTGATTTGTCATTTCTCTGGGTCATTTCTCTCCTTTCATAGATCGAACCCTTTTGTGCCGATCACAGGTTGCCTGCTGCATCTGAGAGAATCGCGGTGGCTCCCCACAGACTACATGGCGTTCACATGGCAGACAGTTTAGGATAAAGCTGCGCCTCCTTTCTGTAGGTTCACAGCTGGTTTCTGCCTTATCTACAGAACATGGTAATAAAAATCAACTGGCAAGTCTTCAAGTCCTCCAGTGGACCATTATACCTTAAGTTCAAATCAGTTAAAAAGCATTTTTTTTAAATGTATGAATCATTTTGTTTGTGAAGTTTTGCTTTTTCCTACGATTATAACGTAATGGACTATTGTTTCATGTTGTATTTCTCAAGCATGGAGTTAAGGTTTTATGTGACTGAACAATTTACGTTGTAGAGCTAACTGTATACAAATTACCAAGCCATACTTCAATCTTTACCTCAGTTAGTTGATGTATTCGGGCAATTTGTTTTTATGTTGGTTTCTTCAAAAATACATAAAAATGTATGCTTTTGATCAAGCACGGCTGTAGGTCCGAATTTATGAATATAACTGCATGCTTGAATCATAATAAGGCTTAAAAGTGCTGGTTTCTCATAAGAAATACAAATTATATGATAACTCATTAAATAGCTCATTGGCTCTGAGACGCTTAGATTGTTTCTCTAGCTTGAAGAAAAGACAAGCGATCACCTGACTGTAAGAGCTTCAGCTGGGAGAAATCTGTGGATGAAAATGAAACTGTAATCCCCGTCCACCCATACACTTCTGTCATTGTAGCAATAAGTGAGGCACTTCACCTCTAAATTTGTCCAAATCTGTTGCTCATCAGCCGAGAGATTTGCATGTAACTCTCAACCCTGATGCAATCCCTTCCTGTAGTGTATGTGTATGTGTAGGACTGTAAATAAGAGTGTGTTTTATCAGGCGTGTTTCCTGACTTAATAAGGTTGAAGATTTAAGATGCTTCAGGGAAACCCTGCTCTCCCTACACGACTGAGGCTGAGTTCAGCTGAGGCTACGTGCAGTATCCATCAGCCCAGGCTGTGCAATTACAATTGACAGAATGTTGACCACTAAAGGGTTGACTCTAAAACTTCTGAGACTCAGAGGATGCCTCGGTGGAGGTCCACAGCAGACCTGGCAGAGACATAAATGGCTCTGCATTATTGAAGAGAAAACCCCTGGTTATGAGTTGACAAAATTACAACTTGTGGGCCAGTCAAACGCTGTGTGTATCCACAGCAGAGTCAGCACTAGCACTGTCACCATGTCAAACTGAAGATGTGTTTCCATTTGAAACACTCTCGTTGACAGGTTGCTCTACACGCTCAGGTGAGCGCAGACAGACTCTAAATATATCACACGAGAAGCAGTCAAATACTTCGACATATCGGGTCTTGCCTTATTTGTTTACATAAACTCAATGTTATCCAAACAGTTGCTTCTCAGGTCTTGATGAATACAGTCCTGCTCTTTATTTTATTTGGGGAAGTTTATACGCCAGTAAAACCAGCCAACATCTGAGATATCCTTACCATCAACTCACAACCCACAAGTTTCCCTTGTGACAGAAAAAGTGAAAACAAACTTTTGTGAATGTGTGAATGAATGATGGTTAAGCAGACATATCAAGTTGTGCGATGTACCTGAATAACCATGGGTTATTTGTTGGCAATACCCTGGAAACAAAACCTATGAGAGGGTCTCCCAAAATGGCAGGCCCACCGAGCCTTCACTATCATCTACCTACTACTTCCACAAATGCGTGTCTGTCTGTTTGTGGAACTCATATCTCACGAACCACTCATCCAATCAACTTTACAATTGGAATATGTATCGTATATTGCCCCAAAAAGTGCAGTCGGAAAAAATAACCTCGGCTCAGTAAATTATTCAAACATACATACAAGCCACACATGTGAACAGTATTAAAGTAAATTCAGTTTGAGTCAGGGACGTTTCTAGGATTGAAAGAAAGGGGGGGCTTAGCCCCTAAGGATGTGGAATGTTTGCGCGCGCAGCGCGCGCCAATTTTTTTTGAGCTAATTTGGGGCTGCGGATATCCATTGTTTCAGACAGTTCATAGATTGGTTCAATCAGAAAGACTGTGATTTTTCTCTGTATCTTTGCTTGCATTCATTCAGTATAAGATAACAGAAGAGACAGAATTTCAGGGTCATTGTGAAATTTGACAACACAAATATGAACTTTTCTCAAATAGAGAGAAATAATTTTGCTGCTTGTTAAGGAAAGACGGATATACTAGTTTTGACTAGCATTAACTGATTATAAACATCAACATTCTATAGGCACTGATATTATTGTTTTAAAATACTAGAGATAGATATTAATGCAAAGAATAGAGAGCTGTCGATAGTTATTTCTTACATTTCAAATTTGCTCGTTCACACTCTTGCTCACTGGAGAAATTTTCTAACAAAATAGCTAGCTAGCTAGCTTAGTGTTAACATAGCTCATTACAATATTCCCTTTCATTTGCCTCAAGTAAACCTAAATTCAAGCAGGTAACAAACGTTAGAAACTACAGATAGCCACATTCTGTAACCACCTGTACTTACAATTTCACTCCGTGCATCATTTACTATGAGCTAAACTCCTTGGCTGTAATCCTGCTGTCTTGATGAGAGACGTTACTTGACAGAGTGAGAAAGCCAGCGCAGCAGCAATGCAGACTCCCCAAGGTCTTAGTGCCCGGTCTTTTATTGTTCATCGTCATGCACGCAAATGATAAAAAGTGACAGTGTATTGTAGAATTGTTTGAAGAGGACTCACTAATGACAAGGAGCAATCCTGAAGCCGCAGTCTTAAGGCAGATATATGACATTTCTATATAAAAATTAAGGCCCTTTTAAGCTTTTCTTTTTTTTCTATTTAAAAAACATTAAAAGGTCTGTTGGAGACAATATTTCCAGGCTAGCATAATTAGTTGGCTAGCTAGAGAAAATAAACTTGTGAAACGGCTTCTGAGTGGTACATCTGCCACCCTTTTCACTGCAAGGGGCAAGAAAAGAAATCTGAGAAATGAAAAGAATGTCAATCCATATCAATCAAAATATAATGTCCCTATGAACTAGCATGCTTAGCTGCACGCTCACTGTCATAGAAAGCATAAGACTGGCAACACCAAAGAATCAGTAATGAGCAAGGATTGAATCGCAGACAGATGTGGACCTGCATTCCCCATTCAGGGAAACAATGCAGCAACCTCACCAGAATAAACCTGGATCTAAAAAACAATATCATGCATGAGATTCACTTGCATGTAAAGCATCAAACAAGGTTGGAACAGGGTTAATCTCTCACAGGAGTTGCCTGGAGCTCTTTCCACGGAAGTGCACCTTCCAGGATTTGCTAACCAAAAAATGTTTGCAGATCTTGGACATGTGTCTCAGCATAAGTGGACATGGTGTCCCTCTCCACACCATCACTCGCCTCTCTCTCTCTCTCTCTCTCTCTCTCTCTCTCTCTCTCTCTCTCTCTCTCTCTCTCTCTCTCTCTCTCTCTCTCTCTCTCGATCTCTCTCTCGATCTCTCTCTCGATCTCTCTCTCGATCTCTCTCTCGCTCTATCTTTCATCTCCCCTCTCTCTTCATTTTGCGTCCAGAATGTACGTACCTGCCCATCGCTCTTGAACTGGCTCTCAACAACAAATCTGTGTCGTGACAGCCGCTGGCTTCAAAAACCTCTGGCCCTGCACTGGCCAGCAGCAGCTGCACACATATGTGGTCCCACAATCAGAATACTTGGCTAAGAACTTAGACAGAAGGGGGAGGGAGGTAGCAAGAACCCAGATCACAAACATAAAAATGGTTCGGTGCTCCACAAATGCCAGCAAAATGTCACATCCCCTGCTTCAGCAAGTTGCACCGGGATGCAGGGAAACCTACATGCGTTCAGGCATGTTGCAGCACTCACACATACGCATTGTAAACAAGCTGGGGTCAGGACCTTTCCAGAGGACCTGTGCTACTGTCAGTTTTTATGACACCCTGATCTCCTGTGTGTTGGCCATTCATCCGTTTTTTAAAGGAGGGTCTGCAGGGTTTACATGACATATGAGCACACACATAGAGAGGCTGGAGTTTAGGTTTGAAATTCTGAACAGCAGAAGACTTATTTGTGAAAGTCTCTCATGCAAATACAATACTAAATTAAAGAACAGGGATATTAAAATCAACACAACACATCTATGTCTCCAAATCTTTGACACATATTATTAAAACCAATTCGAATTATAACCCAAAGGTCAGTATGGTCTACGTATTTTCTTTGGAATATTGTTTTGCAGCAACAATTTAATTAAATCTTCAATAAATCACTGAGCATTTTACAAGATTGACCCTTTAATAACTGTTGTTCAGTTTGTGCAAGCAATCGATTAGGGTATATAGACCGGGAACATCTGACTCTAACTTAACCAACATTTATTTTCCCTGTCTGTCTTCCTGTGTATTTCCCACCAAGCCCGTGACAGGACAACATAAATTAACATTTACTCATGACACAGTTGAAGAGGCCCTCGCATGCGGCCAAGCAATGAGACCACACACATGCAGGCCAACTTTTTTTTCAACTTTTACCTAACTTTAACCTGTGTCTTCCAGAGAAAATCAACAAAACCCTGTGTTCTTTTCCAGCAGCAGCGTGTTTCCCATTCAGACAGCTGCACAAATTCAAACCTGGGAGCTGGAGAGTACAACAACAGAGTCTTTCTGTTGGCCATTGGGAGCTGTCAAGTTAAGCTTGTCTTTTAGACACCGAAAATCCTCACAGTTGAGTGTATTGCTCTGGTTTTTCAGGTGAACTCCAGGTTCCTTGTTTGCTTTCCATACCCAGATTTTGGAAACCAGGTGGTGTAAAGCCCGATTTCACACTGTAACTGTTTTGCTGCTGCTACCGAGCCAACTTTAACAGTAGCTGCACGACCCAAATTCTGCTAAGAAATGTAGTTAACGTAGTCGTGTGGCTACAGCTTCTTTCAGCCAGTGCCAGGAACACTGAGTTACTGCATTTAAAAAAAAATAACACACTGATGGGTAGATTATAGGCTGATTACAGACTCAGCATAATTGATTTGACTGACTATTTATCAACAAAAGTCAATTCCTAGCAATAGCAATAGCCTGGAATCAGTATTATTAAGATCACTGGTAATTAAGACAGAGATGCATTTCATCAGTCTGTTATTGTAACTCAAGAAGTTGAGGTAACAAATCTTCTATATTGGTAAAGAGAGATTTATTTGACAAAAGTATAAATGGGAGACAAATGTCTATCCAACATGCTAAAAAACATTAACTCTCCTTGTGTTAAACTGTCAGTCTGTCAACTCCAAAGCATTGAGTGCTAAAATATGTTATTGAAAACAAATATCTCCAAATCACATGTTCTGTTTAGTGGCCCAGTCTAAAGCCTGGGGTTACAATTTGGATTAGGAATAGAGTCTTTGAAAACCTGGGCCGACGACCTCATTGCCAGACCTCATGCAAGCTATTTGGAGCTCTGCATGGGCCTGTCTGTCAGACTAAATGGAAAGCAGTGGGCTGCCGCTTGAGTTGTTTAGTAAAAATAAGTGTGTTCTTTGGCCTCTCAACCCACCATCCCCGCTTCACAGAGTGCCCTCTAAAGCCACTGGGGAAAGGGAGAGTGCCAATTTGCACATGTAACATGTTGTGCTGTTCATTTGTACAGCCCTGGGCTTAAGTAGTCTTAATTATGACCATGATGTCCTGACCGGGTTACGGTTAACGCAATCCCTCTGGTACTTTCTCCATTATGTCTATCCAATAAAGCCAATTATATATCCCTGGTTTGTTTATACAAATGGATATGTCGCCATATTTGATATGGGGCATAATCTCTTCCATTTCCGTAGAGGCTTTTAAAGTGAATAAAGTCCAGAAGGTTTAATTGACTGTGGCCTAACAGTAATCCGTAAAGAAAACTACAATTTGGTAGCAATTGGAAATAATTAGAGACTAACTCAGTGTTTACAAAAAAAAACAATCTCAGAACAGCAGAGAGATGAGAGGGATGTAACTGTTCACTTCACCTGTCAGGGGACTCGGGATCGAAGCAGGTCTTGAGGACGTCTGTGACCTCCGGGTCACAGCAGTCTCCATCATCGTAGTCATAGTGTATACTGTTGCACTCCATGTTGCAAACCCCATCCTGCTTCTTCCAGTTGTAGCATGGCCCCAGTCGGAGGCAGTCCCCTCCATCATGGCCTGTCCTTGGATGGTCGCACTCAGGGTCACATTGGCGATTACCGATCTTTCCAATGCGACAGTTGCTGAGGATGAACTTCTGTTTAAGGCTGGAGTTTCTGACGGTGTGTACACTCTGATCCAGAGTGATGTTGTAGGGGCGAAAGGCCTCAGTCAGAGCCCGGTGTTGGAGCTGGATCTGGGCTTCCGTCACCGTGGGGTTTCCGCCGTCGTCATTGGACAGGTTGACAATCCGGTAGCGAACTCGCTTTGGGGCACGGAGCTGCCAGTGGTTATTGTAGCCAACGATGATGTCGATGTTGTCGCAGGGTGTCAGGCCGCAGGGGGGGGGCAGGAACGAGGAGACAAGTTCTTGTTCGGGGACGGGAGTGGTGATAACGATCGGATGGAGGCCAGCTTTATATGGGCTCCATAACTGTTCCACCTGAAACCATAATTAAAACATTTAAGAGCAGTATCCAGTATCCATCAGTATTTCAGTTAACTTAACTGATTCCAGTCAATTACAGCACATAACGGTTAAATAAGTAAAGCTAATGAAAACTAAAATAAAGAAAATGTCATAATTTATAATATGATGACATCTGGAGAGAGCAAACAGGGTGGAAAATTAATACAGGCAGTTACATTAGTGAAGTCAGCCCACATTGCCAGGACCGGCTCGCTCTTGTCTGCCTGAAGTGGCTGCTTGAGTAGGTCCTGCTGAGAGCGGGCATAGCCCCACAAAGCCACTCCCCCAATATGGCCCCTGAAGCTGTGGCCCTGATCTGATTGGTTGCTGCCAAGGAAAAGGGTTCTGCAGGTCCTCATGAAGGGGCTGTAAAGATTCCCAGACTGGAGGTTGCTTTCTCCCACCTACAGAGGAAATGCAGAGGTGGAACAGCCAAGATGAGATGAAGAGCAGAAACTAATCTCTCTTCATTTCAACAAAATAATTGATGATTTATGCTCTTAAACGGTCGTAAATGTTTTACGGCTGTCAGTGTGGTTTCACAGGTTTTAAAGCTGTCAACTCTACTACACCTTATCAAGCCCTCTGTACAAAGTGTTTGAGTTCATACACACGATCTTTTAGTCCAAACTTAAATCCTTGATAAAGCCAGGAGTGGAGCAATGAGAAACCATACGCTCGCACAGTTCTACAGCTGTTGTCTCCAAACTGGCATTAATCAATTTGAAGGTGAAGCAATAAGCTATTAAAGGTTATTTTGACCTTGGAAGTCGTAGGTTTACTCAATCCAAATGCAAGATTCATTGGCAAATTATCAGTTGTCATGATAATGGATCTGATGACCAGCAATCTCTGTAGGTTTAATGATTTTAACCACAAAACATTTCTAACATGTTGTCTATGTTGGTCAACAAGGTTATGTCCATTGATATGTCATGCATTAAATCATAGTAGCATAGTAGTAGCTAAAAATGATGCAGAGGTAAATAACCCAACCCAATGAAAATTTGACCAATGCACGTAAACCACACACCTTAGCTCCATCTACATACAGGGTCATGTTGTGGCCATTGTAAGAGGCCATTAGGTGAGTCCAGGCACTGGCACGGTATCGCTGGTGACTAAAGATGGTGGTAGATTTCACCGCTCGGTCTGTCCGCAGTGTGAAGTAGAACCTTGCGTCTTTGGTGCCGGCGGGTTCCACAGTGCGTATACCTACCGACCAGCCCTTCTCACTCAGCGAATGGGAACAGTTGTCAAACACACCTATAGCACAGGGAAGATGGGGAAAAGTAAAGTCAATATTTTGAAAGAATACTGGTGGAAAACAAGCAAATATTTCCTAGTTGTATGCGTTAAATAACAGGAAATTTACAAATGGTTGTTGCTCTCAGGAAAATGAACAAATAAACACAGAAACAATCAATCTATCGGAGTGATAGTTGTCCTGAGGTCTAAGGGAGACTGGGAGAGAGGCACAGAGAGGCTGAGACACGAATAGAGTTTAAGGGACAGACAGAACAGACAGAGCCAGAAACAGCGGGAGAGAACAGAGAGGGGAAGGAGGACGGAGGGATTTCACTCAGCCAAGGCAAGGCCGTGGTGTTTCCATCTTCTGTTGCAACAGACACACACAGCTCCACATCTGCACCCCAGATGTCCACCACTGGGACAGCGAGGGGTCAGGGAACCCCTTCACCCTCCCCAGTGCTGTACGTGTGTACATGTATATGTATATGTAAAGTCGGCACCTGTAGCAAAATAGACTCCAAGGATATTTTTTAGTATGAGCCAGTTTTGGGGTTTTGCAGGTCATTCAGTGAAAGATCATAAAGATTAAGAGGTTATGGCTTCAGGAACTAATGCTAAAATAAAGTGAATTGGATTGTTATTATTTAACAGTATAATAAAGTGAATTAGATTATGTTGTCAATGGTGCCTACTGTATTACATATGACTGCACATGCATGGTATCACTCTCAGCATTGGTAACAAACTAGTGCAGTTCCAAACCTGCCTGTTTAGAACACTGCCGGAGTTTATCCAAGGACATAGAAGAAGATTGAGCTGGGTCTGTGGAATGGCCATTATTGCACGCTGCCCAGAGCTGCTACAGAGCAGTTATTTAAATTGAACTTAAATGACGTTAGAGGTTTCAGTGCCTAAGCGGTCGATGTGATGTGATGTGAACGAAAGATGCCAAAAAATATGTTACAATATCGTTGCTTGCACCAGGGAACATCAGTCATTGCCACTTTGGCCTCATTCGTTTACCATTATGTTAATAATTGGTTTTATTACAATGGTTTAAAACTGTAGCTGCCGCTTGGGGGCAGCAAAGCTAGCCTTAAAAATAACTCAGACATAATGCATCCTAAAGTTGTTAACATTTCTTTCTCTGGTTCATTGTATGACTGTCCAGAAAGTATTTGACAGCTAAATATTCCACTGCTTTAACTAACTATTAGCTCATTGTGTCTGTCTGATGTTTTACACTGGGAGGATAGAGTACAGTGGGTTTATCAGAGCATCTTAGCTGAAAATAATACCTGCGGCTGCTGGACAGAAGGTTGGTTAGAGTGGTGAACTGTGAAGCTGCCATATCTAAATGTAAGAGACGTTGTACAAGAGCTTAGAGATGAGGGTAGCTGCAGAATCAGGTTATAATTCTCTACAACAAGGCACCCCTTTTTCATTATATATTATCATTTGATACACACAGTTAATACGAAAATACTCATTAGTGCAGCTTTATAAGTTTTCTCCGTTAGCACTATTGCTAATTTGTATCAACAATGGATTGTTGTAACTTGTTACTTGATCCAACCTCATCAGATCCTTCTTAAAAGAGTGCAGGCGAAATTTCAGTCTTCATCATAGCGCCACCTACTGGCTACAGGAAACATACATTTCTTACTTTGACAAATTCTTCTAGCAGGTTCTCTAATGGGGTTTTTTGGCATTTGGTTCTGGCTAAATCATTGCTCAAGTAGAATCCATGTCCACCATCGACATGTTCTCCCAATGTGCACAAAGGTGCAGTGGCCCTTTAATGCTGCTTGCAGCCTTAATGCTTACTATTATCAGCATATACTATCATATTTTAAATATACAATAAATAGTTACAATATTGAAAACATATAATATTAATGCAGGACATGTAGAAATGGTGTCGTCATTACATTGTCCAGTAGCCTACTCTTGGGTAATGTTAGAACTCTCTCTAACAGTCACATTAGAATAACAAGTCAAACGAAGGTCAATGTCATGTTTGGGTGAAAAATGGGAGTTTGTTTTTCACTTTATTGTCAGATTCTGTCAGGACACTACAAAGAGGAATGCCTAATGCCACAAAATGCAGCCCTCACATAAGGAAGCAATGAGTGGAAGAAAGTAATGTAAGTAAGTGATGGAGTAGGATCTTTGATCAGAGTAAATATGAGCAGACATAACAGTTTGTGGTCTCGCTCCCTATCTGGGCAGCCCTGGTGCTCCACCAAAGAACCTCTTCAATTTGTCTGATGTATCTGTTGTTCTGTCAAATGTGCAGCTTTTCAAGCATAACATTCTTGTTGCGGGCTCATTGGAAAAACAGCGATGTTCATCCTGATGTGAAGAGTTCGGTTAAATGACGGGTTCATAAGACAGTTCACTGCTCTAAGTCAGCGGAAACCCACAGGCGAGATAACTGCCTGAATGAAACACATCCTGGGGATTTTCTCAGTTATGTAACCACATATTTATGAATAGTGTGTGTCCTGAATAAAAAAACACCATTTCATTTGTTGTGGGGAAAAAAGTAAACAATAAAATAAAAAATCGTTAAATAACTGACTAAATACGATTACATAAAGAACAAATATCAACCATTACCATCACCATGTTTTAATAGTCATTAAATTATTTCTATTGCCCGCAAAAGAATAACCTCACTTAAGAAAATGCCAAGATCAACAGGTTTATCTGGGTGGGGCTGTGCATTTAGGGCCAAGGTGCACTCTTGATATTTTTGTGTCTTTTATTTGGTAATGCAATCTTTTTTTGGGGTTTGTAAATCATGTAGGATTAACCCTACATTGGGCTCTGCTCGTTTCCATTCATGTGTGGAAAATGGAAACAGAAGATGGAAATTTTAATGGGTGGAAATGGAAATGGAACTCCCTCTTCCATTAGCTTTGCCCCACCTCGTAATCACTCCGATTGAGAACATGTGACACTTCTGACTTCCTGGCTTAGCACCTCTTTTAAATGGAGCCATATGCAGGTCTGGATTACTGCTTTTGTGGGAGATGAAAAGCATTTTTAGTTGCAGTTTGGAGTGAAACTGGAGCTAGCTGGTGGTAGAGACTCTGGTCTGTGTGTACACGTTTTTATTTCCTCTTTAGGACCTTTTCAAGCATAAACACTGACATTGTCAGGACCAGTATTCCTCATGAGGACCAAAGCCATAATGAGACAAAACAGAATGTCTGAGATCCTGGTGAAGCGTAGGGTTAGGCATGAATTGGTCATGGTTCAGGTTCAGGATAAGGTTTTGGTTTGGCTGTCCACAAGGAGTGGGAGTAAATACAAAGTCCTAATAAGGATATATGTTTGTGTGTTTTCAAGAGACGTTTTGAGTGTCAGGTAACGAGTAACAGTATGTGTTGTCATTTGGATATTGGGTATCACAATACATGCCTTTGGTCATATAGCACAGCCCTCGTGTCAGAGACATACAGTAAGTCAAAGGTAGCTGATGATTGCCTGTCCATTGTCATTATCAATAATCAGTCAGTGGAGAAGGGGGAAATCAACATTTTGGGCCACATGCCCGAGGCTGGTAAGCTGACAAATGTTTTTAAACTTTTGTCAAAAACAATGTAGTCACCAATCACCTATCAACTGACATTTTGAAATGTTGTTTCAACCATAATATTTAGAATTTCCGATGCTGTTGTACGGAGACACAGCTTTATTTTTAAACATAAATCAATCACATTAAAAGGAAGGTAGCAAATCTTATCAGTTAATTCATTTTCTGTCCACTGATTAAATTATTGAACATGTAAATGTTTCAGCATGAATGTATAACAAGTATACAAACTAAGTTTAAGCTTAAACTCTGCATGAACCCCATTTGACCTTTGTCATGGAGGGAGGCCAAATGCTGTTAGGGTTATTAGATACAGTAGCTGGTTGAAACAACAGGAAACCTCCATCTGAATGAATTGAACTTTAACAGCTAAAGTGAGAGAGAAGGAGGGAATAGTGGATACGCAGTAAAGAGGTTAAGGAGTCAGAAGGCACAAAGAAATCTAAAAGTCTAAATGAGACTGTATAGGTCCATTATGTCAACCAATACGAGGATTATATACATATACCCTACAAGCAGATATAGGGCCAAGAGTTCAAATCCAGACTGACCAGTGTGATTGAAGAAAAAGTCATATGTATTCCCTAGACTGGGATCTGTCACCGAGCGGCCAAGGAACTTTTTGGGACATCTTCATACACATATACGTGCAAACTCGATCATGCATTTGATCACCCACCTGCTATGACCGCGGGGTTGCTCTGCCCTCCCTCGGGCTTCACCCACAGCTCGAGGGTGAACTTGTCCCTCGGCAGCTCCACCCTCGCCGCCGACTTCACCTGCAGCTGCTCCCGCCGCCCGCTGAAGTACAGGGCCGTCATCCACGAGGGGGGTCCCCTGGGCACCGGGCTCCCCCACGGAGAGGGGCTGCTGACGGGCAGGCTCGCCGGCGGGTCCGCCTCCTCCACCTCTCCGGAGTAGTCCTCGGTGCTGTCCTCCGCGGTGCCCGGGGTCGCGGAGTGCAGCTCTCCGTCGACCCGCTGCAGTCCGTGGAGCACCCGGAGTCCCCCGGAGTCTGTCGGGGACACTTTCTCCCAGCTGGAGTTTCCCTCCTCATCGTAATGAACCGTCCCGCCGAGGCTGCGGGTGACTCTGGAGATGGAGCCGTCTGGAGGCTGCGCGTTTCCCGCGGAGGAGGCGCTGTGCCTGGCGTCTTTACGCACAGAGTTCCCGGCTCGTTGCGCGGCGTCTCGGCTGACATGGCGTGGCTCTCTGCTGTCACCATGTCCGTCCCTCGCTCCCACCGTCACACCCTCCGCCTCGCCCCAGCCTGCCTTCTCCTCGACCCGGTGGAGCACCCCGGCGTCCCCCCTGCATCCTCCCGCACACACCGCGGGCGCGCTCCTGACACTGTACGGCTCTCGCGTCCCGCTGGTGCTCGTCCTCGGACGGGCCGCTGGAGGGCGCTGTTGGGACGGGAGGGGGGAGCGGGGCTGCCGCCGGGACCTCCACATGCCCGCGGCCGTGCACGGTTCACCTGCTAGCGAGGGAAGCTCGCGGTCCGCCCGCAGCGCCAGGGAGCGTTTGGACCGGCTCAGTGCGTCCGAGCGAACCGGGCCGAGCAGCCACGTGTTGGTGATGAGGGTGAGGAAGACAGCCAGTAGTCGGATCAACAACATTGTCCTATAGATTAGGGAAGGTATAGCCTACTTTGCAGGTTTTTATTTTAATTTGAATAAAGAAGAGAAATTAACAAACTGCTGTGTAGGCTGCCTGTTTGGGAATCAACCCACCGGAGTTAACACATAAAAGGAGAGTAAGCAATATAAACTATCAGTGCATTGCAAAGGGATCAAACTAAAAGAAAGAGGGCGTCACATTCAATGTGTGGATCTCACATGGATGTATTGCGCACTGAGGTTGTCCGTATATATTTGGTATATTCGCTTTAGAAAGGATGTGGATGAAGAACAATCAGATCTTGTGAGCAGATATCTTTTGTTGGTGCAGCTTCAGCTCTCCACACTTTGCACGGACCTTTAGGAGCGAAGCTTTGCCTCTTTCCCATTCATGTTTACTGTCTGCACGATGTCTGCAGCCTCCTGCACTCCGACTCTGCTGCAGTAAGAAATAATATCAAAAATGCTGAAAACAAACCGTCTAGAAGTAAGCCCACGAGGGAAAGGAGGAGATGTTTAAGGTCAGCACTAATTTATTAGATTTTAAATACAGCAAACAGACTTATTTTACCACTGAGGAAGATGTGGATGGCGTTTCCCTTTTTTGCAAATCAATAAATCGTGGACATTAGATTCCACTGACTCTTGCTCAAAGCCTCTTAAGTCCTATGTTTACCTGACCATTGCGGCATCATTCACGCGTCCTGTCCCAAAATATGGCTGCAAAGTGAATCAGAGTAATAATAATCAAAAATAAAAATAAAAAAGTCAACTCCAGATGCAAAATGAAGTGCAGAGTGCAAGCTCTAGAATAGTTACCCTACTTGTTGAGCAGAAGCTTTCCTATGTTTTGTCTTCAGAAAGAATGATAATTGTAATTATATATATAAAAAAATAGATATATCAGTCCATTAATATCCTGAACCCGCGTGTCGGCTCCTCCTGGAATAGTTGTGCGTCTGTGAGAGCTTCAGAGAGTGACTTGCTTCTCTGTGCACCGGTCCATGCACTGGTTGTAATATCCTCCTCCATTCACTCCTCCATCTCTCTCTCTCTCTCTCTCTCTCTCTCTCTCTCTCTCTCTCTCTCTCTCTCTCTCTCTCTCTCTCTCTCTCTCCCCCCCTCTCTCTCTCTCTCTCCCCCTCTCTCTCTCTCCCTTTATTCTCCTGAGTCCAAAGTTGTTTTTTTTTCATCATGGAGCCCCTGCCCGCCCTGACATCACCGGTAGGGGAAGTGTGGTGGTGATGGTGGAGGAGATCCGGTGTATGTGTGTGCGTGTGTGTGTGTGTGTCTGTGTGTCTGTGTGTGTGTGTGTGTGTGTGTGTGTGTGTGTGTGTGTGTGTGTGTGTGTGTGTGTGTGTGTGTGTGTGTGTGTGTGTGTGTGTGTGTGTGTCTGTGTGTGTGTGTCTGCGTGTGTGTGTCTGTGTGTGTGTGTGTGCGCGCGCGCGCGCGTGTGTGTGAGAGTATGTGTAAAACTTCATCATGTAGCCTGTTCATTTTCATTCTCTCTTCATCCATCCACTCATTATGATAAGAAGATACAGTTAGGTCAAATGAATTGCCATTGAATTATCATCAGTGGATAGGTAGACAAGTTAAGTGTTTTTTCCATTTCAAGCTACAAATAAATGTATCTTAATCTTAATCTTAAAAAACATGCCACTATAATGTTTCGAAGGGAATTTTTACATCTACTGAGTGGTAACCAGTTTCTTTGAGTTTTAAGTTAATATTGCAACACGTGGTGCCTGTAGAATGCGTTGCACTGTTGAAGACCAAATCATGATCCAAAATACCCACTGTACAGTATTAAATATATATAATTAGCTCCTCATCATAATGCATCAGTAATGACAGCTAAGTAAATGGTGTAAGACTTGCAGGAAGCAGAATATTGTAAGTATAAAGTTCATTAGCCTATATTACATTTTTAGATTATTTTAATGCAATATATAGGCATTTATGTGTAATCAGCAGCTTAAAATGGTTAGAGCTACTTTAAAGTATTTTGTATAAACTTCGATCTGTCTTGTATTAGAACTCCATTGGTTATGTGTGTAAAATCTAAATTTGCACAGCAGTATGTCTTCCAATGGGGTAAAATAGATGTGATATCCCTCTTATGTTTGCTTCTCAAAAAGTAGCAGTGGTATATCATAAAAATCCTGAAATCCAGATTATTATTGTAGCCTATACTCAAGTAAACATAGTAAGTTACTTTCCACAAGCTGATGTGTCGTCACACACTCACACACACACAATCCAAAGTGAAGGTGGTGAGGTTTGAGAAACCCTCTCCCTCCCTCCCACTCTTGCTTTCCCCCCTTTCTCTTCCTTTTACCCACCCCGAGCCTCCTTTCCCCCTCCTCTTGATCTATCCATCTCACTCACTCATGCTCTGGCTCTCCTCAGCGGTGCAGCACGGACAGCCATAACATCTGTCTCGCACATGAAAAGAGTTCTTCATCCAAATATGCTACCTGCTTTTTTGCAGCTAACTCTTGTGTCCGTGTGGGCCGAGTCAGGCCTGAGAGAACAGAGAGAGGAAGTATCAGATGAGAGGGAGGAATGGAAGCAGGAGAGAGATCGGGAGAAACATGGGGGGATGTTATGTCATGTTTGTAAACCTGAAGGTTTTATTAGTCTATTTTATTAATGTAACCATATAAACAAGCACAAAAATGGTCTAATAGGCAATCAATACAAAAACAACGCACAGTGCACACATGGATATAAAACATATGTTCCCACACATCTGCAGAAACACCGAACACCATCAATAAGATTTTAAATACCACATTACCGATCTCTTTAGGATAGTAAGCAAAAGTTATGTTTAACAAAAAAAAGCTGCACTTAAGGTCCTCTTAAACGGAGATTTTGCTCCTTCTAGACTGCATAATTGCGGTTTTAAGTTCCCAAACCTAAAATACATGGACCTCAAGATTCACATTAACATTGCCCAGGTCTGACTAACATTACTCTTTTGTCAGATATGGAATTGTGAGCACCATTTCATACATTTGAGAAAAATATTCACACCTCACGATTAGACAACTTGTGTAGTCACCCTCTGTCTCCCTGCACCGATTTCTATTGAACAGTGGGGACGTAGGCTACTACAAGAGTTTGCATGTAATTGTACTGGGTATTGCACTCAATGCAGAATTTTCAGTAATAATAAAACATGCAAACCATGTGGTTTTGCAGCTTATCATGAACTAATGTTATTTGACTCTTGAAAAATATAAAAGAATGAATTCATGTTGCGCACACTGTCCAAACTCAAATCACAGGTGCCCTCACTGACACTCGTAACAGATTATGTACTGCTTTTGGGAATTCTAAAACAAACTTCACAGCAACATCTGATTCAAGACTTGAATTTTACCATTTGTGATTTTTAAAAGCTTATGTTCTATATTTTACAACCAAAATTCCTTCAATAATCTCTCATTATTCACCTGATAATTAAATAAACTATGGCTACCAGTTGTGGCTGTTCCACACCTTCTTTATTGTTGCTCCCTTACTGTTTTCGTCAGGCTCAATTTGCAAACAGGGCCCTAGCTCGAGGCTGGAGATGGAGATGGAGGAGGAGGCCGCTGGCAGTTATGGCAGGGGCCCCCGAAGGGGCAAAAAACTGTTCCTAAAGAGTGGGAGGCTGGAATTCCACAATCCCAGCCTGCCTGACTGAGGGATCTGCCTGCTAAACATTCAGTTTTTTCTGCTGGCAAAGTGCCCTTTTGAAATCCAGCTGCAACTGTGTTGGAAAAAAAGAAACAAGAAATAGGAGGGCTGGGTTTTAAGAGAAAGCAACAAAAACGGGAGGGAGAGGGAGGATGAAGGAGAAGAGAAAGAAGAGAAAGAGAAGAAGAGAGCAATGTTGGGTTGTGCAGTGTGTGAGGGACAGAGAGAGAGAGAGAGAGAGAGAGGGAGTCTGAATGGGTGTGCTCCACCGGGGCCTCACCCCCCACTGTAAGGGACCTCCACAGATTATCCTTCATCTGAGCTTGTCCGTCTTGACCTCATCGACCCTGAGGCCCGCTCTCTGTCTTCTCTTCTCTGCTCTCCCTCTCTTTCACACACACATTTTCCTCACTCACTCACTCATTTGTTTTTTTCCACACACCCTCATTATTTTTACCGTGTCACTCACTCTTTGTCTTTTTACCTCTTGGCCACTCGCTAACCTCCAGTGCAATAACACCGCTGACCCCTGCGGCTCCACAAGCGCACACACACACAACCTGGTTCATCATAAAAAGAAGTGGGGGTCCCCAAAAAGGAGAAAATCCAGGCTGATGTGCAGGACAAATGTGGAGGGGAAGAAAGAAAGAAGGCAAGCTTTTCTGCACCAATGGTATAGAATAGAGGGGGGGGGGGGGGGCAGAGGGGGACAAAGGCAACACGGTGTATATACAGTACAGCAGGTGTTTAGCTCAAAGGGTCTTATTCAGAGTCACAACAGAGTATTTTTAGTGTTCTACAAAAAATTGATAAAAAACTGATATTTGTTTTTGAAATGTCACACACTATACCATTTTTATTTTCAATTATCTTTATTTTATACGTTATCTTCATATAACAAACACAATTGCTAGCTTTTAAATGTATCTTGAGATGCATAATTATATATATTTCAATGTATTTAAAACAGATTGACATTTTTGACACTTTTGATTTATTTCAAGTCATTTTCAATTAAACACATCATGACTGACGCATGCTGCACACAGAGAGAGAGCGAGAGAGAGAGAGTGAGGGACATTTTTAACATGGTGGTCCTCTTCAGGGAAATAATCTGGTCCCTACGTATCCAGTAGTTTTCCTCTTGCTGAAAACCTTACTTCATATCCTAACGGCGCTCCATAATGATACATATAAACTCCTTCCACAAACAAAAACATGGGAAAATCCATGTTGTGCGTGCTGACATGGAGGAACCCCTTATTTGCCCACGTGGAGGTAAAAATGGAAAAGCAAGTAGCAGTCTGCATAAACTGTGAGCATGAATATGTTAGTGCTCCGTATGTTTTATTTGCAGAGCTGCAGGTGGATGCTTGAATGACACGACGCTGTTTCTCTTGGCTCGGCCACTGGCTGCACTTTGTGGATGTGACCTGGTTGCTTATTTTCTTGACGTGAAGGCAATATCATCAGGGAAATGAAAAGGACAAACATGAGGCAGCACTCTATGACAGACTGAAATCCCGAAAATAACCCATGTGTCTCTCAGTGAACTCTACGGTGATCTGAGATAGAACCATAGTGTTCATAAATATTTTTTGAAAAGAATGTGTCATTTAAATGCAACAGTTGATCATTATCCCTTTAGACTTCTCATGAACTTATCAGTTTCATGATACATTTGTCTATTGACATTCTCTGGATATTTATTAGCCACAACATCGCTGATATGTGGCATCTTTCGATGTTTATGATTATCAGGATGATGTTTAAAAAGCAAATGGTGAACCTGGAACTCGAAACCTGCCAATCCATCCACTTGGTGACCAAGACAGGAAAAATATAAAAGAAATTCAAAACAACATCGCAAAATGAAATGTTCCTTTACAATCACCTGTCGCTACATTAAATCCTTTAGTTGAGTAATACTGTGCTCAGTTGGTTGTGGAGTGGGAATTTACAGCTGTAGTTTGTTGTTTGTGATGGTGAAGTTCATTATTTTCTTGTGACAAAAATAATCTGTGATAAAATATAATAATGTATTTTTCTGAGCTTTTAATAACATCTGGTTGTGGTTGAAGGCTGAGGGGAAAAAACAAGTAAGTGGACCTTCGAGGATGTTTTGTCACATTTTCGTAAAGAAAAGGTTTCACAAAAATAAACCTATATCCTCATGATTGTATTCTCCAGTTGAGCTGTACAAATGAATGTAGACAACAGTTTGCTGCGTAGTGTCCACCGGCACAGTTTAACTCCTCCTCGCTAGGGGGCAGTGATTGAAAGCCGGGAGCACACTGGGTAATCGAGGAGAGTCAAAGCGATTCCTGCCCATGGCTAACCGAAGCTAACCGGCTAATCTCCCGAGCAACGCAGTTGTGGCTGCACTTGTCCGTGTGCGTGCTCCTGTCTGTTTGCTGCTAGCGCCACAGACACTTTCTAATACTCCGCCAGTGACAGAAGCGACAGAAACACGGACTCGTTAAACACGCTGGATGTGCGGGCACTGTTGCTTCCTCTCAGGATGCTAGCACACAGGCGAGCCAGCTAGCTAGCTAGCCGAGACCCTCCGAAGCGGCCAAATAGCAGCCCGTCCGGATGCTTTGAGCAGCGACGCAGCGGATTTTCGGGGAGTTTCTCGGCGGGCCTTTGCGTGATGTCAAGCGGCCGGCCACAGCAGAGCCCTGGCGGTGCGAGCTCCGTGCCCAGCACCAGCAGCAGCAGCACCGGAGGCAGCGGGAACACGAACGGTGCAACGACAAGCAACGGCAACAACTCTGGGAATGTTGTGCCCGTCCGGACCCTGTCAGCAGCCGGCGAGGGCGTCCTGGCGGTGCCCACTTTGGCCGCCGTGCCTTCGTCCCGGGGCACGTTCGCATCCCTGAGCAGACCCACTGCGTCCTCAGGCAGCAGAAAGAAAACCCTCCACCAAGCACCTTTATACAACGGCCTCCTGAATTCATACGAGGATAAAAGCAACGATTTTGTCTGGTTAGTTTCTGTCCCCTTGCAGGGCATTGACATCCCAACTGCTACTGCTGGAAAAGTTTCAGAGCCACATTTCAACTTGCACTCAACACAACTTCTCTTCTGTTTTGCTTTTCCAGTCCCATTTGCTTCGAGATGATAGAGGAGGCACACATGACAAAGTGTGGCCACAGTTTCTGGTGAGTGTTGAGGGATCTGTGTTTGTGCATTCAATTATATGAAGTTTGTGTGAGAACGAGGAGGAGCTGTTTTGATTATGTGTATCAGTGATGCTCGCAGGCAGAGATGGAGGAAGGTACAACTTTCTTCTCCTCCACCTGTCCAACAGACTCCCAAAGGAGTCATTGTTGCTGAAAGAACGATTCATAGTTTTTGCCTTTTCAACAAGTCAAAACAAGTCTTTGTATCCTAGTGACTGTTGTTTTGCCCTTGCAAAGCGAGATTTCCAGAAGATTTAGAGGGAGAATGTGGGGTGAATTTGAGAATGAGTGTGTAAAGACAGGTGGAGTGACTGACTGGTCTCTGTTGGTGGTTATTTAAAAATAAGGTAATCGAAAGGATAAAACAGTTTAGTGTGAGAATTGAGAAGTCCAACACGTCTATGCTCTATGTTTTTTTTTTTTTTTTAATATAGTTTTATGCAACTAAACATGATTGCTGGTTGCTCAAACTGTCCCTTTACTGTTTCCACAGTTCCTTAGGGGCTCGAGCACTGACTTGTGCGAGGACCCCGATTTGAACTTGCTTTGGTTTATTTGAATTCTTTCTCCTCCCTGCAGTTTCAAGTGTATCCGCCAGAGCCTCGAGGATAGCAACAGATGTCCCAAGTGTAACTATGTTGTGGATAATGTAGATCAGCTTTACCCAAACTTTCTTGGTAGGTATTACAAATGAAATGATACAAAAGTGACCTAACGCTGCTTTCAGACATGCACTGAACTCCAGATAATCTCTGGACATTCTCTGGAGGGGCTATATGTGAGAATGCAAATGTCCGAGTGACAGGCTACAGTCTTTCTCTGGAAATTCTCCTGCTAACCCCGTAGTGAGATATCTGGAGAATGTCCAAATGAGCCCATGTGAGAACACAGCAGGAGATCCCTTGGAGGGTTCACTACGAGCAAGTTGGTGTGTTGACATTGTTTCTAACATAATGGATGCAAAATTAAAAAAGGAACACACATATCTTTGGATTAAAAATAGGACCCATGCATGTAGAAGATGCAGAAAAAGATGTAAATGGCCCGTCACTGGTGTTGATGCTATAAACAAAACCCAGTGATCTTATCGGAATTAATACATTGCAACCTGCCTCTGACTGCAGCACCACCCCTCACCTGATCCCTCTGCAGGTTTCTGTGTTTTAGTGAAGATGTCTGAGCGGAGAATCTCCCTGCAGTGTTGTTCATAATTATAAGTCTGGGCCCAATTCTGCGGAAGCTCTCCGTAGTGCATGTCTGAAAATGGCTCAACTTTGCTGTTTCCCTCTTTCAGTTCACCATAAAAAACATCTGCAATGGAAACTTACTTATGATTCTGCTTCAATTAACGTCTGTATTTGCATGTGAGCACAATTGTTTTGTCTCATGGTTCACAACCATTGTATTGTGCTATTTAAGAAACCTAAAATGTGATTATGGTTTTGACATTTAGGCTTAATGCTACAATTAAATTGTTAACTTAAATTAAATTAGGATGTAGATAAGGGTCTGTAAGAATATGCAAACCTCAACGCTTGTGTCATGAGGACGTCTGTGAAGAATGTTTAACCAAATACAAGTTGCGCTGCTCCGATCTCCTATTTAAGTTGCCCCTGCAGGTCTTGCCATTCACAAATATAGCTTTTCTTTTTTTCATCCACCCAAAGCTTAACAAAAGGACGTACTAGAATCGAAGTGGTTTTCACCATTAATAAATCATACAAATATCTATAAGATCATGGGTTGAAAAGTGAATTTCTCAAATAAATGGCTTAATTTATGTTCTAACATCATGAAGAGAACATACTCCAGTGGAAGTGCACAAACAAATCAAGTGAAACAACTTAACTGTCTCACCCAGAGTATCATCGCCCCACTGTTTCACCCTGATGATGGTGTGTCTGGCAATTACTTAGGTAGTTTTCTTCACCTCTCATTTCCCCCCTTCCCCTCTAGTAAACGAACTGATCCTCAAACAGAAGCAAAGGGCAGATGAAAAGAGACTAAAATTGGATCATCCTGTAAGTACAATGCGTATACGTCTCCTTTTCTGTGAATCCCTCAAACTCACACACTCTGTATTTTGACTCTAATTTGTTACTGATCAGTGTCTCTATCTTCCAGAACGGGTCTAGGTGGCAGGTCTTCCAGGATGTGTTGAGTCCTGACCAAGAGAACTTGGACTTAGCAAATGTCAACCTGATGCTGGAACTGCTGGTTCAGAAGAAGAAGCAGCTGGAGGCAGTAAGTAAACAGCTGAGGATGATCGCATATGTGTTTAATGTAGTTTGCTTCTAACATTACTTAGAATTGTATATCTACATCTTGGCTGTTCAGCTTCACTTAGAGCTGTGCAATATACCATCATAAAAATATATAATGATTCATTATATGAGCCACAGATATTTCACAACTTGTTTCTCCATGACGAAGGAGGAACATATAGACACGACCAACAAATGCAAGATTCAAACAAATTAATTTGGGTTAAACATTAAATTTAGTAACGTTAGTAATAACATATTTGGTGACAGAAAATGTCCATAAGGATAAAATGGTAAATTGTCAGAATTTCCGTACGCTTTTCTAATCTTGATGACCACTCAAGGTGCTTTACAGTCCAGTTTTTCACCCATTTGCACACACATTCATACAGTACATCCATGGGCAGCACTTTTTTCCCTGAGAATTTGGCCTTTCAGGGGCAATTAGAGGCTTAGTATATTGCCCAAAGACACGTAAGCGTTTGGAAATTGGAAGACTGGGTTCAAACTGCTGACCTTCTGCTTAGGAATTGACCCAATTGAGCCACAGCTCCACCAAAATCACAACACGTTTATTGTAGTGAAAATGGGCAAAGTCCTGTGGTTAGAACAAGATATCACTAAATTCTACGCACTGAACCTTAAAAACATTGTCCTTATTTTTTATGGATGACAGGCACTTAACTAGCTGTTTTACAGGCTGAGAAGGTGATATAGTTCTTCCATTTAGTGTAGTGTTACAGTTTCCTCTGTTGTTCTTTTGACACAGGAACACATGCAAAAATCACATTTCCAGCTTATCTCAATAGTATATCAGTATTTCTGCAAGGAACAGCTTCAGGCAGCGTTAAAAGAGTTGTTGAGTCATATGAGTTGTATAATTCAGTAATGCTCGACTTGGTCGTTTGAGTGTCTTTAATGGTTTACATTGACACACTTACTGAGTAAATGCAGTAAAACTTGGTACACATCTCGCTCTATCTCAGCCCGGCACATCCTCTTTTAATCTTGTCTTTGACAGTTTATACAAGTCTCAGGAAAGAGAAGTAGGAGTCACACCTTTTCCAGTTTTGAAATTTTGTTGCATCACATATGGTGAAATATCAAAGATAAGTTGAGGTCATTTAGAAAGTGTCACCATTATATTGTTTGTATGTCCAAAGTCACCAACACCATATGTCAACTGACAAATCAACTAAAATGTAACACTTTCGAAAATAATGCTGTATTTTTAGAAAGTGTAAATAAATTGAAATAGCACGTATAACCTGTCAACCTGTTGGTTTCGATTGAACAGCCTCATCTCTACCAGTGTATCACATGTCTCTAAATTACTTTTAGTAAAACATGCCACTGCCCATTTCTACATATCAGTTTACTTTGCAGTGAAAGTACGAAGAAGAGTAACTGTTTGTTTGTGCGTTTTTGAAAGGAGAAATCATCATCTTTAGATTTACTTTTTATTTGTAGTAAAAAAGATTTTAATAATAAAAGGAACATATTTGTTTTCCTCTAAGAACCAAACATTTTCTCTTTTCTTATTATCCCATTGGTGGTTGAGCAAATGTTTTCAGTGGCTATGCTTGTGCTCGCATGTGATTATGTACTTTGTCTGTCCTTCCTCTAGGAATCTCAAGCAGCACAGAGACAGATCCTTAGGGAGTTCCTCAAAGAAGCCAGAAGAAACAAGAGAGAGGTGCCATTGTTTTTTCAAAAGATAATATTAAACTTAGCCATATTGAGATTTTATACTACTATACAATGAATGGCCTGTTGGGATCATGGTTTAGTTTCCAAGAATGTGTGAAAATATCAGTATTAATGTATTGCAGAAAAGTCCACCTCTTCAGGGATTTAATCACTTGTAAAATAACTGTAATTATTTATTAAAAAAAAAAGGTGCAACAGGCAAGTTTACTTATCTGTGTTTCTGGCTCTGTCAACAGCAACTGGAGCAGCTACAGAAAGAGCTCAACTTTCTTGAAGAAGACATAAAGCGTGTTGAGGTAAAGAAACAGAACTCATCTCCATGTGCATGTTATAAACCTGAGGCCTTGAAAAGTGTGAGGTGGAAGTAGACGACGCGAAGTAAGTTGTTGTAGTTTGGCCGCTGCTTTGGCCCAATTAAGCCATGAATATCAGAAAATGTCCAGATAATTGGGTTCCATCTTTGTCCGGGGTTGGACTTTCACATATCGGAAGGCAATAGGAGATTCTCCGTTCAGACACGTTTGCGCCAGTGGCTTAACCCTTGCAGCCCATTTACAGAATATCTAATAATAAAATAACCGTAATCAATCAACTCTGAACACACGGACAGAATACAAATTATTTTATTTTGTGAATCAAACGATAAAATGCCCATTAATCCTCCTAACAAATCCAAGAATTACTATTCTTCTCATTACTCAAACTTTTCTGAGAATCGACTGCAGTTGTTTCAGGTTTGTCTAAGGAGGAATCCACAATGTCAGACTTTGAAAACCCTTGAATTTAAGATATTTCACCAAATCCTAATTCCAAGAACGTTCTCATGGGAAGGTTAGAGGGGCAATCGGCAAGTTTTGATGGAACCATGTAATGTTCTGCAATGAGAACAACCGTAGCCACTCATCATACCAGCTGGAGAAAGACAAACATGTTGTGTCCTTTTCCAGGAAATGAGCGGCATGTACTCTCCAATGATGGAGGCAGAGTGCACGGTGCCTAATGTGGAGGCTCCCTCACCAGCACCCAGGTACAGCCGACCTGTGTCCTCACAAATTATATCTGTAAAAGAAGTAAATCCATCATCATCACAGTAGTAATAACCACAGTCACCTCTGTTGTTAACTAGTTAAAATGTGAGTTTACCGATGACAATGTTTTACCTTTTGTTCTATTCTTTTTATAACTTAATGTAATTCCAAAAATGCTTTATAGTTGTTTGGCTCTGTTGTAGGTTTTTATAAATGTGTATTTCTTCTTTTTTTATTGGTTAGCTGCAGTAGTATTATTGAGCCACCAGATTACATCCAGCCTCCCGGATTTGGTGGAACAACCCAGGTAAGTCAGTAACACACAGTTCGGCTTATTGCTGTTTTTTTGTGTATTCTCTAACACAGTTTAAAAGTTGTCTGTTATTGTCAAAATGTGTCTAACTTGTGTATCACTTATTGTGGTGTCTTTTTTGTATTGGATGCAGTCCATTAGTTTTGCCTGAAATGAGAAAAAGTTCCTCTGTGATTTTTAATAAATCTTTGTACAAACATTTTGGATACTAAACAAAGGGCCTGAAAAGTTCAGATAACATTTGTATTGTTGTGTGAAAGTAAACATCACAAATATTCTGCATAAATGGGTTATACTTGAATACAGCATGATTTGACTGTATTTGTAACACCCTTGGTTTTGTTTTCCCCAGGGAAAACGACAGACCTGGTATAACAGCACCCTGGCGTCCAGAAGAAAGAGGCTGACGGCTCACTTTGAGGATCTAGAACAGTGCTACTTCTCCAACAAAATGTCTCGCATCACAGGTAAGAATCCTGCAGAGGATGATATCATATTTGTGGCAGTCGGTCACAGTACGACTGCAGTTTGGTAGGGGATGAGATGACCTGTACAGATCATTGTAGAAAACAGTACAGTTACATGAGTGAGACTTTTGTTTTTAGAACTTTATATTTCACTTCAGAGATTGGCTGGATGAATGGTTGTCCGTCTCACCCAAGTGTTTCTTTTAAAGTTAACCATATTTCTTTAAATAAAGGCCACTTAACCAAAATGTCTTGCTGTTACAGATACATGTAATTCTGGGTGATATGTCCAAGCTCATAGGTTTCGGAAGAACTCAGACATTGTGGCTCATGCTACCTAATCCAACCTCTTTGTTTTTGTTTGTTTTATGAATATCGTTACAATTTTTACTCGCATTAAAACATGGCATGAAGTTAATTTAACTTTTAGTATGATTATAGCATATACAGTGGGATGCAAACATTTGAGAGCACTTGAATTGCAAAGGGATCTCCGATGTTTGGACACAACTGCAGTTACTGTAGTTCATGTGTCAAACAAAAGAACTGTGCTGATCAAAAATGCTCAGAAATAGCAAAAAAGTTGTCCGCAAACACAGATAAATATGTAGAAGCTACCGCTGACAGTGTTGTATGTTTATTAAGGGTGTCTCTGGTGTTTTCAGATGAAGGCAGGAACCTCAACCAACTGGATGATTTCATGGAGTGTTTATCCAAGTTCACCCGTTACAACTCTGTGCGGCCGCTCGCCACCCTCTCCTACGCCAGTGACCTTTATAATGGCTCCAGTATAGTCTCCAGGTATGAAAAGAAAACGACCAAAGACAATTCATATTGTCCTTTTATTTATATATATATATATTGAATTACTGTCACAGAATGCATCTCAAAAAAGGAACTCAACTCGGTGTATATCAGTTTTATCATTGTAGTTGCCCCTCAGATATTTGTTATATCATGTTATGAGGTTGGATCTCAGTTTCTCCCACGTCTACTAAAAATGCCCAAAGGTATTGGCCATTTAGAAACAAATTTTATTATAATCCTGCAGCTCAGTACCTGATCCACTATAAACAGAGGAAATGGCATATATATGTTATTTTATTGTGAACGTACCATCTCTGACTGTGTTCTCATTGTGTTTCAGTATTGAGTTTGACCGTGACTGTGACTACTTTGCCATTGCTGGTGTGACCAAGAAGATCAAGGTATTTGAGTACGGCACTGTGATCCAGGACGCAGTGGACATCCACTACCCTGTCAACGAAATGACCTGCAATTCCAAAATCAGGTAAGAGAAATAATCTTTTCCCATAAGAGGAAGCATCTACAGGCCTCTTTCAGATCTTACACTGCAGTGTTTGCAGCGTGATGATTACCTCGTAACATGTGGGAAGTTTTCCAGAAAGCAGGTTTAAAAAACTCTGGGCCTAACCCTGAGGTGATTATATAACTCAGAGCTTTCAGTCCCAGAACAGCAGATCACGCTGATTTAAGTGTGTAAGTGGTGACTGGGGGGGGAAAAAAAACATCAATGGAGCTCTGATAATATGACTCACCATTCGTAGTCACATTCTGCCTTCATTGTGTATTTTTCAGTGAGGAAGTGAGCCACAATATGTAGTTTAATATTTGAGGAGGCAGACAAATTTAGGGTTTGATGAGGAAATCCTGCCAACGAGCAGGCTTGATTCACAGATACAAAGTTACCGTGCTAACTTGGTTTATGTTAAAGCTTACTTGTTAAAATAATCTTATTTACTGGACAGGAAATCTAGACTTTCCCTCATGCCAGGATTAACAAACTCTTAGTTTTCACTAAAACTTTTTTCTAAAGTTCCCCCACTGCTTTCCACTAATAAAATTATTTTGATTAATTCATGGTGTGATAAAAGCTTTAAGACACGTGAATGATTTTAAAGCCCATAGCAGCACTGAGAAGAAAAAGGAATGTGTCCATATTACTGTTTTACTTGGGCTTGAGTTGTAGTGCTGTGCAGGTCGATATAGTTCCAATGCATATTCTATAAAACACTCTTCCTGTGGCAAAGATCTGTAAAAACATTCTTCTTTAATTTCCAGAAACTGAGGCCTGAGTCAGATGAAGCGTTTTTTAAGAGTGTGACTCACTGTGTAGTGAAATTGATCGCAGCCTTTGTTTGTTTCTTGCAGCTGTATCAGCTGGAGCAGTTATCACAAGAACCTTCTGGCCAGCAGTGACTATGAGGGGACTGTCATCCTGTGGGATGGATTCACCGGCCAGAGGTCCAAAGTTTATCAGGTACTGAGCTTGTCTTTATTGAATTGATTGTTAAATATTTGAGGATTCAAATTGTCTTTATATTGGCCTCATATGCAAAGGGAAACAGTGACACCCTGACTGTCTTTATAAAAGAATGAGAGTTATACTTAAAAGTGAGACACAAAACTAACTTTCTGAAGATCACAAACTGTAAAGTTCAAACACATTTATTACAAAAAATAAAAGGGTTTAAAATGCTTTTGTGTGGAAAGATAACGTGTACGGATAACGCAGTGCAGCCTCATGGAAGACACCCTCTCATAGTTTCCCCTGTTTTCTTTCAGGAACATGAAAAGAGGTGTTGGAGTGTTGACTTCAATCTGATGGACCCCAAGCTCTTAGCCTCTGGTTCTGATGATGCTAAAGGTGACTGAGGAATATGGGAATATAAGGGCATCTGCCAGCTTTCCAGCCTCTTTATTGTATCTGATTGTTAATCTTCTCATTTCTGTCTTTTTTTTTTTAGTGAAGTTATGGTCAACCAATCTTGATAACTCAGTGGCTAGCATCGAGGCCAAGGCCAACGTCTGCTGCGTTAAATTCAGTCCAACCTCCAGATATCATCTGGCCTTTGGCTGTGCAGGTAGGATTAGTGTTTTATGGTTGAGTGTCTGGTTTTCTTCTATAATGTCCTCATCTGGCCAACGATGATGCAAACATGAAATTATTGGGAATTATGTAAAACAATAGCAGCATTTTTTTTTTCTGTCAAATTATTTTCTACAAATCAGCAAGAGAGATATATATATAGGAATTCACTTATACATTTTTAACATGGTGTAAAGGCAAGTTTACAGGTTATGGCACAAGGACAGACTCCGGCCTAACAACAGCACAGTGTAATTAAGATGTTAAAAGATGCTGAATTGGAAAAGAGACATTTCTCAGGCCAACAATCAAATTTTTCTCTATCATTATTGTTGCATTCTGAAGGTTCACACACATCACACCACTGTAATATTTCCTTCTAGATCATAACATTTTTTGTGGTCACACAGACTGGCGGTCCAGACAAACTTCTAAAAACGATTTATTACTGTCCCACAGGAGAAATAAGAATTAGAAATATGCTTTTGTGCCTAGAATCAATTCTGCAAGAAACTTGATATTGGATGAACCCAGCAGATGTGAACTGCCCCGGATTATTTACCAGATTCTCTGCATCTCCGTGGTCCAAGTCCACAAAGTCTGAAAAAGGACGGCCCTACTTGAACTTTGAATAGCTGGTTTACTGTCTTGAATAAAAGCCACCAGGCAACAAAACAGATGGAGAACACAGCTTGTTAGATACGCACGGACGTGAACAAAGCGTTGGCACTGTCGTTTTGCTAAAGCTCGTGCCTTTGTGGTTAAATAGTCAAGTGTTTATGTTCTGTTTCCCCCCCCCCCCTTCAAAGATCACTGTGTCCACTACTATGATCTACGCAACACTAAGCAACCAATCATGGTGTTCAAAGGTCACAGGAAGGCTGTGTCCTACGCCAAGTTTGTCAACGGAGAGGAAATTGTTTCTGCGTAAGTCATTTAAGCCTCATTTGTTATTTTGAGCAGTGGAGTTTAATTTTCTTTATTTACATAATGTATTATATTTTATATAACATATTTGAATATTTAGATGTTCCCTGCCTATTAACTCCCTGTTTAGATGTGTCTTTATTTTCTTGAAGCTTATTGTTTTCTTTGCAGATCTTTAATTTGAAATCACCACATTTCATGAAAAATACTTGTATTGATGGGAAAATAATGGAGATAGTTATAATTGATAGTCCTTGCATGCAGTTTCAACATGTCCCTTCACAAAATGCCCTCCAGCTCTGAATTTTATTTGTGCCCTTTTAATGTGTAGTTCGACAGACAGTCAGCTGAAGCTGTGGAACGTCAACAAAACCCACTGTCTGCGCTCCTTCAAGGGTCACATCAATGAGAAGAACTTTGTAGGCCTCGCTTCCAATGGAGACTATGTTGCCTGCGGTAAACGTTTTACTTTGAATAAGACGACACAGCGATTTTGTGGAATAATGCCTAATGCAGCATTTCTTTGGTGTTTTTTATCAGTGCAGAGGAACCACTGCACCAAATGTTCAAGTCTAGAGGACAAACTTAGGCTACATCCATACTTTTAGGTTTTAGTTTGAAAATGCATCAACTCTTCTACAGATATACCTGGGATCCGTGCACACTACTCCAGAGATTTGGAAATGCTGCTGGCCCCGTTTTAGTTTATAAACTCTGGGATAGCGTCTTAATGAAGACCAGCAGAAACTGGGATATTTTTAAACAATGGCGTTTGTCTAAATTATTTCTAACACTTCCCAAACCCAGAGTCCAGAGAGTTATGGGGACCACTGCTCTACAGGCACAATACCAGTATGTGAATAATTGCAAATAAAAGTTAACATTACATGTTTGTTTGTGTATACAGGAAGTGAGAACAACTCCCTTTACCTTTACTACAAAGGACTATCCAAGACTTTGTTAACATTCAAGTTTGACACAGTAAAGAGTGTCCTGGACAAGGACAAGAAGGAAGACGACACAAACGAGTTCGTTAGTGCCGTCTGTTGGAGGGCCCTGCCTGACGGAGTGAGTTCTCCTCATTATGACACTGTCATTGACTTTGATATATTAATGGAATATTGAACCAATACATCTGTACTGCTGCTAAGTCAGAAAACCTTTCATCTTGATGCCTTTGTTAAGATTGAAAGGTGTGTGTTAACCATGAACAAGACAAATAATTAAGGAAGTTTTACAGTTACATTTAAGTATATATTAAACTGATAGTTTTACAAGTAATGAACTATTCATACAGTAACTCAAACTATGTTGTGTTTTCCTACAATTTTGTTTTTCAGGAGTCAAATGTGCTGATTGCTGCAAACAGTCAAGGAACAATCAAGGTTTGCATTTTGTACAAACGTGTAGATGAATCATACCAACAACCATAGATTACAGTCAAAGTATAAGGCCTTTTTAAGACTGAACCAGTTTTTCGTTTGGCATAAACCATCAGCTGTTCATTTCTGTCAATGACTTAGTTTTTGTTTTTTTTATCTAATACAATAAGAACTTGTTACCAAATTAACTTGTTGAAACTGATCTTCTTTATCAGCGTAGATGCAGCCTTACCTGTCACACATTGACTGCACTCATTGTAAACCACAGATAACCTAACACGTCTGTCTTTTCTCTCCACACAGGTACTCGAGCTCGTCTGAACACCAACCGTGTCTTCAGTGGTCGATAGAAATACCATCAGCCTTTCTCTGATCGGTAGAGGATCAGTCTGACGCAGGGAGACCTCAAGCTGCCTGCTGACTTAGGATGCCCTGCCACAACCTGGCTGAAATAAACTGTACCCTTCTTATTTTAGCGAGCTTCACTTTGATGGGCATCAGTAAAAGACTTTGGACGAGTGCATCAGTATAGCAGGAGATGATGTGCAGACATTTTACAGCGACAAAACAAGGATGGAGCTTGGGCACAAAATGGAACAAGAACACTTCAGAAAGCATTTTTCCGGCTACAATAAAACACCTCTTAATGGTTTTAGGTCAAATGAAAACATGTACCTTTTTTAATTAAGCTGTTTTTGAAGGTACATCCAGCCAAACTCTACTAGTGCGATGCATTCTCCCTTTTAAAGGCCAAAGCACAAGACAAAATGACATGCAAAAATGATGTTTTCATGTGGAGCTTTTAAAACCCCCATTGTTTGTCGATCTCCAGTTTCCCCTCTTTATGTGTACTGTTGTTTTTCAGATCGGGAGAACCCCGTTTTAATAAATATGACTTGAACTTCATTCTGTCAAACGTATCGTCAGTTTATCATCTTGCTGAAGAGTGTAGAATGTGAAGTAGCCTATGGAAGACCAATGAATAATGAACATGTTGAGAGACGGCTGATATTTCAGTTTCTATCGGATCAAAAAGTAATTTGACCTCTGTGATCACAGTGATTCTGTAATGATGTAATCTGCAGGCATTGTTTTGCAATGCGACATCAAAGTTGATTTTTGTTTTTCTGTTCCTCATGTGAGCTGTTTGTTGCTTGTTAAAAAATGAAAACCTCACAGAATCATATTTTGTCAAGTAGCAATGGAATTTCTCTTCACATACTGTTGGTTAAAAAACATCTGAGCTGAGCTGCATTGTATCTTCAGGCAAACTGCCGTCAGTTTCTGTGGAGTGGTGATCCGTGTCGACACAAGGAGGGGATTTAGTAAACACCGCCAACACCTACCTATTTTATGATAAATGAGTGAGAGGTGTTTTGTATTTGTATAACTGAATAAATTATTTCGAAACAATTTCAGTCGTTTGGTCGTATCTTTTCTCCATACTGGTGGCATTTTAAAGTTTCTCCTGAGTGTGTTTGACTGAGTTACGTGTTTACTGCTGCTAATGGGTCTCGTATAGGAAGTATAAACCTTGTAAATCTTTTCAATCTGCAGTCTCCCAGAACACATCTGTATAAGCTAAAACGCCAGAGAGCCACTAAATGTTGTCCTTACACCAGGGCTGTTGTACGTTGTGTGAAACCTGTTACTGCAGGAAACGTCCACCATGTTCCCTGTAAACTCAGGAAATCGCATGTTGCCTTCTGTAATGACATGAAAAACAGGCAAAACAAAGGAGAAGCAGATTGCTCAATAAATCTGGGACCTGACTTTCTGCAAAGTAAATTATTAAAAGAGAAAAAGTAAAAAAAAATAAAAAGGCATCGTATTTCGAATGCTCTTTGCTAATTCTCCTTATGTATCACACAATCACAGCTATGCAGTGACAGGGAGGTGTGTGGGATGGAAGCGAAGCGGAGCGGCTCTGAGAGTTTGCTCTTGTCAGCGGCAAACCGTCGGTATGAAGAGAGACTGGAGAGCGTGGTTGACTTCATTAGATTGTTTTTATCAGTGCATTTCATTTTAAACCAAATGCAGACCTGAATTTTCTTGTGCATGTGTTTCCAATAATCTCACCATGTATAAATTAATTGATTATTCAATTTGCTCATTAATTAAGCCCTCAAAATAATTATTTATATCATGTCTATTAATACTTGAAAATGTTATCTCAAGCAATAAATTAATGATATGTGCTTTATATATAAAAAACTATAAATTGTTATTGACTATTTTATCACTTGTATTGAAATCAATCAATCACTGCAGGCCTTCTTTTTTTTTTTTATTCAATTGTCTAATTAGACCTCTGTTCAGGTTTGAAATGTGTGGACCTTTGATCATCAATAAGTTTGATAGGCTTTATTCACAGCAGATATTTGACCTGTAATACAGTAGTAAAACCTGATTTAGCCTAACAAACATCAGGAATCAAACAGCTTAATGAAACTCAGCCATTATTAGATGACAATTATTTCTTGCTGAGACATCTCCACGAGTGTAATGTAAACAAGGCCAACTATCTGACCCAGCATTGCAAATAAGAGAATGAGCGAAATGACAGGCGATCAGTGTTTACACACATGCACAGGTCTGAGAAGTGAATTTTTCAGGTAACACAGGGGGAAGTAACAGTGTGACTGAATCATGAGTCTGACCTCTGCTCAGGTTGGAGCATGGACAAGTATGAACAAGATGTGTTAAAAGGTCTTATAATGCATCCAATAGATGGAGTTAGGCAGAACTACGCTGACAATAATGTTAATATCACCCATTTTTGCATAAGAACAATATTATAGAATAAGATAGGTTAAATGCAGATATTTGGGGCTCATAGTAGGAACAACATAACTGTTACTAATAACATTAATATTGACTGTTTCTCATTCAAATATAACAGCACATCAGTATGTAAATCACTGTCAGCAGCGACGTTAAACACTCCAGATGGGGATGGGTGATAATATAGCTAACTACCCGATTTTTTAATCTAGACATTATATTTTCATAATTAAAAAACTGGAAACAAGGTGGATTCTGTCCAAAATGAAGGGATAAGAAAACCACCTCATGTGTTAGTTTTAACTTAGTCAAATGTTGCCAAAATTATTTCTGATGCAGGAAATCAAAATAGTAGTAGTAGATTTGGCTGAAAATCTTGTGAACTATAATTTAAAGTGTTAACATTCTAGCACGTTTGTTTTTATGATTATTATCATTATTTATTAATTCTTGTTTTTTTAAAGGAACTGAAAAAAATTGGATCTTCTGTTTCACGGCTGGCGGCGGAATGTTTTAGTAGACGGACCACGGACAACTAGCTAGTTAGCCGCCGTCGGAAACAAAACCCGACTCCAGTGTGAACAAACAGCAAACCACGGCTGTATTTTACCCACATAGCTGAACGTCTGTACGCCCGGTTCCAAGAGGTCAAGATGGGGGTCCCGAAATTTTACCGATGGATTTCCGAGCGCTATCCATGCCTCAGTGAAGTTGTAAAGGAACATCAGGTAGGAACGCAGCTTTTGAATATCGTTAGCTTGTCAACTAGCCGCAGCGTTAGCCCGAGCTAGCCGCTGGCTACCACCGAGCTAAGTGCAGAGGGCCGGGGAAGTTTTATTTCATGTAGTTTACCGATGTTTTTGCACCGTCCCAGCTCAGCTCTACTGTGGCCAAATACGTTTGACTCCATTATTCATTCACAATAATCCAAAGAAAACTGCGTTGTTTACCAGACGCTTGCCAGGTTTACTGTTTGGTCTCCTACGTGTAAACATATTGACCGTACACAGGTCAGTCTGAATATAACTTGAAGGTCTTTGTTGGGCGAGAACATTCTGACCAACAATAAACTCCACACAGTCAGCTAGCTTCACCTTAACCCAGTTACAGGGGAATATAGGCTATTTTTTACCAGCTAGTTTACAGCCACCGTGTTCTGGTGCGATGTCTGTGAATTTCAAAATGTTTGTGTTTTCATAGTTGTTGCTATTTAGCCTGTAGTAAACACCGAGGGGAACATTTCTAAATCAACACACATTACTCATATTTTATTTTATTTAATTTTATTCTGGAGCTTCACCGGAGTGAGCTTCAGTGACCTGCTTCCCTGTGTAGGGAGAGAGATAATGTTTCAGTTCTGGAGCAGCACTTTCATCAGCTGGACGTGACTCAGTGTCCCAGTCATTGCATAAGTCAGCAAGTGATCAGTGTCTGTAAGAGTGTGCGAGAGACGTTTACCATAAACCTTTACATGGAACACAACTCGGTATCGCAAATGTGTTGCTACCTCACCTCTTTATTGACACTTAGTGGCGACTCAGGGACATTTTCAAGCTGACACACTGAAAATAAACCCCACTGCTACTCAACAACATTGTTGTTAGTGTTACTGGGGAAAGTTTTGAACTAAATCTATGTCAGGCAGGAGGGTTCTGCTAGAATACAATGGCCAATGGTCTGTATTTATAGAGCACCATTAATTTTAGTTTGGCTGTTTCACACATACATTGCTTCTATGTGCAGTGCTTTCTCTATCATACATCGCCCATACACTGCCCTCACAGCCATCAGGGAATTTGGGGTTCAGTGTCTTGCCCAAGGACACTTTGGCAGGTTGGATAGGGAAGACAGGCACCGAACTGCCGACCTGGTCAGAAGACGACCCACTGTACCTCCTGAGCCACAGCTGCCTGTGACCTTTCACTTATGGTGCCCAATGCTTGTGATATGAAGTAAATCCAGTCTCGCAATGCTGACATACGATCAAACGATATCACAATTAAATATTTATTGAGAGATGCATTACAGACCGTCAAGGAATAGCAATATATTTTTCAAGGCGGTGAATATTGCTAAATGTATTCTACAATTTATTGATCATAGGCATTATATAAAATGTTTTGGTTCTTACTCTCCTCAGATCCCAGAGTTTGACAATCTCTATCTGGACATGAATGGGATCATCCACCAGTGTTCCCACCCGAACGACGAAGATGTCCACTTTCGCATCTCGGAGGAAAAGATTTTTGCAGACATCTTCCATTACCTGGAGGTGCTCTTCAGGATCATCAAGCCCCGCAAGGTCTTCTTCATGGCTGTGGATGGTGTGGCGCCGAGAGCAAAGATGAACCAGCAGAGGGGAAGGAGATTCAGGTAGACATGGATGTAGATTGAAAGAAACAGACTGGAATTTACTCCGATGTTTCAGATGCTTTCATCCAAAACAGAGGGGTTCCTGTTTGAACCATAGAATTAGCTAAATACTAGTATATTATTGTTATGGAATAGTTTTTTTAGCTCTTTCATCTTTAAATTGTGCTCTTCTCAGTTTCAAAGAAACTTGATAAAGATTTTTTGTTAAATGTAAGGTTGTTGGAGTAGTGATCAAATTAAGAAGTGGGTTTAGTGTCTCTGTGATGTTTAATCCCCACTGAAGATAATGCTGCATTCTCATTTAGTTATCCAGATTAAATACGATGGCAGCTTTGATTACAAATATATATATTTTTTTATAAACTGTCAGGATAAGTTTTTGCTTTAACAATAATGATCTGCTGGACAACAGTAAATCTGTGTCTGTATGAGCGAGCCCCAAAACAGACAAACTGTCTGGTGCTCAGTGGGAGGAGACTGGACTAAGAGCAGGAACACAGCCAAAGCCTGTGAGTTTGACTTTTGGGGGGTGGGTGTCTGTGTGTTTGCTCAGGTCCGCCAAAGAAGCAGAGGACAAGATAAAAAAAGCCCTGGATAAAGGAGAGGTCCTTCCTACAGAAGCTCGCTTCGATTCCAACTGTATCACTCCAGGTAGGGATGCACTCACACTTTACACTACAATCACATCACACAATATGAACATATGTTTGTTAATTTCAGTTCATTTGTTAATTATAACATGCTATTGAAATCAAATTAATATTATTAAATTCCAAAAAAATATAATTGGGACCATCAGAATAAATCAATTCCAAATCACTTGTGTGTTTTTTAGAATTAGAAAGTGTTTACTCTCCAACTTTTCACTTTGGCCACATCTTGGTGAATGAATTCTTCTAGTTGAAAATCTTTACTGGTGTACATTATATAATTTGTTTAGAACATAATGAGATAACAACGGTCAATGGAAACCAAAAGCATCAACCCATTGAGGGCTGGATTCAAAACCACACTGAAAATCAAAGTACAAAATTGATCTCACAGGCTGATCCAACTCGCGTGAATTTCACAATGTGACTCATTAGTGTGTTTGGCCTCCGCCTGCCTGTACGCACTCCAAACAACATCTGGACATGCTCCTGATGAGTCTGCAGATGGTTTCCTGGGGAATCCCCTCCCAGACCTGGATCAGGGCATCAGTGAGGTCACACAGTCTGTGGCCCACTGCACCAGTGTATGGTCTGACAATCGCTTTAAGGGTTTCATCCCGGTACTTCAGCAGTCGAGGTACCGTTTGCCTCCCTAGACCATCACTGACCCACCCCCAAACCGGTCATGCTGGATGATGTTACAGGCAGCATACCATTCACCACGGCGTCTCCAGACTCTTTCACGCCTGTCAATCAGGCTGCATGGTGCTGGGCTCTGAGCACAGGTCCCACTAGAGGACGTCAGGCCCTCATGCCACACTCATGGAGTCTGTTTCTGACAGAGGGTCAGAAACATGCACACCAGTATTCTTCTGGAGGTCATTTTGTATTACTGGTAGGGCTCCTCCTGTTCCTCAGGAAGGAGGAGATGGCCTGAAGCCTTTCTCCGGCCCTGTCCAGTTCCCCATCGGTAACAGCTGGTCTCCTGGTATCTCCTCCATGCTCCTGAGTCTAAGCAGGGAGGTACAGCAAACCTTCTTGCGACCGCACGTATGAATATGCCATCCTGGAAAAGCTGGACTACATGTGCAACCTGAATGGGCGGCAGGTACCGCCTCATGCTACCAGTCGTGACAAGGACACTAGCAGAACACAAAACTAGAGAAGAATCAGTCAGTTGTTGTCTTTTGTACCAAAGCAGGTGAAATTGATTCACAATCACTTGTGCATCCTAAAGGGACAGATTGATATCCCTGCAGTTTAACTGACTTGATGTTGTACTGTGACGATTAAGTGTTCCCCTACTTTTTTTGAGCAGTGGATTAATTTGGCACTGCAATGCGTGACTTTTCTCACCCATTTAGGGCATAAAATAACACATTAGTCAATCCTAACTGTGCTTCTGTCTGGCTCCTTGTATTTTTGTAGTTCCTCATTTTAACACGGTAGTAATCCACGCCACTTTATTTCTCCACACAAAACCTTGTCCAATGAGTTTCAGGCCACGAGGTACATCAATGTTATATTTGACAAAAAGAGAACTTAAATATTGGACTATTGCTCAATACCTGCACTAATGCTGACTGAAGTCGTTGCTCATTCTGGTCTGTTTAGTCGACACCGATTGCTTAAATGAACCAAACCAAACACATCAGAGTTTAATGAACTGAAACAAACAGTTAAGATGTGCAGGCAACCAAATGCAGTGTCAGTGTGTTTGGTAATGGTAAACTGCTTGTGGAGGAACTTTCCACTGTCTGTGCTGTGGCATGGGCCTCTGCTTATTCTGCTTTAGAACCAAATTAAGTTAACATACATGTTTTGTGTATGTAGCCACAGATACTTAATACATTATGAGGTCTGGTGTGAGCAACACATTTTATGGAATTAGAACAAAGAAGACATGTGAATTTGTTCTGTTCTGACAAAGATAACAATGAGTCCTTTAAACACATCCTTCCTCCAGGCACTGACTTCATGGCAAGACTTCAGGAGCAGCTCAAATACTTTGTCCACAGCAAAATCTCCACTGACAAGATGTGGCAGAATGTCAGAGTGTTCCTGTCTGGCCATCAGGTGAGGGAACTTGGCACCTTGCTCTTCTTGCCACTTCTTAGCTACTGGGATTGTGTTACTGCTGCAGTCAGAAGTGCTTGTACTAAGTGCGTTTCTCTAACAGACCCCAGGGGAAGGAGAACACAAGATCATGGAGTTCATTCGCTCTGAGAACACAAGGCCGGGTCACGACCCCAACACCCGACACTGCCTATACGGCCTGGATGCTGACCTGGTAGTGTTTGTGTGCCTGTGGTTTAGACTCACATTTATGCGTTTGTAACGGCTCAAATCCTGCTCACACTGTCCCTACTCTCTATGTTGTAGATAATGTTGGGTTTAACCAGCCACGAGCCAAACTTCTCCCTGCTGAGAGAAGAGGTCCGCTTCGGAGGAAAGAAAAACCAGAAAAGGTGCCATAGGCTTTTCTCTCTCTCTCTCTCTTGTTTCCCCCCCTATTATTAGCACTTCTGTTTCTGTCACACACTGCTCTACCATTTCTTTACCATGCTTTCTTCTTTTCGTCTCATCAGGATAACGGCTCCAGAGGAGACAACTTTTCACTTACTTCATTTGTCTCTGATGAGGGAGTACATCGACTATGAGTTCTCTGGGCTCAGGGTGAGACACACACATGCATACACACACGCAAACAGGCACATGTTTTATTGTTTTAATTTGTTCCACTATATTATGTGTATGTAGGCTGTATTCTGATTTATATACTTTTCTCTTTTCTTTTTCAGAATCATCTTGGTTCTGATTATGACTTGGAGCGAATAATAGACGACTGGATTCTAATGGGCTTCCTTGTGGGAAATGATTTCATCCCTCATCTCCCTAATCTCCACATTAACCATGATGCTTTGCCTTTGTTGTACAAGACCTACATCAGTGTACTTCCCAGCTTGGGAGGTGAGACACGCACACTCACAATTGTTATGATACAATACTCGTTTAAATTAAAGTTAAATCATTGCATGAAAATATGAAACATGTGCAATAGTTTTTCGAGGTCTTGTTATATTAGTTCAAAAGTGTGTTTGGTCTCAAGTAGTCTTTGTAATGGAGGAGCTACTGAAAATAGTTTGTACATGTGAACCATTGTAACAGATTTATATATTATATTTCTCACTATTAAAGGCTACATCGTTTCCATAAAAATTACTTTTTTTCTGATCCAGGTTATCTGAATGAGAACGGTCATCTAAACCTCAGAACCTTTGAGAAATACCTGGAAAAGTTGGCTGAGGTAAGACCACCAACATTTCTTTTCTCTGAAGTCATCGGTGCTATTTTTTAATGATCTTGTGCATGTGTAATAACCATTTACTTTGTACTGCATAGGCAGTTGTAATGTTGTACATTAATGTAATGTAAGGCTTGTGTAGCCTTTAATCACAAAAATTGTAAATTTGGTCCTTGTTATGCATTTTGTACAGATTCTTGAACATATTTCCGGATTGCTTCTGTTCTACAAAACCCCATTACAAATAGTAAAAGTTTGGAACTGTGTCTTTCTTCTTCCTCTCTCCTGCTTCCCCCTCAGTTTGACCGGGAACATTTTAGCGATGTGTTTCTGGACCTGAAGTGGTTTGAGAGTAAAGTTGGTAACAAGTATCTGAACGAGTCAGCTGGACTTGCAGCAGAGAAGGAAGCTGCTTCTAAAAACACAAAAAAGACAGAGGTGATTTAAAATATGGAGCCAATATTCATTCACTCTTGTCCTGTTTTTGTGTTCCCTTTGATTAATAAGTCCAATCGTGTGTGTGTGTGTGAGTAGGATTCTTCTGTCAGTCTGGCATCTCTGACCTCAGAAGGAGCGGCTAGAGAACGAAAGGGAAAGACGGCAGAAGATGACGATGAGGAGGATATGTTTGAAACCGAATTCAGACAATACAAACGCACCTACTACATGACAAAGATGGGTGTGGATGTGGTTTCTGAGTGAGTTGTTGTTATAAGCAAACACAATCTACCAACACAATCTCACTAACATACAAGTTTATTTTATCTGGGTCTTGTGGACAAGTAAGGAGACACAAGAAATTCAAGTGAACATTAAAATAAAACTCAAATGTTGCAAAACATGCATAGAATTCTTTAAGGGTCACTTGGCACACCGCTTTTGAGAGGACATGTCGTTCAATCAGACAACTTGCGTATCAAATGTTTATTGCAACAGCAGAACATGTTTGTGTTTCTCTAGATATGATTGATTACATAGATTTAATGGGACTGATGAGCAAATATTTATTACCCTCCATCAGAGCTTACAGGTGGGTGCTGGGGTGGTGGAGGGGCTGAAGCAACTGGCAGCAATACTTTCTGAACACTCTCCCAAGCATCATTCCATTTGTGGTTGTCTCTTGTTAAGACAGAGTTTCTTCTAAAACATATCTAAAGTAATGTAATATTAGAAACAATAGTGTGTCTATGTGTCAGTGTAAAATCTGACATTAATAAGTAAATTAGTTCAAACCTGCACGTGAAAATGATCTGTGAATATGTTGAGGTGATTTTCAGAAGTTGATGATGATATGTTAATTTGTAATTTGCTCGTTTCCTTAAGTATCTCCTCATTCTCCATTTGCAGTGAGTTTCTTGCCGATCAGGCCAAGTGTTATGTTGAAGGCATCCAATGGATTCTCCACTACTATTACCACGGGGTTCAGTCCTGGAGCTGGTAAGTACTTCTGTATTATATGTCACTTACTCTCTGCACTTTTCTTTTAGTTCCAGTGCCCTGAAAAAGTCTAGATCGTTTTATAAAGTCTCTTTAGAAAAAAGAGTACAGAATAATTTTTCATATGTACCTTCTCATGAAGATTTCACATATCCCTAATCCCCAGTTATAGTGAAATTCTATTTTGTTCCATTTAAAAATCAGTGTTATAATGTGTATGTGTCTCTCTAGGTACTACCCCCACCACTACGCCCCCTTCTTGTCCGACGTCAGGAATATATCTGGGTTAAAACTGACCTTTGATATAGCGAAACCCTTCATGCCCTTCCAGCAGCTTTTGGCCGTCCTGCCTGCTGCCAGTATGGAGCTGCTCCCTGCGTCTTACAGGGTAACACACACACTTATTTGCATGTTCTCATACATTAGCGTGTGGATTCACATGTCACCAACATACTTCTTTAACACATTACCTGTTTTGTCTCCATGTGGGAAACCAGTTTGAATATCACCCAACATAACAGATTGTAAAATATTATTTTGAGGAATATATAAGTGAATTATGTTAATATGTTCATTCCATTATTCCAGCACCTGATGACCAGTGAATTTTCGCCCATTATCGAGTCCTACCCAGTTGACTTTAAAACGGACCTCAATGGCAAGCAGCAGGAGTGGGAGGCTGTGGTGCTCATCCCCTTCATAGATGAGGTAAACGCATGCAGGCAAACACTGAAGGAAAATAATGCCACAGTTATGAAAAAGAAAAACCTTTGTTAACAATATTAACCACATGTTTATGTGTATTTATTCAACAGAGGTGTTTACTAGCAGCTATGGAGCCCTGCAATGACAATATGACTAAAGCGGAGAAAGCCAGGAATTGCCACACGGAGTGCGCGGTCTACTCGTATGACAAAGAGAGGGACGTCCCATACACCTCCTCCCTTCCTGAGTTGTTCCCTGATATCCCCCACTGCCACTCCAGGTAGAGAAGCACTCACTGACCCACACTCACCCTAAACAGTCCTGATTTGTGAGTGTGACATGTAGTAATTTCGTGCCTCTTCACTGTATTATGAATTATAAGATAGAATGAACATGCACAATGTAATTCCAATTTCGTATTACTTACTGCTGGTCATAAAATACCTTTTATGTCTATGCTGTCAGATACCTTAATATCGCCAAAACAAATTCAGTCTTTACAATCAGTTTACCCAAAGGCTGTCGTTCAATGCAGTTTTATTGTGTTGTATTTGTCTGATACAGAGTCGAACACATCCCCATGGACGCCTGGCATGTGCGTTTGGACCATGTCCACAGACGACTGGATCGCTCATCTCTGTACTTCTGTGGCTTCCCAACTCTGCAACACATCAAACACAAGGTAAGATGTGAGTGCGTGCAAGCGTGTGTGCGTGTGCAATATACTTGCATTGAATGACCCACTGGCTCTAAACCTTTTGTATGCAAACTACACCTTAATAATGAATACTAAAACTACATATTTGTGTCTCAGAACTTCTTTTGTGCACGGCACTATTGTGTAGATTGGAAGTATGAAACACTCCCTCTTTCTTTCTCTCTTCTGTCTTGTTTACCCCTCTCACTCATTCGTCGGCTCTCTCACTGTCTTCAGTTCTTTAAGAAGAAGAGCGGTGTGGTCGTGTTCCAGCAGAGCAGCAGAGGGGAGAACATGATGCTCCAGATTCTTCCCAGCGAGGAAGGAGAGACGGTAAAGTTTTTTTTATTTATTAATCTTGCTCTTAAAAACAAGAACTCTTATCCTGCTAAAATAGTAGGGTATTTTATAAACAGGATATACTAAATCAATTATATCAAAATATTCCTTATTATAAATTTTCTGATGTCTAAATAGCTTTATATTTATATATATTAAGTATTTTATTTTGTAAGAAAACTGAGTTGAAGTTCAGACTCGTTATAAGAACAAAGACTTGGTTCACAAGCTCCAAATAATTCTTCCTTTTGCAATAAAGAACAATAAAGAACATTAAACCTGCTTTGAGTTTGAACACAACTACAGACCTTAACAATAAAAGCTGGTTTGCACTGGTCTTACTCTCTGTACATTTGTCTCTTTTTTGTCTACTGTTTTATTTTGAACTTATTGGGTTTCTATTTCTGCCTTTTACTCACACTTACTGTTTCTCCTTGTTTTTCCTCTGCGACTCTAGATATGTGACGATGCTGCTGCGCAAGTACTGGGGAAGTCTGTGTTCGTGAACTGGCCCCATCTAGAAGAAGCTCGCATCATTGCAGTGACAGATGGAGACACTAAGTAAGAATCAGTACAGCAGCTGTGTCTTCACCAACAGTGAAGTTAAATGTGTCTGAAAAATCATTTCTGACATTAGTTGTAGCTGTAGTGTCTCTCTGTCATCCTGTCTGTTTTGTTTGTTTTGGAATTAATCTACAAACACATACAAACCGTTATGTTGCAGAGAGAAAACACTTGAATTGGGACCATGTTAATGCTGCAGTACAATGTATTGTTGGCTGCTAGGGTGTCTTTTGTGAACCACTGGGTGGCCCCAAAGTTACAAATTCTGCACAATATCAGACGACTTAACAACCTCACCATCGTTCACCAAATGTATACGAGTATCTCAGTCGGACCATTTGTTTGGATGCTCGCAGTTTGTCTCTGTATTTGTGTGAATCTCAATATTTGAGGCCAATCTTTTACCTGTTTTGCAGGTTCTGTCTGGAGGAACATCCAAGTGTACAGAGACTGTATGAAGGCTCCTCCACTCCCCCTCCCACCAGAGTCATCCGTATGTCAGACAAGGACCAGAAGGATTGGGTGAAAGATGTTCAGGGAATCACTGAATAGTAAGACACAAAGAACCGCAAAACATTTTTGTCAATGACTAGATAAAATATAACTGTTTCTATAACAGTGTATAGTTTTGAAAACGCATTGTTGCCCGTCTCATTTGTGGACAAGACCCTTTATGCCACTGTAACAAGGTTCTACTTCCCTGTTCTTACCTAGAATCACAGTATAGCATCAGGTTGTTGCCCATTGCTTTTATTCACAATTCCTTTTTAATACGATATTGTTTTCCTCAGTTTCTTGAAAAGGAAAGGCATCATGGTGACTGAGACATCGGTGGTTTTGTACGGCCAGTTGCTGACAGGAAGGAAGTATGTCCCCAAAGCCGATGGAGTGGTGGAACTAGAGAAGCAGTGGGCGAAACAAATTCTCCCTTTCGCCTACCAGACCGTGGTCAAGGTACACATCTACATATACAGCACATGAAGGAATGCGCAAACAAAACCGATGGAAACAAATAGTCAAACCCGCTAAGCTCCATTTAGGGAGTGAGTTTAAAGCTAAAAACGTTTTCAACATTCATGCATGCTCATAATCCATCCGACAAAAACACACAGTTGCAGTTTTTTGAAAGCCAGAGAACAGATTTTCTGCGAAGCTAAGCTGAATCTGGCCCACCTAGACCCATTGTGGGATTTCGTGTTTTTATCCAACGTATTGTAACATCACTGATACAGACACATTTAAACAAACCTTATATTACTAACTGAGCCTCACGTTTGCACTCTTTCATCACCGATGTAACTTTGTCACTAACTCGCTCGTTAACTGCTTCTCCCTCTGTCTCCTCAGGACATCGAGGCCTTTTACTCGTCTATGCAGTGTTTTACGAGCTTGGATGAACTCTTTCCTCAAGGAACGACGGTCTTCATGGTGGGGAACCCGTACTACGGTAACACAGGGGAGGTAAGTCATCTGCTATACTTCTACAGCAACCACATCATTGTAGAAATGATGGATGATTGACATTTTAACGAAAATTTGTTGCAATTTTTTTGGGGGGGAATGACATTGACCTATTCTTCTGTTACTATGTATATATTGTATACGTAATTGTTATATATACTCAACTTAAACTGTTAGTATGTGAAATGTAATGGCTATGATAAAAAATATTTTATTATGTTTACCCTCTGAAAATGTAGGTCTTATTTCAAAACGAGATACGTTTTTATCATATATGAATCACCATCTCTTTTTGTTTGTGGCTGAACAGGTGCAAGATTCCAGTGACGTCATTAAAGACGGTCGAGTCCGTGTGGTCTTCAACGTGCCGCATGAGCCACAGCTGGAGCCTTTAATCCAGAATCAGCATGTAAGAGATGCCGTTCACATTTGTCAGGGCATTTAACTGAGAAATTGTTAGTCTTGTTAGAGAATTGTTGTGCCTCAGCTATGTATGTTTACCTATCTGAGTGTGTGTGTTTTTTTTTTAGAAATACTGTGTGAAATACAGTCCTGGATATGTTCTGGCAGGTCATCTCGGCATCTCCGGCTACCTCGTGTCCCGCTTCTCAGGAAGCATCTTTATTGGGAGAGGCTCTAAGAAGAAGTGAGTGTAGATTTATAAATATCATGAAAACATCACTTGTTAATTTGGCTGTATATTGAACGTTTTCGATCTATACGTTTGTATGGTTTATACAAACACTGAAGATATTCGGCTTTCTCTTCTGCGCTCCAATCCTGTCGTCTTCTTCTCTTGCTCCAGTCCTTGTGGGGAGCAAAAAGCCAACGTTGGCTTGAACCTGAAGTTCAACAAGAAGAACGAAGAGGTTCCTGGCTACACCAAGAAAACTGAAAAGGAGTGGCTTTACTCGGCTGCTGTGGAGGACCTGCTAGCTGAATACGTGGACAGGTAAAAAAATTGAAAAGATTTGTTTTTTGTGTGTGTCAAGTATTTGTCAAATACATATATTTAATTGTTGCCTTATTTTAACATTTTAAAATTATGTTTTTTTTATAGATTTTCTGAGGTATTCAACCTGGTGTCCAGGAACAGTCATGATGATGTTTTCTATGAAGACGACGTCTGGCCTGCAGCAGACCAGAATGGGTAAGACACACACAGAGACTTTCCATACACGTCTGATCTAGAGCAAAAGGGACAGTTGAATGTAGCGTGGATTCGAATTATCTGTAGAAAGTCTAACAAATAAACACTTTGTCTTGTGTTGGTACTTTCTAAAAAACAAATCTGTGCACATAGTGAAGGGATTCTATCTTGTGACTTCATGGAACTTATGGTGTATTTATCATTGATCCCTGATATTGATGTACTTTCCACAGGGCCCAGAAAGTTGCTGAAATCACTTCATGGTTGAAAAGTCACCCAGTCAGCTCCATCAGCAGGGCGTCATGTGACCTACAGGTGCTGGACTCTGCCATTGTGGAAAGGATCGAGGATGCAGTTGAGAAATCTAAGGTGACTCTTACTCACACATGACATCTGACTTTTTCATTAAGTCTCTTCAGCTTTATATTGGTTAGCACTCTTATTTGTTCACTTCATAGTGTATAATACCCATTCACAAACTTCTCTCCTCTTGTTCTCGCAGGTGAAGAAGAGCACTAGGAAAGTCCGCGTGACTGTTAAACCTCATCTACTCTTCAGGGTGAGTTAAAAATTCCACAATAGGCATGAAGACTGTGGCTATAGGAGCATTAGTACAAATTGAAAATGACACACAATTTAAATGCGAGCTGCATCATGTTTTTATTACATACTGTGCATTTACATGTTATTTATCTGTGTGTAGCCGTTGGAGCAGCAGCAGGGTGTAGTTCCAGACCCAGACGCAGAGTATCGCCTGTTTGACAGAGTCGTCAACATCAGAGAGAGCTTCAGTGTCCCACTGGGGCTCAGAGGAACTGTCGTCGGTATTCAAGGAGGTGAGGACACACGCATTCAGCATTTCTTTTATCCACTGATGTCTTTAAACCGCTTTTAAACTATTTTCATAGAAAAGGGTAGAATATACATATAACATATCATTCTCACTGTTTTGTGTCTATTTATATTTTCAGCGGAGCGTGAGGCAGAGGTTCTCTATGAAGTGCTGTTTGATGAAGAGTTTGCTGGTGGTCTTAACATCAGGTGGTCACACTATTTACATGTCTGCATGGTTGAAGAAACCCCCACGCCGGCACTACCAGGCGGATTTCTGACCAGATTTGTTTGTGTTTGTCTTTCTACTCAGGTGTACCTCACCTCGTGGTTACCGCCTCCCCCCCTGCGCTCTCATCAATCTTTCCTACGGTGCCCGACTGGATAACACCTCTCACAAACTCACAGCCATCGTCAAACCTCAGCCCGCAAGTGGCGCTAACTTCCACTCAAACAGGCAGATGAGTGGCCTCAACCATTCGCCACGGTCACCCTTTATACCCACACAGGTAAGTGGGGACAATGCAGCCCCACAGTTTATTTTTCCTGTTTGAAATAATGAAGCAATTGGAAATTATTTGTCTTGAGTAACTGATCCAATCCTTTTTTCCATTTTCCTTTCTCCTCTCCCTGTTCCACCTCTCAACTGTTCATCTGTAGCATAACAACAAACACAGTGGGGGGAAGGCCGCCTCCCAGGGCAACAGAAACTCCCCCTCTAAAGGTCCCATCCAGAAGCAACAGGGCAGGGTAAATGCAAGATCGTCTCACTTTTATAAGCTGTTTTCTATTGTACACTATGTTAATGTAAATGTTCTTTGTGGAAATATGCTCACATATTGTTAATTTTCTCCACTTATCTCCAATCAGAATAAAGACGAGTACGGAAATGTGTGGCAGTCAATGCAGAGCATGGGCCCTCCGAATAAACCTCCTGCCCACTGGCAGAATGATGTAAGTGTGTGTGGTTGTTTTAACTGAATATAAGGCTAATATAGCACCTTTCATGGAGCACAGGTGTTGCCAGTGGAGCTGAGCTACCCGTTTAGTCCAATCAAGACATCACTGGGCATTGCCTGAAACACAGATAACCAACAAGACCACAAAGAGAGTTGACATCAATACAGAACCCTAACTTTCTCAGGAATGGAGCCAGCTCAGCTCTGTGTAAGAACATGTAGGAGGCCTAAGCAAAAGACAGCAGTCTGTAGCTTTGACATGAATCAGAGTGATCAGGACTGAGGAGCATCTGGCTTTTACCTTTGGACTTTTTACGTGTGTTTCAGTAAACATGTAATTGTCTCTGTCAACTCTAGGAAGGACACAACCAACAGGGGAAGAACCTGCACACAAACTCTAACAATGCTGTGAGTGTACACACACACACACACACACACACACACACACACACACACACACACACACACACACACACACTCATTTCAACTCTCATAATTATATTTTTGTATGAGTTACAAAATACCGTTGTCAGCCTCTTCATTCTGTAAAAATTGATGCCTTGACATTAAAGGGATAGTTCACCGAAAATGAAAATTCACTCATTATCTACTCACCACTTTACTGTTGGAGGGGTGAGTGAAGTGTTTGAGTCCACAAACATTTAGGAGTTTCATGGGTAAATAGTGTTTTAGACCAGGTGTCCTTTTCCTAAGACGTAATAAAACAACAGAAACAACCATACACACTGCTGGTGTGGTGTCATCCAAGTGTCCCAAGCCCCAACTTTCCTATTCGACGCAAAACAAGGTAATTTACACCAACTTTTTAAACCTAAATGTCCACTACCGGAAGTAATAGATGTAGCCACACAATGGTGTGCCCCAGGGTCCGTGAACGCACCTCGGAGGACGTTATCAGAGGACATTTAGGCGTATAACGTGTAGATGACCTGGTTTGGAGTAGAATATGAATGTCCGGACTCACGCACACTTGGACATCACAGGAGCAGTTATCACCACAAACGTTGACGTGTATGTGGACAGTGAGGTGTATTGGTCTGATTTTGGATAATCACTTTTGCCTTAAAGGTCCAGTGTATAAGATTTAGGTGAAAGGGATCTATTGACAGAAATTTGAATATAAATTTCTCCTAGTGATGTTTTCATGTGTGTTTCATCTAAATTATAAAAAGTTGTTTTATTTACCCTAGAATGGGCTCTTTATATTGAAATACTTTATATTTACACCAGGGGGGTGCCTCTCTATGGAGGCCACGATTTTTTCTGGTAGCCCAGACTGGACAAACTAAATACCTTTTTTAGATTTTTTTATGAAAACTGAAGGTTGCTACAGGTTCTCTTTCATGTCTGGAAGGGGAAGGTGAGGTGAGGGGTATTTAGCTGCAACATGCAACCTAATTCTACACACTGCAACTTTAATGTCTGTCTGTTCTCTACAGGCCCCAGTTGGTGGCATCAGGCTGTTGAAGAAAAATGAAGAACCTGACTTCCTTCTCCCGTCACAGAACACAAGCAATAAGGTACACACACACACACACACTTAAACACACACACTGTACATTCCCAACCTTGTGTACCTCATTGAGATGTAAGGGGAAAACACACACACACACACACACACACACACACACACACACTTTGGTTAAACTGTGATGTATTTTTTCTCTCTTAGGCTTCGACTGAGTTTGAGGATCTCATTGCCAGTCTAAAGATCTCTACGGGGAATCAGCAGACCCCACCTCCTCCAACTCCTCCACAAGCACCCACCACCAAGTCAGATGGCCCGCTGTCTCCACAGTCCTTCGCCATGGTGAGTAATGGAGGCATTGGTGGTTTGAGATGACAGTGGTTTACTAGAGTTATAGCCGATAATTTGCCAAGCCGTGCTCTTGTCAAAGATATTTTGGTTGGTGGCAGCCATGTTTGTTTTCGAACCAAACCTGACTATTTCTAATAGAATGTAATTTGGGTTGTGCTGCTGTAGAAGGGAACCATGGTACTGAAGGAGATGCTGAAGATTGATTCCGGCACAGGTGGCCCCCCTTTCCTGGACACTGCTCACACACCCCCCTCTGGAGGCCAGCAGCAGAATAGAAGACGATCCTCCAAGAAACTAGGTACCTCCTACACCATGGCCAGTTTACATGTTTACCAACCAAAGCTTGTATTCCATGTTTTTTATTCCATTTCATCCCTGTTTCTCTTCCTCAAGCTGCAAAGATGAATTCCCCCCATGGTGACTCAGCTTCTCCTGTATCAGCCCCCTCCCCCAACCTCTCCAACGCTGTGTTTACCAGTAAGGTGTCAGAGCTGGCATGTATCTGTGTGGGGTTAGGAATGGTACCACCCGATTTCAGCTTTATGCGCAACAGACAGGTAATACAGCACATTTAATTTTTGTCTTTTTACGATACACGCAATTGCTTCAGTAAGGTTTCAACCCCTTTAACCACCACAGTTGTGTATCAACTAATAAACATAATAATAAACCAAAGCATATGGCCAAGATGTCACTGGAGTTGCATTGTGACGAGTCCAGAAGTCTTTAGAGACCTGTAGATGGCAGTTCAGAGGTGTTTCTCGTCCGTGTACAAAGCTTTTAGAGACTTAATTCAATAGAGACCCTTTAGCTCCAGTCTTCTTGTGTAATTAAGAGTCTGAATACTTTTGTTACTAAATTTGCTATGAAAAACAAGTTTTCATCTTCTTATGGATAATTGATTGTAGAATGATTGGAAGTTTAAAATTAAATATATAACACGAAGAGTGCAAAGACTGAAGGAGTCAGAAGATGATCTGAAGCCCCTGCACATGTATGTTTTTTTATATTTAGACACAATTTCCTGGGCATTTAAACTAAAACTGTCCTCTGTCTTCACAGGGTCACGTCGTGTGTCAGGTGAAACTATCCAATGGATTGATGGTTCACGGCCCACAGTGCCAGTCTGAAAATGATGCCAAGGAGAAAGCTGCCTTCTTTGCCCTCCAAAGACTGGTACAACACGCACACACACACACATACTAGTGTTTATGTGAATGAGAGAATGTGTGCTTGCAATTGTCAGTGGATAAATAATTAAATTAGAAATCTTATGATCATCAAATGAACCTTAAATATATTTTCAGCTAAAAGGAAAGAGAGACAAACTTCAGGAAGATGTTTGTTAATTTTAATAATCAGTTCATATAAGCTCATTGTGGTATTAGCCCTGAAACAAGAATCACTGTGGACATTAACTTGCAGCATTTTGGGCTTAGACAAGATTCATAAACTGATGATTTGACCAGGCAGACTGTAAATATGCATCATAACACAGGTATTGTTGTTCTTTAGATTTAGACATTAAAAGCTTCACCGTCTCTCTCTTGTGTGTCTGCAGAACTCAGTGGGATCGGGCTTCCCACTCCCACCTGCTCTATATCCAGGAGTGGGTCAGATACGACCTCCACCCATGGGAGCCATGAACCGAGTCTTTAACCAGCAAGGTCAGTTTACATCACCTCTCTACAGACAGTAGTAACATGTACATGATCTCATGTGAGTATGGAGTGGTAAACTGATATCATGGTGACCAGCCATCTGTGCCCAAAAATCTTTATCGGATTAAAGCCTTTAGAACTTTGTTATTTCCACATTTGTTTTTTTTTCCTGTCTCAGATGTTGTGTGAGACTTTCTAAATCTACCCGTGTAGATGAATTTTAATCTCTTACATGTTGTTCTTTTTTCTTCAGGTGGTATTCTGTTGCCCCCTCAGGGTTTTGGCCCTGGCCCTGGCCCTATGTGGGGAATGGCACTGCCTCCTCACCACCAGAATCAACAGTTTTATGGACCCCCTGGAACCTTCCCTGGTCCCGCCCGGCCCCAGCCTGCACAGGCAGGGGTGCCCATCGGCTCCCACAACCAGTTCATCCCATTACAAGTAAACACAAACACACGTTGGGACGTAGAATAATTGTGGAAGTGTTTTTCTGCTTCTGCAAGTAAAGTCGTGATCTCGTCATGGTAACCCATCGTTCTTATTGTCCTCCTCTGACCCTGACAGGTGACCAAGAAGCGGGTCTCGGCCAACAAGAAGAACATGGACACTCGAGAGTTTTACAGCGCCGCACACACCGTGGCCAGGAACCACTCCCACAAATCCCCGAACCAGCCCTCTGGCCAATTTCAATTTCACAGTGAACCACAGAGCGGTCAGGTCATCCAGTCCCACCAGCATGCCACCAACAATAACCCCACTATGTCCGCTACCAGTCTAGCTGATGGTATTTCCCCAACGACCGCATCCCCGCACACCCCCCCAAGGCAAAACAACCCAGCAACAGGTCACACCCCTGGCTCCGCCTCCAAAAGGAAGCACAGGAAGCTGGCTGTCAACTTCGAGGCGGCTAAAGTCTTAGAGTGATGAGCTGGTGTGTGTGTAGTTTTTTTAAAGTTGCTGTTTGAAAGCCTGACTCAGCATCTCAAAAAGAAAGTTTCTTTTCACTCAACATTTTAATGTAAAAGCAGCTTCAGTTTCCTTACTTTAGTCTTTAATGAATGTGGATCTGAATCAGAACCCGGGGGCTCTTTAAGTATATTTAAAGGAAAATTGATTTATTACAGCTTCTATTTTTGTAGCTCCTACTCAGGCAACTGCTAGAATCAGGACAACGTGGCGGCATCAATGAAACAGCGAATACAAGCACTGGTTGTAAACAAAACAGGCCAACAGTACCATTACATAAACAATGTAAACATCCAAAGCTGCTGATGTGAGAATTAATAGCATCGCCATTAATTCCCTGTTTCAGAAAACAGATTCTCTGACTGCCGCCATTTTTGAAAATGTCAGCAGGTTTGATGAGTACCGTGTTACTACCATCATGGATTCTTCAGACTCCTCAAGTCTCCTCACTCACTTATTGAACTCAGCCTGATGAGACTGGTCGACAGTGACCAAGACCTAGTGAACACTGCCTTAAAGGTGCCTCATTTTTATTGAATATGCATTTTAGGGGAACAAACTGTTGAAAACAAATACAACACTCAACATCATAATTTAGCAATTAAAAGGTGTATAATCTTAGACCTAATATACAATATTTCCACAAAAAGCTTTGCTTCTGTTTTGACATAACTGCAGTTTGATTGAATGTGGCCTTTCCTGTACAGCCTCCCCACATTTCACTCTCCATCCTAACTCCTTCAAATCGTTGCAGTTGATTTAAGGACAGGGGAGTTCTCACGCTGCTGTCTTCCTGGGTCGAAGACCTCATGACCCCGTTCAGACCTGGTATTGACATCCATCCTGAGGGATCCAATCACAAGTGGTCCGCTCTGAGTTCATTTCTGAACGCACCCAAATGTGACCTGAGATGCGATTACAAAAAAACAGATTAGGTGGTCGTCTGAAGTGGCCACATTCTTTTGTGTGGATGCAAAAATGTGTCTTGGGCCACATTTTGTTATTTTTGCCGCAATATCAACACTGACCACCACGTAATGACCGATACTTTTGTTAAATTTATCAAATCTTTCCTCATAGTTGCGCAAATTCAATTATGAATTCCTTCAGCCCCTGCCGACTCCTCTCTGTTTTATTTTATTGAGGAAGTGAAAGCAGATCACAAGTTGTCACATGTTATCCAGGTGTGAACAGACAGACTTAACACTGTCCACTTGGGATCAGATCTCTCAGGAACAGACTTCAATACCAGGTCTGAACCGGGCATGTGGCCACACACACTGGGAACCATCATCTGAATTCTGATTTGTTGAGATCTATCATGCTCCTGGTCACATCGTGTTGTTTCAGAATCGCTCTTGGATCAAATTTGGATGTCGGTTCTCAGGGTCGTGTGGCCGTGACAGACGCTCTCTCCTTACTCGAGCCTCAGATTTGCACTGCAGCGATCGCTCTCTGAGTAATGTTGGATATTTGCATGTTTGTATGTTTCGCGAACTGTGTTTGGGCCTTGTTTTGTTTAGGGAGTGTCGAGTAGAGAGATCACTCGTCTGTCACGGCTACACTTGTACATAATGCTCACACATTAATGAATCATTACAGCCATTTGTATAAAAATACACCAGGTTTGGATCAGCTGTGTGAATCAGGAAGACATTGATGAAGTTTTTCAATGTGACACATTTAATTCTGACAGACAGACAGAGCTGTTTTACACTAGCAGAGTCTGACCCACCGTCCTCAGTGATACGTAGAACCTCCAGAGGAATTTTTTTTTAATTTTTTATATCCAGTTTGTTTTTATGAGCTGGACCCTGTGAAGTCCTTTACTTTTATTGTTGCAGTCTACAGAATGATTTTAATCTTGAAAAACAAATGCAACTAGATACAAGGCCAATCTTGTCTGGAGATTGTGGGCTGATTTTACACAGGTGGAATTTGTTTGTCTATTTTCTTGCTTCCACTCAGATAAGTTCACAAAAATGTTTTACCATACTTTTGACATTTTAAATGAAAATACCAAAATTCGAGCCAAAACATAGGATTCTAATGATTGTATGAAGACTCCTGACGTGTGACAGATGCTGCATTAGGAAATATCGTTTGTCCGTCAAACATTTTTGTTTCAATCTGATACTTTTTTTATTGAATCTTCAGAGGGGTGTGGCAGAAAAAGTCACTATTGACATTAGGAGAAAGCATTATGTAAGCTTGAAAATAGGTTATTTAATGTTTTGTATTTGTGTAAATGAAGCCAAACAGCAATGTAACTCCTGTCCATAACCAGTACTGATATATTCCTGTTATATATCACTGCCCGTGTATCACTCTATAACAAATGTTCCCATTAAATTCTAAAATCTCCGAGATGCTTATCTGAATTTTATTTTCTTTTCTCTTTTGATGATCTTTTTTTTTTTTTAGCTTTTGATTTTATGGATACACTTTTTTATAGACATCGTCGGGTCTTTTCTAAGCGATCCGGAAAATTCTTGTTTCAGTGTTAGGTGATCCACAGTGATGGAGGAAGCTGAATCCATCACTTATTTTTACTTTGTCCTCATTTTGAGGGTTGCAGATGTATAGTACATTGTGTTCAAATTTTTGTTGTCAGGGCTGATGTCTATCTTAACACCGACCCTGGGACTCAAGTCTAAGATGCTCTGGTGCAATAAGAGGACATTTTTTAATGTTTTTCAGATTGAAGCACACCTGATATATATCTGTATTTTTTCTTTTTTTTCCTCCGGAAACTATACGAAGAATTCTCAATATTAAAAGAAAATTAGTTGATGTTTTGATCCAGGAATGTGCTGTACATATCCATTTAATAAAGTGATTCTTGTTAAAATGTGTTTTATTCTTTTTGGCATTGGTACTGTCAAGTTATTTTTTATTAATTAATTTACAATTGAAATATGTTTAGTGTGTAGGGCCATCCTGGTGGCACAGGGGACTGACAAAATGCCGAATAATCTTGGCTGCAGCACCATAGATAAAAGATTCATACATTACCTCCATGGTGACATTTTAATAATGTGTGACTGATATTTAAAGTTTCAGAATGTACCATTAAAGTGAAGGAACACAATTTGCCTTCTTCAAATCAAGCATTGAATCGCTGAGCAATAAAACGTATCCTTACTTTCTTCACTGCACAGGTTTTACTGCCACAGCCTCACTGGTCTGGTTGGACCAGTGGTAATGTTAGCAACATTCAAATATTGCCTGTATGGACCCAATGACTCTTCTTTATTTGCAAAACTGCTGTAAAATTAAAGTACGAAAAGTTAAATACACTAAAACAAGACAAGATCATCAGTATTGCACCTTTACCTCCCACAAACTAAATCATTAGTGTGATAAGATTTAACAGAAAATATCCTTAGGAAATAACTATCAGAACAGTGTACTTAGTGTTTTTTTACTTTGGTCCCTTGAACTGACCTGGAGGCAGCAGGGCTCACTGTTCCTCAGCCAGCCACCAGGGGTCAATCCAGATGATTTGGCTTCACTTATGGGGAGTGGTCAGCTGTCATTGATAGTTGTACATACATATACATAGTTGGGTCTATATTCAGAGGCTGCATCCCTCAAAGGTTGCGTTTGTCAAGGTCCACAAAGATCGCCCTGTATGTGGACCATGAAGGATGAACCAAAATGAGGCGCTCTTTCCTAAGGAAGCTGAGGGATGCACCCGCCAGCTAATGTCCTGGACAGACGTGTGTGCATAAAAAAGCAAATGGAGGCACCAATTAAAAAACACAAAATAAGACATTTTATTTTCTGTGAGCACCAGTCAGTCAGTACAAATGTTCCCTCAAGTTAAGTTTGAGCATAAACTTCATAGTCACAGATCAGAAAAACGAACACTTCCATGAAAACCAGGCCTACGTAGTCTTTACAGGCACGAGACTGGAACTACGTCTCAGTCGACGCACAGTGAGAGAAAAACCTTCTACATCTACCTCTACGGAGTAAGAAACTAAAACAATTGTCAACAACACAAATATATATATATATATTTATATATACATGTAACATCTTCAAGATCTGAACTTCACTAGATTTTTCACACTATGTCCCGCTACAGTATAAATTAATGAAATTCACACATTGATTTCAACTCTAATGCTAACACTAAAGCACAGATGTTAATGTTGAGACTAGTTCAGGTCACAAGCAGAAAACTGGAGAAAAACATTCGAAATATCCTGAAACCGACAACATCATAGATAAAGGAGTGTAAACAAAGCTGGTGGTGAGTCTGCAGGGGGCGCCACACTGCGATTATGGGTCAAGCCTTCAATGTTATCTGTGTACTGTGTCTATTTGTATAGCGAGCAAAGCGTCGTGGTAAATGTGCCCTATTTAATTTTATTTATTCATTTTTTTAATCTTTTTCAATATAAACGTGATTCAACAATTAGAGAAAATAACTTTGTGGAAAAACCTTTTTGGGAAAAATATTGTGTTTTTCGTCTGTACTCAAGAGTCATGTCTATAACATCATTATGTGTGTATGTGCCTGCGTGTGTTTCCCATTCATGTGCACAGTGTTCACATTTTCTACTTTCAGCATGCCTGCATGTGTTATTCTTCATGTGTTAACGTGTGTGTGTGTGTGTATGTGTGTGTCTGTGTGTGTGTGTGTGTGTCCTCTGTCTCCTCAGGTCCTCCTCAGATGTGTGTTGCCCACATATGTGTTCTCTATGCACAGCACGACGTAGGGGTTGGAGCAGGAGTGGGTGTGTTGCCCCAGCAGTCGTCCCGTCTGCAGCAGCGCGGCCTGGCCCGTCACCGCCATGTCGCCTGTCCTCCACGCCTCGCAGTAGTTGTGGGTCAGACGGATTCCCACGGTGCTGGAGCCGTGCCACACCAGCTTCTCTGGCCTGATGGAGGAGGAGGAGGGTGAGAGAGTGGAGGATGTATGAGAATCAGAAACAAAGACAGATAAATAGAGACCCCGCTATGTTTCAGGTCAACAGTTACTTCGGACTAGTGGTGGAAGGCTGAGGGCACGGCCACTCATACATGACTGCAGTTCACCAAACTGATGTGCTTAGCCATGAGGAGCAAATGTTTTATTCTGCTCCTCACCCGAGCTGATTGGAAGTGAACCAGGAGGCAAAGGTCAGACCCATTCACCGATGTGTGACCGGGTCCATGGCCTCAGAAAGGCTCACAGGAAGCAGAGTTACACGTTCTCCCTGTGTCTGCATGTGCTTCCACTGAGTGCTCCACTTTCCTCCCAGCTGCACGTCAGGTGCATGGAAAATGATTCTCTCATGTATACATTTTAAAGTTTTCAAAGGCCTAAAACTGAGACAGTGAACCCATATCCAGCCGACACTGGGCGAGAGGCGGAGCACCTGGAGTAAACCAGAGCAGGCAGAGCGAGAACATGCAAACTAAAGTTAGAACCCAAGAGTCCAAAAAGTTTTATTGTTGCTTTATGATCATCTATTGCTGACTGTAAGCTTTTCAGTTAAATGCAACACTTCAAGGCAACACCAGAGACTGTAATCCATCTGAACCAGAGGACCAATCAGTGCAGGTGAGAGCTGTTAGCTGATTGGTCCTCAGGTTTAAAAGGGAGAGAGACACAAGACGCGAGACACGAGAGACGCACAGGAGAGACACACAGGAAGGGATGCTGCTGAGCTGCAAAAGTCCAGCAGAAAGTGCTGCTGTATTTAAGTTAGAGCTTTATGAATTTATGTTTAAGTTATAAATTATGCTGAAAAGCAACACTTCATCCCTGGCTGTGTGTGGGACCCCAGTGGGATCCTCTATCGCCACGACGTCGCTCTAAGCCAAAAGTTACACTGTAGCGAGTCGAGGTAGCCAAAGTTTTATATATCAAACTCAAATATTATCTTTACTTACTTAATATTTATTCTATCAAATAAGTAATTAAAACCAAATTTAAAACAGACACCTGAATAAATATCAGTGTGGTGAGAACTATACCTAAAATGACAGAAATTATCTTTGATTAAAATGTATTAAATGTGCATTTTTTTCACTATATTTTGGTACCCGTACCATCCATCAACATGGAGGTAGTGGGGTTTATGAACTATACTGCAAACAGTCACCCGGGGCAACGGAGGCAATTTTCAGAGCTGTCATGATGATGTCAACTTTATATACAGTCTATGGGTTGGACATGTATGTACTATGAACACATGACACACATGTTTGCAGGTGACTGGTACAGAGAAAGAGGAAAATATTCCTTATTGTAAAGCAGAATTATCTATTAATGTCTTTAAAGTGCTTCATCTACCCTATCATCTGTGACCAAATGCATGCTGGGAGATGCTCAAAGATACTTCAGCTCCTGCTTATTGCACAAATGTTCTTTTCAGTGAGAGCTGCTGCTCATGTGGACATGAGATTTATGACCTGTCTGATAGAAAAGACCATTGGTTTGGATGATCCCTGCACACAAATACTTTCCCTTAGTTGCCCACATGTACGCACACACACACACACACACACACACACACACACACACACACACACACACACACACACACACACACACACACACTCACACACACACACACACACACACACACACACACACACACATACACTCACCATGATGAATCAGTCATAACGTTGCGTCCGTCAAAGGAGTAAATGGGAGTGGATGGATTAAATGTTCCTCCATTCCCAGAGAAGATGGACATCCAACTACTGAACAACACTTCACCCTGAGGAGAAAACAGAAGGAGAATAAAAAGAAAATACTCAAAAGATGATGTCAACAGTTAATACATCATTTATCAGGATTATAACTATAAATCTGTAGGAAAACACAGAAACACATGTATTCACCTCTAATAATGAAAAATCTCTTGAAGTTAAAAAGTATGATGTAATCACCATCACTGAAGAAATACACCACAGTGAAATATTGTGTGTTATATTTATATGAAGATGAATCTGTGATATCTGGTGAAGGGATAAAGCCTGGAAAAATAGTTTTCCATCAGGTTGAGTTAGTGTGAATAAATCAAATAAGTTGAGGGTGATTAAATGAAATAAAGTTAAACTTATGTGCATAAATATTTAAACATATATTAAACACACTATTTATTTAATTAAATCACAGATGGGACCCATGACATTGTGACAACGCCTATTTAACTCTCTCTCTCTCTCTCTCTCTCTCTCTCTCTCTCTCTCTTTCTCTCTCTATCTCTCTTTTTCAGCTCCCACATGTGCTCCTGGGATATGATTGTTATTTTAGTTCAGATTTCAACAGGTTGTATCTTTCACTCACCAAGGTATAACATCACATAACAGATTTTTACTGACTAGGTAGCATCTTGTTTTCTTTTTTTTGCAAATCGTTTGATTTAATAAACCCTCTGAATGTGTTCCAAAGTGGGAACAATGCAGTGGTTATATTATGTTGCATAAGGGAGTGGGGGTGCTTTAACAAATACAGAGACAGTATGAAGTTTTTTCTTCATAATAGACAGTTGAAATGCTTGTGGACACTTTAGTGTGAAAATTTATTGTGGCAGTTGAAAGTTGACAAACTCAAACTTGTAACTCAACACATCACAACTGAAATTCAGCTTTGGATGTAATCAGTCATTAGATTCTAAAAGAACAAATCAGGCCTCTACAAAGCTTCAGTGACAATTATTCTGGGTTTTACGCATTAAAGGTACATTTTAATTTGCCCTTACCCTGAGATTAACCACTGGCATGTCGTTGCGGTCCGCCTTCCTCACGATGGTGGACAGGTCCTGGAGGTGTGAGGACAGGAAGGCCCTGTACGTGGCCGTCAGTCCCACGGAGCGCGCCTGCTGGTAGCACTGGAAGTCGGCCCCCCGGATACCACGCATATCCCCTTTCAGAGGCGAGTTCAGTGCTACCAGATGGAGCTGGTGGGTTGGAGAAGAAATACACTTGGTCCAAATCTGACACGTTATCCTTCACGAATCTGACATCAGTGCAGCTGGTGTTCGGCAAAGTAATTTCTAAGTGTGCGTGCATGTAGGTGTGTGTAAGGGAGAACATGTGTTTACTCACCCCAGGAACAGCATTAAAGGTCTGGGGTAGTACGTTAAAGCTCGGCTGATATCCTCTACCGCCATCCTGCAACTCCTGTTGGAACATATTTAGTCATCTATTATTTTAAAGACAAGTTCATAAACAGCAATTATAAATGTTAGAACATATGTGTTTATTCCAGTCTTTCCATTCCCAACCTGTGGGGACTGTTATCTTGTCCTGTGTTGATGCTCTGGAGCTACTTCAGAATTATTACTGGTCAGTAGTTTGTCGACCTCATACAGTTCTACGATATGCTGTCACTTTTCATTGTTTGTGTGCAGAGCCTTTTATAAACAGTCTATGGTGCAGAGTGAAGTTAGAAAACTTTGTGTTCATCCTACCTGGTTTGTCTGCAGTGACAAATATATAACTGAATTTGCTTTTTTACTGTTCATGTGTGTGGCTTTTATTTATAATTTACATTAATTTACTGACCATGTGTATATTTTACATACATTGCCCCGCCCCCACTGACTGCTACAGAGCGCTCATCACCCATTTATTCAAAGTTGATTAATATTGAACGTATCACCTGCATATAATCACAACAAACTCGGCCGAGGACTTCTCTGGGTCACTAACAATGTAATTGTGAAGCCGATAATAATGATAACTTTATTTGTATAGCACTTATCTAAACGAGGTTACAAAGTAAAGTATCGATTGTAATTAAAGATTTTCTGTTCAGTCCGATTAAAGAGCCAAATAATAACATAATAAGGTCAAGACCTTACATTTATAGAGAAGATGACCGGTTCACGAGATACGCATTCCACATACAGACAAAATGACAGTAAGTGTGTGTGTGTGTTAGTGTGTGTGTGTGTGTGTGTGTGCCAGTGCATGTGCACGTGCACGTGCACGTGTATGCACCTGGCTGTGGCTCCTGTGTGGTCTGCTATATTCTCCAGGTACGCTAAGCGTCTGAGACTCTGCTGAGGAGGAAGGTCCGTGATGGAGCAACTCTCCAAGCTGTTAGACAGACGCACACATACACAGACTCTGGGTCAAATACACTTACATGTTGATTGGTACGTAACAAACATTTTGCTGATTTTATTGTCTAAAAAAATACCTATGTACATATATGTGTATATGGATGATAAATTATTGATAATCAGAATGGGAAAGTCCAACATCCAACCAAGCAGAAACATGTCCGCCCACCATCTTCCCACCTGGATCTTGCGCCAGCTGTTCCGCCGCTTGATGTACAGCTCTCCTCCTCTCTCAGAAACATAGGCCAGGGTTCCTTCTGGAGCCCGTTGACTCTCTCTGATCAGAGCGTGGGTGGATTTATAGACGGTCACCTGTACACACACAACACCACAGCATCAGAGCTGTAACTTAATGACAAATTTTGAAGTTATCAATGACTGAAAATAATAGTTTTATAGTTTTTTTCTTTTAAGCAGGGTGGAACTTGAGGCGTGTTTTGGTACCAGGTTGCCGGATCCTGAAGATCCTGAAGAACCTGGTGGACCGGGAGGACCAGGAGGGCCAGGTACGCTGTCATCTGATGACAACACATAAGAGTTACATTCAACAACTAACTACTTAGTCAGCTTTCACTCATACACCATATATGTACTGATTTTGATCTAGAACTTTTCCTAGTAGAGATTGAATATTACTTAATCTTTCTCTTTCTACATACCAGATCCATATGGAGGTGCAGGTCCTGGAGGGCCAGCGGGGCCAGCGGGGCCAGCGGGGCCTCGGGGGCCGGGGCGTCCGAACCCAGGGGCTCCAGGCACGCCAGGAGGACCTACGGGACCCTGAGGACCAACGATGGACTCACCTTTTGGACCCTACAGGTTCAGAAATACAATAATAACTTTAGAAAAACTCTAACTCAGGACGGAGAATCTTAAAGCATCGTCAGGACGGAGTTTATTAATATCGGAACTCACCACAAGTCCTGACCTGCCAGGCGTTCCCGGAGGACCAGGCCCAGGGGTGTCACCCCTGTCTCCCTTTTCACCTTTGTTGCCCTGATTTCCTCTCGCACCCTGACAGGAGAGACAACAGAGATCAACCAGAGCAGCACTGAGTAGAGATATGGAAGTGTCAGGAGCATATTTCAGTGTCAGTGATGATATGGGTATAGATCACCCATATTAGCAAGTCAAATACAGTCATATACTTTTTTTCACATTTATTTATTTTTGGCAACCCGGGGGAAACGGAACAAGATTTACCGTATAAAGTTGCTGTGTTTTTCTTGTTAACAAACAGTTGCCTATTTTAACATCTAGCAGACATTGCGCAGCACTGTGTCTCGTCATCCAATAAATTAGATTATATATGTCCAATATTATTTTTATTTTTATTCTTTTTTGGCCTCCACCACCTCCACAGGTCTAATGTCATGCTGAAAAGCTTGTTGTTGCTGTTTTTTTACTGTTTGGTGCTGAATAATAGGTTTAATGATGCACTTCAGCTGAGTGAGTCTAAAGTGTTAAAGGGAGAGGTAATAAAACCAAAACAATGAGCTGAAACATAATGAGAGAATCTATAGAGCTGTGGTGGAACGGCAGTCATGTGACATTTCTCTGTGCAGGTTTATCTTTTGTATTTGGAGCCAGAGTCTGTGCAGACGTGATAAAGGCAGTGGAGTTGCTAAAATAAGATAATAATAACATAATTATCTTTTTTATATAAACAAATTTATTGTTATAATGTTACAAAAATCCTCACTCTTAGATAAATTGTTGACACAAAGAACAAGTTTAAACTCTTCAGGAGGTTTATAGAGTCAATTAGTACTCACCACAATTCCATCCAGAAAGGGTTCTGAGATGAAACATAACATAAATAATACATGTGTATAATTATTTATGATTGCAAAAAATAGTTTCTTACATAATGACGTTGCAATTAAACAAACAGTTTGAATTTCCATATGCCTTACTGTTTCATGTAAAGTTACTGGTACTGTTTGATTGAGCATCATAGTGTTAATCACACACAAAAGTTGTGAGTGAGCAATTCAGAGCATTAATGATGTTGAGTTCTTACCAGATGTGCCTGGCTCTCCAGGAATCCCCTCATCTCCTTTGTCACCTTTAGCTCCAACTGAGTCTCCCCTTGTCACTGACTCCTACACACACATACATGCTCACTAGCATCAGATGGATACTAAAAACATATGCACATGTTCACAAATCTGCAGACTGCTGAAAACATGGATTGAATTAATTTTGTAAGTAAAACATCTGTAAAGAATGTGTGACAAAATAGTATAACTTGGGTTATAATAAAAAGCATAAGATCCAAAGATTAAAACATTGCTGTCAGCACTGCACAACAACACCTGTTACATACAAGGGATGCATGCTATAGAGAGCTGCACGTATACACCCTCCACCCGTCTGTACAAAGTTAGGGATTAAGGTGAAAGCAGGGCTGGGTTATTAGCAGCATGGTGAATGTAAAAGGTTTCCTTGTTTCATCACACAGGGTTTAACACAGTCACTATCCTGGACGTTCCTGTTAAACCACACACTGAAGACTCCAAGTAGCAGCCGACACTTAGCCCATAAAAACCGAAACTATGTCCTTTTGCCACACATCAATGAACCCCCTCTGGATTCAATCTGCTTTCTAAAAACCCACTAATCAGGTGCATGCACACAGAAGTAGAGTGAACCACTGCCTGTAACATATAACTCTGTTTGAGGCCTAGAAAATCAGCCGAAATGTTCAGGTGGACCAAAACCAACCACCACTTGCATACTTGTATGAAACTGTCCTGTTCATCTGCATGTCCCGGGTGGATCATAAGCACAAAATTACAAGCATCGAATGAACTGTTTAATTGTAAGCGTTAGGGATGATGCTGTCCTTCACTGCAGCAGATTGATATAAGAGAAATCCAATCTCCATCAATCCATCCATCTATTCATTATCTATAATGTTTATACGCTTAACTGGAGCCAATCCCAGCTGACATTGGGTGGGACGCGGGATTCACCCTGGACATGTCCCCAGCGGATCACAGGGACCACTTAAAGAGACAAACACATACGGCCAATTTATTGTCTCCAATTAAACTTGATGTCTTTGGACTGCGGTAGGAAGCCGGAGTACCCAGAGAGAAACATGCAAATTCCACACAGAAAGACGCTACCCAAATTGGGATTCAAACCGGGCACCCTCTTGCAGTGAGGCGACAGTGCTAACCACTCTTATGTGATAAAACTTCTCTAAGTGTATTGTTTATATGATCAAAAAAAAAACTAGGCATAAAGATTGCAGATCTAAAAAAAATGTCTCCACCAGAGATGTATACATAATTTTACTGTGTTAATCCCCACATCTGAAGTTTAGGAAAAAGGAGTCAAGTTTCAAGCTCAATCCATCTCCAACAAACCAAGCACTGCTTCTGTATTACAAATATGTCTATGTTCCAATCTGATCACTAGTTCAGCTGCTTTGAATTCAGCCAGAAGCATCACTAGAGCCACAGGAGACACTGAACCCCATTATCTAAACAAATTTATTGAATCAATCACATAGTTGGCAAAACTTAAAACACTGATCTTCTGATTAGACACACTTGTGGATGTCATTTTACTTTAGGACCATTCATCACGAAACGTCAACAAAGATTCTGACGGTCCACAGGAGGATTTGCTCAGACATGTTCACAAGGCCGAGCCTCGTGTTTATGTTGATATTTGGAACAACATGAGCTTTCGCTTTGGTCAAAGAGCATGATAATATTTCATCAATAGCTATGTTTGCCTTCCATCATACTCTTCCTTCTTGAACCTTATAGAAAAAATGTTCTCAGCATGCTGTTAGGCCAAAACCCCCATACCCAAGAAAATCTCATCAGTCAGTGGATGATATAGGATCTATTGAATCTATTCTATCTGGTTCTATTCAAGGCTGGATTCGCCAACGATTCTTTCCCCATTGTTTAGCAAAGGAGAGAATTGCCTGTGATGTAGATGAAGTCCTGTGGCCTGACCCGGCCAAGAGGCAGAATGCTGAGGCAGAATGAAGGATTGAAATTAATTACTACATTAAAATCATACAGTTTTTTAATTTTTGCTGCAGATTTCATGTTTACATTTAAAAGTTTAAAGTGCAGGAACCGCAAATATCCTACAGTAAATACAAAGATGTTTTTTCCCCTGCTATACTCAGAGTGCATTGTTTTTCATTTATTCATGTAGTGTTTTATGATTGTGAATGTTATTTGATGGCAGTGTTTGGTTGTGGGTAAAGATAATTGATTGTTTGATTTTGCAACTCAAGTCAAAGGTTTTGTGAGTGTCCCTTTTTTGGGGTTTGTGTGTCCTGTTTTAAGAAAAAGGAGAGGAAGTTTCAGGAAATGTGTTATAGCAATTCGGAAAAGACTGTCAGACGCAAGGTTGTACAGCTGAACCCAGAAAACCCAACACCACAAGCACAGGGAGTTTGACTTCTCACACTTTCAGTACAACTGATTAAGAAAGCAGCCTTTCTTTGGAACAAGTAACAATCTAAAACTTATCGTAGCCAACATTTATTTATGAATACATTCTCTAGTTTCCTGTTTAAACCAGTTGAACTGAAAGTGATTTGGCACCAACAGGGATTAGATTCAACTATTTATTTTTCTCTTCCCTGTCAGAGTTTCATCCAGCTTCCTCCTGGAGATGATGAGGAGAGTAAGGACGGACGAGGAAATAGCATTTGTCCTCAGTGATCTTATTGGATGCCTTAAAT